>NC_087447.1:6982196-7285227 GCF_036321535.1 Camelus dromedarius | reverse complement strand
AGGTGTGCAAGAGATCAATAGAGGCTGCGGAGACAAGCAGAGCAAGTGGAAAGATGAGAAATAGGAGGCAGAGAAGGGAAAGAGCTGCCTGCGGGAGAGACTGAGAAGGGCTGTGGGAGACACAGTGTCAGGAAGGCTGCGAGGAGCGCCCGTCCCAACCTCAGCCCTGGGCCTTCAGTCCGTGCCAGGAAGTGTGCCTCCTCCTAGCTTCCTTCTTCTCTCATTTCATATTCTTTTTTGTTCTGTCTCTGCTTTCCTCTCTCTCATTCTAGAGATGACTTCTGTCCCTCTGATCTCTCTCCTGCCCTCCCAGGGCAGACTCCTGAGCCTCGCAGAGACCCCTTCACCCCCAGGGGTAATCCCCATGTCCCAGTTGGGGAAACTAAAGCCGCACATGGGGAAAAGCTGTCCTGAAGGTCAGACCCCTCCTCATCCCAGTCTCTTTACCACCAGACAGCTCCACACCCCAGGCCCCACCCTCTAAGGATGCCTGGGCCATTCCCACCCTCCTCCTTCTCTTCAGGTGCAGGGGCCAGGGGTACCCAGTGCTGCCTCTGGGGCCTTCACACTGGGGGGCGGTGGCTAGCAAACAAGCCTCTCAGCCAGGTTCCTGCCTGACCATGTGCATAAACGGTCTGAAGAAGACCCACCACAGAGAGACAGCACGAACTCGAACTCAAAAGAGCCAAGCCTGGAGAATCGGGAGGAGGAACAACTTCAAGAGATAAGGGGGTTATGGCTTGATCCCCAGATTCCTGCCTTGCCCTTTGTGGGGCAGAGATCTCAGAGGTACCCCAGGGCTAGCATTCAGAGGCTCCCAGATTGCACCCACCTTGTCTTTACCTTCATGGCTCTGCTCAGGCTCTGCCACCAGACACACAGACCAGTTCTCACGAACAGTGAGACTTCCCAAGATGTGCCCAAACCCAGCCCCAACTCTCCCTGCCTCCCACCTGCCTGGAACCCAGAGAATTTGCTCCTAGCTCTCTTCCCACCCCTACTGAAAGATGACTTGACTCCCTAAACCCCCATCCCTCACTATGCTCCCTTCCAGAAGACTCCATCGGGTGGGAATGTCATAGTAACAATGGGCACTTGATCCTGATCCCCTGCACCCAAGGCAAGAAATGCCTATCATTGGCATCACCTCCACCCCCACCACCCCACGACTAAATGAGCAGCAGGGACAACAAACTGGGTTAGGAGCGCCTAGGTTCTGGCTGTGCTCTGCCACCAGGGCCCTGTGATACTGGGCAAGGAACTGCCTCTTACTGAGGCTTTAGTCTCCTTAGCAGTTAAATCAGACAGTTGGTCTCCATCCTACTGCCGTCTCTGAGGAACAAGTTAAAAGGGCTCCGTAAGCTGCAAAACACTAAACAATCAGTGGGGCTTGTTACTCTAAAGCAGCAAAGTTACCACCATCTCCAGATCTCTAGTGCAAAGCTGAGTAAGCTGGAGAGCAAGAGGCCCAGCCCCAGCCCCGGCTGTTCTCCCTGGCAGCCAGGGCTGGAGTGCCCCTGGGATGGCCACTGGGGGCTTTGGAAGGTACAAAGAGTGGCAGATGGGACAAGAAAAATCCCGGGGGACAGGGCAGGATGTGGAGGTACCCAAGGATGGGCCCTGCCTGAGAGCACCAGGAAAGTGCTGAGGGAGCTGGGCTGGTCATTCTTACAAAGGAGAAGGAAAAACCAAGACCTGCCCAAGAGCAGTAGGTCATCTATCCCGGAAGAAGCTCAGGACCCTGCCCAAATGACTAAGGCTCTGCAGTGTGGCACAGAGGCAAAGGCACTGACCCCCGTTCTCAGCCCAGATCTACTATTCACTGCTCCGGAAATCCGCTGACCCCTCCAGGCCTCAGTGTGCACCTTTGTAAAATGGAGAAGCCCCATCCTCCTGCGCGCATGTGCGTGTATGTGCTTGCATGTGTGCTTGTGTGTGTGTCTTTTCCCAGACAGCTGACTCGTCACGTCCCTGGTGTCTCAGCAGGGTTACCCTGAGGGAGACCATTCAAGTGACGCCTAAGGAGGCTGCACTCTCCCCAGCCGCTGTCCCCAGCCCACCGCCCTCAAGCAGGAGGCTGCCTCTCCCCCATTGCTTCCCTGGCTGCCCTCCCTCTGCCAAGCTCTAACCAGCTGCTGGCCACCAACCACTAGGGACTGGAAACTGCTGCTGAAGCTGCCCTCTCTGGGGAGGGGCCTCAAATGATATGCAAGTTGGCAGCAGATGCCCAGCCAGGGAGGAGAAGAATCAGACGAGGACATAAGGGAGTGTCCTTGTGGCTCCAAGGGACACCCTGCAGCTGGGATTCTTGGGAGAAAAGCAGGGAACTGAATGGCCGGCATCCAGGGAAGCCAGCTGTCCAGAGGCCTGGCCTCCTGAGAGTCTCCTGAGCCCATCCTCTGGGGTGTGGGCCTCCTCTGGGCTTCTGCACACTTCTGAGGGTGCCGAGGAAAGGGGGTATGGGTCAACACACACCCCTGCCCTGTGCAGTCGTGTGTCTGTGTGAGCTACAACATGTGAGGCCATCGCCAGGATAGTGTGGGGAGAGCAACGAGGCTGACGCTTTTGCCTGGGGGTGAGGGGAGCAGTGTCCCACCAGCTCAGAAGGAAGAGGAGAGGCCATCTCTCAATGATCACCCCAGACATTCAGGCAGCAGCAGAAGAGAGGAGACTTCGAGAGAGGACGGCAGCCAGCCGCTCTCCTTGGTCTCTCGTGACCAGAAGGGATGAGAAGGATGCAAGCAGCAGGCTCTCAGAGACCCTCCCTCCTCTGGAGCATCCCTGGGGCTGGGAATGGACCAGAATCTACCCTGAGCACCCCCAACCCTCCCGGCACTCACGGTCATTGCAGATGGGGCCTCCATAGGAAGTCATGGTGCAGTCACAGGTGAAGCCATCCCACTGCTGCAAGCAGACGCCCTGGTTGGCACAAGACTCTTCGGTGCAGGTGGTGCTGGGGCCTGAAAGAGGCAGGAGGAAGGAACACCCCCCCGCTCAGTTAAGCCCCCTCCCTCCCCAGGAGGTGCAGAGGCTGCGGGGACAGGCCTGAGTTCTGCCGGGCTGAGAGGGCCAAGTACAGTGCGGGGGTGGGAGTGGGGATGGGGGGCGGCTCAAGGACTGCTAGTCTTGGCCTGGAACTGTGAAAAGGGGCCAGAGTGGGAGGCAATAGGGAGGGCAAGTGACCCTTGACCTACGCCCATACCCTGCCCCAGAGCTGTGGTGCCAGGCTCCTGCAAAGCCTGAGAGGCGGCCACTCCAGAGGCCTGGTGTGCCTCTACAGCTGGCCCCCTGCAGCCTGCAGGGTCACACCTAACTCCCAAACCCCACACTCACCGTCACAGCCCCTCTCCACCTGCCCGATGCGGTGCAGGGCATCGGCGATGAGGTCTGGGAGGCGCCCGTTGAGGTCCACTGAGGCCAGGCAGCCCTGAAAGCCATCCCGGGAGGCCACCAGCTTGGGCAGGTTGTTGAACATGTTCTTGCTCAGACCGCCAATGTACAACTCCCCTGCAAAGGGAGCAGGGTCAAAACCTTGGCATCCTGGTCCTCGTGTCCCCATTCCCCACCCTGGACATCGGCAGCCAACTGTCAGGTCCTCCAGCCCCATGGTGTCCCATCCTGGACCCCAGCTTCCTCACAGAGATCCAGTGGCCTGCAGATGCCCACCCCCTACTCTTCCCTCTTCCTTCTTCACTTTGCCATCTGTCTGCTCCCCTTCTAGAGAAGCCCAGATGCCCGGGGAGGGGGGAGCAGCTGGAGGAACCTGCTCCGTGCTCTCTCCCACACATCTGATTCCAGTTCCGGCCTGTAATCAGGGCTTTTCATAGCTGTGCCGCCCAATCCCCTCCGCCCCCACTCCCTCCCTCCCGACGTCTCCCATTCCCAGAACTCCTTCAAGCCTCTGCCAGCCTCTCCCCACTCTGAGTTCTCTCCTGGGGGTTCTAAGCCCAGCACCAACCCCCCAACAACCACTCGGGCTTGACCTGGGCACTGTGGGTGACACCAGAAAGAAGTTCTCCTCAGGGACACTGATTCCCCACATCATTAGCTGGCCGCAAAGAGCCCAACTCCTTAGAAATCTCGGCCAGCCCACAGCAGAACTGCACCAAGACACGGGCCAACCCTGCTGCCCTTGCTGTGGGCTCAATGCAACAGAAGACCAGCCCAGACCACCCCTGGGTTTGCTGCCACTGTGGATTATCTGAGGCACACCGCCACCTTCCGGGAGGAAGGAGAATTGGCAGCACTATGCCATCCGACGTGGCCCAGGATCTGACCAATCTTCTAGTTCCAACTCCGTGGCCTGCTCACTTTGTGACCTCAGGCAAACCATGTAGCCTCTTGAAGCTTCTGTTTCTGCCTCTTCAAGAGGGACTGAATTCAATAGTCTTTAAGGACCCTCCCCAAGCTGGGACAGTCTAAGTCACACTGACACCAGGGGCCCCTGTGGGACTGAGGGCTGCTTTGGGCATGTGAAGGTCGCTCATGTTGCCCCAGTGAGCCCTGGAGAAGCTGCAGGCCTTGTCCAACACATCTGTTCCAACACCCAGTCTCCAGGTTCACCCTCCTCTTCCCTCTTCTCCCACCCGCCCCTTGTAGGGGCAGGCAATGACCGCTTCAGCAGCTATGAAAAGGCCCCAGGTGAATGGGGGACCATGATATGACACTGAGCCCTCCAGGGGGGCCCGAGCCCAGCCGATGCCCAAGGAACATGACCAGGGCAGCACGCAAGGACCCAGCAACCGCTACTCCTTCCTCCTCTCGTCACTGCCCCCTCTCACCCAGTGAGGAAGGCCTCTGCCAGGACACTAAGCTCCCCGTTCTCTCTCCAGCCCTCAAGCAAGGCAGACTTCTCAGCCTTGGAGGGCCAAGAGGGCTTCGGAAGCCCCCAGGCTGCCTACTCTCAGCTCTAGAGTGAAGCCACCAATCTCCTCACAAGACAGACACATCCTGCCGCCCGGCTTTCAGTGTTGAGAGGGCAGCCTCGCAGGATTGCTGAGCAGAACTTTGACAGGAAAATTTCAGGCTGGGCACAGTGGAGAATGGAAAAGAGCAAGGAAAACCATGGGCGGGGGGAGAGGGAGAATCACGTGAGTGAAAGAGCATCCCAGGTCAGGGGTACTCTTGAAGGGGCCGAGGTGGGTATCTGGACTAGGGCCAGGCCTTCTCCAGAGGCCCCAGGCCCCACCTTTGAGATCGAGGTTTCGGGCGCCATTGGAGTGCTGCGTGACAGTGCGGGAGTCAATCTTGAGCGTGTGCACGTTGCCTGGGTCCCTGGACACCACCACGTTGTGCCACTGGTTGTCATTGACTGGTTTGTCTGAGTTCCCCTTCATCAAGGACGGGCCATTCCCCAGGTCAAACACGTAGTGGATGTACCTGCCCCACAGTACGGAGGAGACACTGGGTCAAGGTTGGGACGGTGCTGGGAAGACAGGGTAAGGAGGAGCTATGTCTGTCAGGGGGCCTGGGTCCCGCGGGAGAAAGGGGTGGAGAGGGAGACCTCATAGTGGAGGGACCCAAACCAACTACACGAGGACTCAGATGTGAGGTCCGATCATGGGGGAATGTGGGGAGGGAGGGCTGCAGAGGACCTGACTCCTGTGAAGGCTCAGAAGAGAAGCTGGTTGAGGGGAAGACTTGTGGAGGGAGCGGGGTCCTCTGGGGGCAGGGAAAGACCTGTTGTAGGCTGGGGGCCTCTCAGGCAAGAGAGGCCATAGGGACACAGCCCTGTCTTCTGCCTGTAAAAGAGCCAGAGGGCCTGAGACAGGACAGTGACTGGAGAACAGAGGTACCTGGGAAAGCCCTGGCAAGGAAGAAACTGGGGAGTCACCAGGGTGGAAGAGAGGGAGCTGCTTCTCCATCGTGCCTGGTGGCTGGGGACCTGAATCTTGACTTGTGGTCTAGGGGGAATGGACATCTCAGCCAGTGGCTGGGGGAGATGTATCCTGGTCATCAGGGGAGGGGGACCACGTCCTTGACAGTGGTGCAGTGCCCAGCACCTCACCCCTTGACCAGCTCGATGACAATGAAGTCGTTGCCGTTGCCTGAGTTGAACAGGAGGAGCCCGTCGGGGGCCGTGGTCTTGAACTGGAAGAAGAGGTGCATGGAGGCGTAGGCTTGGAGTGTGGCGAGCGCCAGGTAGCTGCTGCGACTCTTGAAGGTGACAGGATCAGCCACAATGGCACGCAGTCCAAAGCGAGCATTGAGCTCACAGTAGGTGATGTCGCCGTCCTTGCACTGGTCCATGTAGGGCTGGCCATTGAACACCAGCCCGCTCAGGTGCCCGATGAAGTTGGAGGGCACCACGGAGATGAAACGCCGCTCTGTCATGATGCCCGTCTCAATGTTGTGGAACTCCAGCCGCGTGTGGGCTCCTGCCATCTGTCCTGCTCGGGACAGGAGACGGAGATGGGCGCGTGGCTTTTGGGCCTAGACTATAGGGTCATTTCTGGGGCTGGGTCTTGGGTCCCCAAGAGCCTCCCCTCCCCTCAAGGGCCACACGGGAGAGACATCAGCAAACACCCACAGGTGGGTACTAGCAAGCCCAGCTCCTGGGTCCAGGAGGAGCTGTGGGACCCTAGGCTAGGGCTGGCAGGCTTGCAGGGGGTGCTGCCTGTGGGGAGTTGAAATGGTCCCTGGGGCCCAGGACCCCATGAAATACCACTCCGAGGGGAGAAATAGCAGCAGCAGCTTGCCAGAATGCTGCCCCAGGCAGTGGTCACCAAGAATAGGGCCACCACCTCCCTGGTCCCAGACCACCTACCCTCCACGGTCACGTTGTCCACAGATAGCTGCAGGCTCTTGCCACGCCGCACCACCCTCACCGTGTGCCACTCATTGTCATTGAGCTTGTGCCCCGCAAAGAGCGTCTCGGGGCCTTTACCTGTGGCACCAAGGGGGGAGTGAGCATGACACCTCCACACGCCCACATATGGCTTCATGTACCACCCCAGGCACACAGAGCCTCACCACCGCACACACACCTGTACACAGGTACACACATCCACACAAACCCAGCCATAACCCCAGACACACTCAGTACTGCCACACTTTGTGCAACTTCCCAGGGCGCCATGAGAAAAGAATACCCTGTGAGTGGTGCCTCTGGAGTTGTGCCCTAAGATCCGGTGCCCCGACACCCACACCTACCACCAACATACTCTTCCCTAAGTCTCCTAAGGACCTTCAGTGTCAATATGTGTAGCCAGCAGCTAAATTCCCAGCATATATTCATAGGCCTAAAACTTAAAATTAAAGAGCCTTACCACACACCCAGATGTGATTATGAACCCACAGCTTCTTTGCTGGCAGTGAAAACTCCACACAGACACACACGTCCCCCATCTACAGAGGGATCCAATGTGACCTTGCTGCACACGCCTGGTTAACTCCACACACCCGGACATGCACTCTCATACGTGGCACATCCAGCACGACCAGAGAGGGGAATGTTTCTTAGGAATTGACTATTTATTCAAGACCTGGATTAACCACTTCTGAGACTAAAACAAAACATATTCAGCTTTAGAATGGGGCTACACTCCATTTGCAGCACTCCCAGGTTTCCCCCGGCCCCTCAGTTCTCTCACCAGCAGGGACAGGGTTCACCACGCATGTGTGCACAGGTGCCAGACACACAGAGATATGCTAAGTACACACTCTCTGCCTGTGGCTGCTGTGTCCCTGTGCTCTCTTACATGACCTCAGGGCACAGCATGCAGACACTCATAGAGACAGAGCATTGACTCCAGGCATACTGGGATGCTCAGAAATGTCCACCTCCACTCTCCATCTCACCCCTGCTGAGAGCCTCACTGTCACCTCTGAAAATGCCCCCGTTTGGCAGAAACTCACCCCCTATCCCAAACAGGGACTGTGGAGGGCTGAACTTTGAGGCCCTGACCACGCTCACCTCCCACTTGCCACCTGCTCTCATCTTCTTTCCCGTGTGCCTCGCTCTCCCCCTTGTGGCCACCTCTGGAGATGCAGTGGGATAGCCCAGCCCCAATCCGGCTCCTTTCTGCCATCCTGCTGTAGGTGCCACCAAGCCTTTGCCCCACCCTCCTGAGGACTTGAGATGATGAGGTTTCCAGGCGTTTCTTTCCCCGGTCCTGGTGAACATGCTGACCCCAGACCCTCCACTAACTTTACCTGGTTCAGCTTCATTTGGCTCATTCTGCTCTCCACAACCACATCACCACCATCCCCACCACTCCAGCTCCCCTCTCCACACCCACTGCTCATGCCTCACACAAGCCAGTGATGAAGCCTTCTCCTCTCCCATCATCCCTCCCCAAATCCCAGTGTCCAGAATCCCAGGCCCCTTGGGGCTCTGCAGAAGAAGAGGGAAACCACTTACTGGGTGCGCAGCCGACGCGCAGGCAGTCTGGGGGGGCCATGGGGCGGGCAGAGGGTGAGGGGAGACAAAAAGGTAGAACAAGTTTTTGGTTTTTTTTTTTTTTTTTACATCCTTCACAGGGAGGGGTGTCTGCGGGCGGGGATTCCCCCTAGGGCCACTTTCTGGGGACCACGCGTGCTCAGGTGCCTTCTCCCCTTCCTCAGTTGGATCCCTGTCCCTCCTTCCCCCAAGAGGGCTCCAACCCTCCCCAGAGCTGGGAGGCAGGGCAGCCACATGGTGGGAAGAAGGCTTATGTCTCCTTTCTTAGAGGGGCTCACGCCTCTCATGTCTCAGGGAGATGGGCACCTTGGGAATCCCAGTCGTACAGGGGATCACTGTGGGGGCTGAGGGCTTGACCAACCCCACATCTCCCTATCTCCAAAAAGGAGATGGGTGGGGAGGGCCAGAGTCCCTGCATCCCCTGCTCTGGGACAACTCCCTGCTCAGAGCCCAGCTGTGACACATTACTCCCCGTGCCCTCTGGGCTCTGAGCTAAATAGAGGGGTCTGCCCCAGGGCCCCCTCCCCGTGGCCATACACCTCCCAAAGTCCCAGGGGGCTGGCACCATCCCTACAGGAACCTTCTTTCTACCCTTCCTAACCTGGAGGATGCCAGGCTGTCCCTGGGGGCCAGGGTGGTCCTCCACCCTGAAAAGGAACTAGTATTAATCCATTTTCCTAGGGAGGGCCAGCGGCTCATAGATGAGGGCCCTGAGGCCCCCAAAGTACAACTTCTATGGACTTCAGGAATGAATAGTCACCACAGCAAAATCTTCTGCTTCCTCCCCAGCCTGAGCATTGCTATCCTCCAATTCCAGGCTCAGCAGGCCCCATGTGGTCAGAAAGTACACTGTCTACACAGAGCTGCAGCCCAGAGCCCCAGTGCCTCTGGCCATCTGCCTGGTGGGACACGTTACCCACATGTGAGTCAGCCAGCCTTGCAGAGGATAGAGCACCAGAGTCCTATGAAGTTGGGGCTTAGGGCCCTTTGGACACCTCTGCTGCTCCATCAGACCCAGACAGCCTGAGGCTGCAGAAAGTCCAGCACGATGAGGCAGAAAAGCTGAGTCCTAACCTCATTATGTGACTGTGGGCAAATCTCTTCTCTCTGAGCCTCAGCTTACCTCCCTGTGAGCTGAGGGACTTGAACAGGAGGATCCTGAGCTGGGAGCAAGAAACAGGTGTTCACTAAGCTGGCGCCTTGCCTTTCAGAGAGGGGCAGTTTCCAGCCCTCTGTTAACAGCAATACCCTGCCATTCATCCTGTGGCTCCTCCCAGAACAGGGTCTGCCCATAACCCCAAGGCCCAGGAGGCAAAGTGGGGTGGGGCACCTGGCATCCCCTGGGCCCCTGAAGGTTCCTGCAGCGGAGGTCAAAGATTCCCCTGTGGCTCTGGAGGCACCGGTCCCCCGGGCAGTACGGCTGAGCTCCGCACGCGTTGTCAACCGCAGCAGAAGAGTGGGGGGAGCTGCCGGGACACTGAGCCACTGCCTGGCACCAAGGGAGGGCGGAAGGAGGTCAAGGGGCAGATACAGGGGAAGTCAGGAGTCATGAGGAGCAGAAGGAGGTAGAAAGGGTGTAGAGAGAAAAGAGGAAGTAAGAGGGAGCAGAGAGAAAGTGAAGTGGGACAGCGGGGGAAGGGAAGGATGTTGGGGTGAGAGTAGGGGTGCCAGGCCTGGAGTCAGGTCACGGGGGCTCTCTCAGGGCCAGCAGAGTCTTCACCAATGAAGGGTCCAAAAAAGAAAAAAGGGGGCTGGAAGGGCAGGCTGATCCCCTGTTGGAGAAACGGCCTAGGGAGGAGCACGGTGCTTCCCCTCCCCAGCAGGGCATCGCCGGGAAGGGGGGCCCATCTGTCCAGAGAAGAGGTGTCAGCTCCAGGCCCACACCCTGCAGTGACTCCACCCTTAAGAGCCCCCACTCCAGTGGGGTTTGAGGAGAGCAAACTCTCCTTGAAGATGGGCGCCCCAGGAGGGAGCCAGCACCATCGCAGAGGAAAGCCAAGAACTGCCGAGGAAGTGGGAGAAACAGCCCTCTGGTGCACACACGCAGCCAGAGCACAGCTCAGGGAGCTTTAACTACTAACCTGTTAACTAGTAACCTGGGCCTCAGGTTCCACAAATGGACAGAAGTGATCGGTCTTCAAAGACCCATGAGGGCCCAGGCTGGACATGGAGACCAGGGTGATGGTATGAATGTATGATAAGACAGATGGAGAAAAGTCATCTGTATGGAAAGGAACTCAAGGAAAGAAGCCAGACTTCATTTTCTGCGCCACCCCCCGGGCCCTGCAGATTGGAGGCGTGGGAGAGGGGACCAAGGCTCCTATGCAAGGAGCCTCAGGAGCCCACTGGCTGGAGTCTCGCAGGTGACATCACAGAGTGCAGCGTGCACTCCAGCACAGCCCTCGTTCAGAGCTGTCTCCCCAGCCGCCCAGCCTCAGAAGGAGCTTGAGAACTGCTGAACAGCCCCAGGTGGGTACAAGGCACTATCCGGTGCCCAGAGATTAAAGGGCTTTGGAGTGTAATGTGCATTTAGCCTGGCTTACAACATAAACGAGAGTCAGACTTGCTCCGTACAGCTCAAGAGGGCAGAACTATTTCAGAAGAGGAGGCTGCCACCAGGAAAGAAAGACCCAGTGATTAGAATTGTCATTTCAGAGGTGGGAAGCTCCTGACATGGAAGGTGTCTGGACAGAGGCGGAGAGCCTCGCATCAGTGGGGAAAGGCACAGGGGATGCACATATGGGGAGGTGACCTCTAAGGGCCCCTCCAGCTTGGAGATTCTTCCATTACAATATTTCACTGACAGCTGGGACAGCCGACGGGCACACCTGGAGGAAGGTAACTCCAGGCAGGCAGGGCAAGGGTAGGGGAGTGACAAGGGGCAGGCCAGGTTGGGCATTGGTCCCAGAGGCTACACCCAAGGTAGAAGGAACCCAGGAACTCAGGTCACACTGGAACAGAGTGATGAATCCAGTGACTCTATGGTCCTCTAGGGACAGAGACCAACCACCCTGCTCAGGGACTGTAGACAGCAGAGCTCCAGGAAATGGCTCAGGGTCTGAGACACAGTGGAGGCCGGGCCTGAGGAAGGAGGCAAATCCAGTATGTCCGGCATCCTCTGCCTGGAAGGAGGCAGCAGCCTCAGGCCTTCTCAGCCCTCTCCGGCAAGCAAACACTCGGTCACCAGAGACTGGCACGGAGTGCCTCCTGCCAGGAGTCCCACCACGTGGTCACAGGCAGCTCCATTCTCTTCAGAACCCAGCACCGAGTCTGTGTCATTCCAGTGAGCACCTGATGAGCTACACAGCTGCCTGTGGAGTCCTGACTTCCCTCCCTACAAGATGAGACCACAAGCCCAAAGACCAAGCCCACCAGGTTCCTCTCCATCCTGCAGCAGCAAGTCCAGACTGGAACCAGGGCCTTGGTGAAGTAGGCCCTGGGTAGCAAGCAGGATGGGGATCAGAATGGGGCCCCTAAGGTGGGGCCAAATGGGGCCCCTAAGGTGGGGCCAGATGGGGTCATGCCATGTGGAAGCAAGCCCCGGGACTGGCTCTACGCTGAGGTCCCTCTCCTGGTACAACTTTCCCTCTGGTCGGCTGGGTCCGTCTCCACACAGGTGTCTTGCATCTATGTAACGTCTTCACTCCTGTGATTCCATCTGAGCCTCAAAACCACCACAGAAAGCAGACAGAGTGAGGATTCTTAACCCCATTTTACAGATTGAAAAAACAGAGGCTCAGAGGGGGGAAATGATTTTCCCAGCCATCAAGGAGACCAAGGCTAGGACCCAGATTTTCTGGCCCCAGACCCAATAGTGTTCCCTGTAGCCTGAGGTTTGGTGACTGGGTGTGGGCCACCTGTTGGGCGTCTGTGTGGATCACACAGCGGCCACATACATCCCTGTACACGTCATTTGGTATTTATGGACATTTGCATCAGTACCAAACACTGGGTCACAGCTTGTGATGAGCTGTTAGACACGGTGTTTCTGTGGATGGGGGCGGGCATGAGAGGTGGGTGGGAGGACTGTCCTGCTGGCCACCTTGCTCCCTAACTTCTATATACTGATGTGGCACGGACAGAAAAGCACGTATGGGAAGGAAAGGGTAGATCCTGAGGGTGAAAGGGCCCAAGGGCCCACCAGGTTGCACCGTTCTGGTGGAGACTGCTGCTTCCTGTCTAATCTAAAGGAACCCAAACTTCTTCGCAGGGAACCTAAGACAGCCCAAATGAGGAAGGAGCATTTGTATTTTCCTTGCAAATAAAAGGCCCCAGATTTCCCCTGTACAAGTACAGAACCCCATGCTTACCAGGCAGAGAACACACGTCCCAGGGTGAAGGGGGTATCTCACACTGGGTACACAGACCTGAGCAGTCTGAGAAGCAGCGGGCTATTTATGGGGTCCTGGGCTGCTGCCTTCTTCCTGCGACTTCAGGGGTGCCAGGGGATGTTGTACAGACCCATAGAGCACCGGCCAAAGGGTGTCTCCCATCCCACTTCACCCTGCAGCACTGCCGCCCACCTCCCACTCTGTAGGCTGTGATCGTGGTCAGAAGCAGAGCTCCAGGGAACCCTAAAGTTCTCCACCTCTGAGGCCCTGGCCGCCTGCACACCTCCCCACCTCTAGCCCCTGCCTCCCTCGGCAAATCCTTGTGCTAAAGGTATAAAGGCCAGGTGGCCAAAAGGAGAAAGGATGGGGTATAAATTTATTAGCGAGGTAAGGGGATCCCCAAAAGCTGCAGTCTATCCCACAAATGCACTGGAGACCGATGTGAAGATGAGACTCCAGATAAATAGTTAAAGCCCAAAGCTCTGCGTTCTCTCCGGGTGAGGATTCTAATCTGCTCAGAAGTGCCCGACTTCCCCTCTAAGCCCAGGACAAAACAAGCAACCCCAGTGGCCTTCTTCCTACAGGATGGCCCGGGAGTGCCACACTTCTGTAGGCTCAGACTAGTCTGAAATGGACAGATGTGACCCCAGGCTGGACAGCTCAGGAACCTGAAATCCAGTGTTTCCTGTGCGGAATGGTGGGGCCCTCGTCTTATTCACTACCGTAGCCCCAGGCTCAGAACACACTGGCACTTACAAGGTGTCCCATAAACATTAGCTGAGTGAGTGCCTCTGCTGTTTTCCTGTTGGCCTTGCCCATGAGAGCTGAAGCACACAGGGTCCAACAGTTCTCACGGCCCCACAGTCACTGATGCCCCAGGGACTGCCAGGGGAGGTGGAGCTACACCTGCTCTGGGCCAGGGCAGAGGCATCCAGCCATCTGATGGCAAGGGCCTCCGAGGCCCCTGCACCCCCTGGCTCTGTTAGAGGCAATAAGGAAATCACTGAACTTTAGGGCAAATGGCCTGGGTTTGAGTCCAGGCCCCTTCCCAACCATCACTATCTTTGTGATGTTGGATAGGTCAGGATATGGATTTCATAATCTATAAAAAAGGGGCAGCTCTGGGGACACACGTAAGAGCAGACAAGGGGAAAATGGCATGTCCCAATGCGTCCTCTTATGCACCTACGTGCAAGTGCACACACACAGACTCAGCTCTTTGAATGCAGAGCAGACAAAGGCAGCTGTGTGCGGGGCCAGATCCTCCTCGTCTCGGGATCTGCCGCTGCACTGAGCACCAGTAGGCGTCTGTGAGTGCTTCTCGAATGAATGAAACAACGTATGAGCAAGTGGATGCGCCAACAGCTAGGAATGAACTATGTCCTTACGTGTGTGCAGAACAGATGCCTCCAAAACCCCGGAAAGCCCCAGGGGGTGGTTGTCACACTCCAGACACACTCGGGGTTCCCCTCCCCACCGTGCTGCTGAGCTCGAGGCATCACCCTATATACCATGTGTCCTCGCCAGGACAGAGTTCTCAGGGGCTCTGACCCGGGCTGGCACCCCCATCACCTCCAAACTCTCACTGGCACCACCACCAACTTCTCCAGACAGAGAGGGGTGTGGGTCAGAGGCGGGTCAGGGAAGGGGCCGGGGCACGGCAGGGTGGTTACCGAGGTTGACAGTGAGCTTCATCTGGCCCCCGTCCAGCTCCAGGCGCAGAGTGTCAGCTGACTCCCTGGAGGTGGTGGCCATCATGAGCCCATAGGCCCGCTGGGACATGAAGCGCAGAGACACATCCTCCGCCTCCGTGTGCATGGCGTTTGGCAGCATGATCTTCATGTACATGGAGCCATCATAGCTCAGGACCGTAGCCTCTGCCCCAGGAGTTGGGGAAGGAAGCAGTGGGGGACAGGCAGAGGCCAATAGAGGGAGAAAGAAGACCGAGAGAATCATTACAAGGACGACAGGCCCAGGGCTGGTCTAGGAGGGGACGCCGAGGAGGAAGGGGGCACAGGGATGGACAGTGGGGACGTGGGGCATGAAGACCAGCCTCACCTCTCTCGCAGACCCGCCCCAGAAAGCCGGTCCCGATGCAGTCACAGACGAAGCGGTTCCAGCCCTCTCGACAGATTCCCCCGTTGCGGCAGGGAGCCGAGGCACACTGCTTCAGCGTCTCCCGGGAGCAGAACGGAGCAACGCCCACAGCCCCCTGTGCCTCAGCCAGGCTCCGGAGGTCTCGGCTCCGCCCGTCTATGAAAAGGTCCCGCACGCAGCCCACGTAACCAGCCCTGAGTGCTGCCGTCCACACCTCCGGGGGCAGGGGCAGGTCCACCCGCCCGCCTTCGGGGAGACCGCCAAGGTAGAGCTCACTCTCCAGGTCCAGAATCTCGCTCTCTCCCGTAGCCAAGAATGGCGTGCTGCGGCTGTTCACTGAGATGGAGCCTGGAGATGAAGAGAGAGTGGTCCTCAGTGGGGAAGGCAGGACCAAGAGACGTCACAGGCCAGAAAAGAATGTCCTGCCCTCATACCCTGCGGTGGCCCTGGGCCAGAAGCTCAGTCTCACTCACCGGCTGCTTGACAAAAGTCCCAAGTTCAGGGACCGGAGCGAGCCAGCCCCAGCCCAGCTGCAGTGTGCGGTGGGCCTTCATCCAGACTCCTCCTTCCCACGTGAGCAAGTCCTTGGAGGATGTACAGGAAGTGGACATGCCCCAAAAAGGCCAGATCATTCTGTGTCCTTCCCCCAGCCAGTCCCTCAGACCAGGAGCCAGAGGCAGAGACCCCTAAGGAGGCTGCAAGGCTTCAACCCAAAAGGTTTCCCACACTGACATTTATGGAGCTTTTATGACTGTACTCCAGGCACTTAGCACTTTGCATATATTCTATCACTTAAGTCTCACAGTAACCGTATGAAATTGGTCTTTTACGATCCCGTTTTGAAATGGCAGACAATGCTTGGAGAGACTGGGGAAGCTGCTCAAAGTGCCACAGTGAGTAGGAGCAGAGCCAAAGTGCCATCCAGGTGGCAGGACCCCAGAGCCTGCATCTTCCACCCCCAGGCCTGGAGCCCCTCTGTGGCTGGTGGACAAGGTGGGCAGCTCCTGAAGCCTGTGAGACAGGACAGCAGACAGGAAAGGGAAGCCAGGCACAGAGTATCTGAGTTGCGAGAGTTCTTTGGAAGGAAAGGCTGGTTATCTTAAGAAAAAAATTGGGGATCAGATGGGAGCTTCAAAGCCTTTCCTGAGATCTTAAGAAGCCAAAACCTATACGTTAGAAGTGTTATTGTGTTTGTAATTTTTATTCTGCCTTTCTCCTTTCTCTCTCCTAAGTTTGCAAATATTCTTTAAAAAATAAAAAGTCCACCTATCTCAGGGCAGCTAAAGAGAGGTAACGATGGTCTGGTCTCTAGAGGCCTGACTGGGCAGAGATGGGGGGTGGAGAGGGCAGGAGATCAGAGCGTGGGCACTAAGTGTGGAACTGCAGGGGCGGGACCAGGGCCTCCTCCACTGATGCAGCTCCTTATCTGGAACATGTTCTCCTCTGCGCAAAACCTTCCCTGAGCCAAAGAGGCCCTTCTCCTGTGCCCCATTTCAACACTATGGTCCCTGGCTTGTCCTCCCCTGACAAGGTGTCAGACCCCCACTCCAGGTCCCTAAACATGGCCCTGATCAACCACACCTCTATTTGCAGCAGATTCCCTAGATGACTGCTCCACCCACTGTTTGGGGGCCTTCTGGACATGGATACCACCCAATCAGACTCTCCACAAATGAACAGAATGTGGGAGGAGGGAGGTGGAGGAAGAACACGGCAGGAAAAGAGTGTATAATGAGAGTCAGCAAGAGGAAATTAAAGTGAATACAGGTCTTGTTTCAAGGTCACTCTAAAACGTGGAAAGGAAACAACTCAAGTGTCCAGTGACAGAAGAATGGATAAACAAAATGTGATCTGGCCATACAGCAGAATATTATTCAGCCATGAAAAAGGAAATAAATGCTGGCACATGCTATAATGTGGATGAACCTTGAGGACATTATGTTAAGTGAAATAAGCTACATACAAAAGGACAAATATTGTATCATTCTACTTATAGGAGGTACCCAGAGTAGGAAATTTAGAGACAGAAAGTGGGAGGGTGGTTCTCAGGGGCTAGTGGGGAGGGGGAATGGGAGGGCAGTGTTTAATGGGGACAGAGTTTCAGTTTGGGAAGATGACAATGTTCTGGGGATGGATAATGGTGATGGTTGTACAACACTGTGAATATCCTTAACACCACTGAACTGTGCACTTAAACATGATTAAAATGGTGAATTTTATGCTATGTATAAATGACCACAATAAAATTTTAAAATATGGGAAAGGTCAAAGGGAACTTTGTTAGAATGACTGCTCTAAGTCTGTGCTGGTGTACACAAGTGATTGTGGGCCTGGTATGCGGGCTCTGGAGATCAAGCGAGGCTAAGGAGATCACTTTCTGAAGGCAGAGAGGAGCAGAAGAGCCTGGGGTTCTCTGCAAGGCCTGAGCAGATTTCCAACCTGGAGAGTTACAGATCCCCTGGGTGGAAATCCTGGGAGGCGATGAGTGCTCGCCTGGTACCATTGAGACAAAACTAGAGGACAAACCCATTTGCCACAAAGCCTGGGGAAGGCGACACTTCTAAGGAAGGGAGAGGAAGAAACAGCAAGTCCATGAGAGGCCAACGCTTCCGGAAGCCCTGGAAGCCCCCATCCTCCCTGTGTGCATGGGGAACGGTCACTCTACCCAGACATCAAGGCCCCATGCAGTGACAGCTGGAGGAGCATGGAAATTTAGCTGACGTTGATGAGTGCTTAAATTGGATAATGTGTCAGTTCTCATTTATATCAATTCTTTCTCTCGTGTCCAACAAGATGGAGAAGAGTGAAAAAAAGAATTAGGAGGAAAACAAGAAGAGGATGGGAAAGGAAGACTGAAAAGGAAGAGTGGAGGAGGGGTGACTAAAGCAGTGGAAGGTTCAAGAATAGCACTTGCCCGACCCCAGCACCCTCTGTCCTGCTGCTCTGTTGTGCAAGAAACCTCCCCAGGCAGAGCATTGGTGTTTACTGTCCGTGTCTCCCCACCAAGCTCCTTGACAGCAGACTCTGGCTCACCGCCGCCCCTTGGACAGCGCCTGGCACACAGTAGGTGCTCACTGACTAATGAGTGAGTTAATAAAATTGAATGGCTCTAGACAGAAGGGAGGAAAGGTTGGGAAGATTTTTTTTTTAAAGAAGAACGGGATATCCACTGTTAGGCACAGTGCTAATGCTTCTGCAAAGGTTCTCTTATTTTTCACTCTTGATGACCACAGTTTAATGATCCCTTTTATAGAGAAGAAAACTGAGGCTACAAGGGGCTGAGAGATGGCCTAAGGTCACACACGCAGGAAGTGAGAGCACTGAGATGTAAGCCCAGGTCTGACTGACTCCAAAGGCTACGTTCTTTCCACCAAGGCACTGTGGCAGCAGGGACCACAGAGGGCCAGAAGGAGGGTAAGGAGAACAGACGAAGAGACTGTCAGGGTGGGTGGAGAGGGGTGGCCAGGGGAAAGGGGAAGGGTCCAGAGGCCTCCTGACCTTTGCGCCCATCCCTCTGGAAGTCCACGTGGCACCACTCGCCATCATTGACCTTGCGGCTGGATGCCCGCAGCTTGATGCCCCCAGAGCCCATGTCCAGCAGAAGGTAGAGGTAGCCGTCCAATAGTTCCATTGCAAAGTAGTCAGCCCGCTGGGCAGTGCTGTGGCTGCCGGCCCCGGCCCCAGCCCGCCGGCCCTGGCTGAAGAGCAGCAGCCCATTGGGCTCGGTGGTGCGGAAGTCCAGGGAGATGGAGCCAGTGCGCTTGGCGCTCCAACGGGGCAGTGCCACAAAGGCCTCGGGACTCTCAAAGGTCACGGGGTCCAGGGCAGCCACATCCTCACAGCGGAATGACAGGTCCCCCTGCAGCTTCATCTTGGGGTCGCCTTCCTTTGCCAGGCGGGATAGTTCCAGCTTGAAGTCATTATTCTTATAGACCACCTGCAGGGAGGGGCGGGTGGTGGGGGTCCAGGATGAAGAAAAGAGGGCAGCTTAGGGCCCGGCCACTCCTGCCCCACAGTAGCCAGCACCGCAGGACCTTGCCACCCAGCCCTGGGGCCCCTGCTCAGCACACCAGACCACTGTTCTAGAACTGCACACACAGAGGCTGTGAACAGCACCCCCCTTGCCCCACTTACCTCCCTGCCCTGTCTCCCTGCCCAGCAAGAGCACGACGGCCCTCGTGCCACTGAATTGCAGTTCATAAGAACAGCAAGACGATCACCACTAACATTTGGTTCCCATTTGCATTCTCATCTGCTCCTCACGGCCACCTTGAGAAGCAGGTACTGATCACTCATTTTACAAACAAGGAAACTAAGTCAGACAGCTTAAGGGTCCCGGCCACGGTCACAGAGCTAGTGAGCGGAAGAGCTGGGATGCAAACACCGGTCTTTAGTTTTCATGTCCACCACTCTTTCCTCTGGACCCCAGCTGCCTCAAGGGTTCTCTGAGAGGATGGGACCCTTTGGGGCTCAAGGAAACAAGAGAGGAGAAGCCTCTTGCTGGAGTCAGTGGGCCTTAGGTTTTGAAGAGAGGGGTCTCCCACCATGGACTGGAAGGAACAGAGGCTGCAGGCAGCTGGCCAGGTCAGAGCGAATCACACCGACGCAGCATTCCCGGGCTGCCCCCAGCACCCCTGGCCCTACTCACGTCCTTGAGGCAGCCCATGAAGTTGTTGCTGACGGGCGAGCCCGGCAGGTCCGCCGTGTTGGGGCTGCCCCCAATGTAGAAGAAGTCGTCAGAGCCCAGCATGGTGTAATCCTCCTGCGTGTAGCCTGTGGTGGTCAGGATCCCGTCCACCGAGATGGTCACCTGCCCAGCCCAGGGAGGGAGAGGGAGAGACAAGGAGACAACCGGCATCAACTCCCTGGGAAGAGCCACGGGCTGGGCAAAGGAGGGGCCAGGGGGCAGCAGGGGAGGGGGACCCCCCCCATTTTTATGTCTGCTTGTCTTGGAGGAGGAACAGTGGGGGGAGAGAGGATATGGGGGGAAGGAGGTAGCACAAGATTTGATGGTTTCAGGGTGGGCTGAGGCCTGCCCCACAGCCCAGCTCGGCAGGCAGAGGCCTGAAGGGCACTCGAAGTGCTCACAACCACGAAGCAGTTTCTGGAAGTGGCTCTGCATGGGAGTGGGGGCCCCAGGGAGGGCCTCTTTATGGGGGGGATGAAAATGGCACCCTCATTTCCCTCTTCTTGAAGTAGGGTCTCTGGACCCACATGTGATTTCAAAGTGTCTGTCCTAAACGAGACAGAGAACACCAATTCTCCTGGGATCTTGGTGGCTTCCACTCCCCTGCAGCTCTCCTTTCAGGGCGCCAAGGAGTCCTTTCAATCTTAGCCAGTGGGGAGGTGGAGGATAGCAGAGGCATGAGGAACAGGATTTAGGGAGTCTTGGAACTTCTTGGGGGATGCATAACGCCCTTCAGGGCTGATTCCCACCACTACCACCTTAACTGGAGGTTCCCGCTTGTCCTAGCTCCCTGGCTGAGTCTGTCTCTTTACTCTCCATGTCCCTCTGTATTTGGGTCACTCTCTTGTCTCCCAAGGAGATGGTAGCCATTGGCCTACTCATCAGCCTGCCTTCCTTTCTTCATTGTCTTCCCCATGGACAACACCATCACTACGCCAGGAAGTCAGGGCAAGGTTAGGGAAGAGAGGGGAACAGGGCTAACCTCATGTTGCCTTGACCCTGGGCTGAAAAGGCAGGTGAGAGAGCAAGATGGGTAGGGTTGGGGCCATACCTGGAGTTCCAAGGAGGTGAAAGTTTGACTCAGTAGTGGCTGAGGGAAAGCAGACATGACCTTGGGGGACAGTGACACAGGGAACTCCCTGATTCCCTGCTCCCCAGGAAAATGTCCACCTTGCCCCTGAAAAGTCTAGCCATTGGAGCATCCCACAAGGGCTCCAGACACCCAGCCTGGTTGTAGGGGAAGAGCCAAGGGCTGGGGAACCACAAGCCCCCACTCTGGGAAGGCCGTGGATTAGGACAATCAGGCTCCTGCAGGGGCCTCAGGAAGCTGGCTCATGGTGAACCCAACACTGTGCTTCCACAGGCCACAGCTCACCCCACTTCCCAGTCACCAAATATGCCTCAGCACCCCTTCTTCAGGCAAAGTCTGGAGATTGGGGCCTTCCAATCACAGCTTTTGATGTCCCCACCACACCAGTCCATGTGCACACGCCACCAGCCATTTTCTGGTGACTGGTCTCCAGGGTTTCACTGTTGTGGGGGCGGAGACAGGGAGTTAGGAACTCCGAAGGGATATGGGCAGAACAGAGGCAAGGAACTTCCCCCATAGGACCCTCGAGTCTCCCTCGTGCTGGGCTGGAGCCTCACAACGCACGCAGCGGGGCTGAGCAAAGCGAGGGCTCGAGGGGCCCCCTCCTGGGAACCATCAAACCTTGTGCTGGGGCGACTAGGTTCAAGGACAGCAGTAAAGGGGTGTCTGTGGAAATGGGCAGTTTGAAGCCTTTGAGTCTTGTTTTGAGGGGAGGATTGGTCATTATTGTTTATTTCTTCTTCCCTCCACCTAACCCGAGGCTAGGAAGTGGAGATCTGGGTGGAAAAGGAAAGGGTCAAAGTATTAGTCACAAAAACATGCAGACAAGATTAGAATGGGCAGAAGAGGGCTGCAGAAGGGGGCTGGAGAAAGGGCAGAGGGGGGCTGGGACACAGGAGTCGGGGTCAGACAGGGAGGGGCAGCAGGGAGAAGGCGCCTCCATCCTGCCCTCCACCTCATTCCTGGTGCTTCACTGAGAGACCAGAAGCAGGGCCACTGACTAGCTCCTGAGCCTGTCTGGTCACCCCAACTAGAGAGTCAGCTCCTGAAGGGCGGGCCCCCAGCCTATAACCCTACTAATACCGGCACAGTCTAGGGGACACATCACAGTCATTAAAGTGAATGTCACCTGGTGACCCAGGGCCACACTTGGCTCCCTCTGCCTGTGTCCAATCTATGAATGCAGTTGGGTGGACAGAATCTCAGTCCTCCAAGACTGCTGATGGGATTTCCGTGCTCCTGTGCATGGGCAGGGCCCTCCCGGCCCCACAGCTCCCCAGGAAGAGGCTCCTCCTCACCTCCATACATGTGCTCAGCCTTCCAGCTTGCCTGAGCCACTCAGCTGTCCTCTCAACCTGGGTCCCAGAGGCCAGGGCACCAGCTACTGGCATCTTCCTCACCCTATGGGCTCTCTGGCCAATCTGTTCAGCCCACTCCTACCTCTGCCCTCAAAGTTAGAAGGACCTGACTTGGGGGGGCCGTCCTCAACTCCTCTCCAGACTGGGCACAAATCTGACCTTGCCCACCTCCGCTTTATGCAAATCACCACTACATGGTGCCTTAATACCTTTTGTATCTGTCTCTATTTTTTAGAGCCACCCTGGCCTAGAGAGTAAGGAGAGGGTAGCAGGAGGCAGGGTATCATAAGGAAGTGCACAGAGGAAGGGGGGCTCATCCTTGGGGTAGAGGAAGGAGAGAGAGAAAGGGGGAGATGGGCACTGGGTGGAAAGGAAGCCAAGGGTAGGGGGAATGGAGGAAAGTCTCTGGGGAAGGCAAGGAGGGAGATGATTGAGATTAGTAAAACCCGACTGTTCCCTCAGACAAATCAAAATCCAGACACAAAAATGGCAGGTTCGTTAGTAAAAGCAGGAAACAGGGGAATAATTCCCCCGGTCCCCCTCCACCCCAGGGGTTTGTGATGCCCCTGCCCCCCTACCCCCCCGCGCAGCTTCTGGAAGGGGCGGGGCCAGCAGGGGAAGAGGGCAGAGGGGGTCATGCGACACAGAACAGCCACTGCAGCTAGGACATGTGCGGGTTAGAGGGCCAGGGTCGGGGGCCCAGCCCAGCAGGAGAGGTGAGAAAAAGGCAGCCACAGGTGGGAAGGCATGCAGGGACAGGGGACGTAGGGAAGAGCAGAGATGGAGGCGAAAGAGCCATAAGGGTGCAGGAAGGAGAAGCTTCCTTTCAACGGAGGAGGGAAGAGGAGCCATCACTAAGACAGAGACATGTACGGGTTGAGAAGGAAAGGGAAGGGACATTAGACTTAGACCTTCCTTACCAGAGGGTGACCCAGACGCTCACTCCCACCACCCATTCACCACTGATCACTGACCCCAGACACACCCACTCACACACCACATCCTAGTGAAGGCAGTGGGAGGGAGTTTGGGGCTCATCTCCAAGCAGCATCCTTTTTGTCATCAGTACCACAGCTAGCACCCCAGGACTCAGCAGAAACTCTGCACCCAACCCACGCCAATCCACTCAACACAATCAGACCAGGCCCTGAGTGGGGCTGAGTAGGACAAGAGGAATGAGCCACAGCTCTGCCCCAGAAGAGCCATGCCCAGCCAGCAGAGAGGGGAAGGAGCACAGAAGACACAGGAGCCCAGCGCTCAGCCTCAGCTCCACTCCCCAGGAGAGGGGCGGGTGGCTGCAGGTGGCTGAAAGGGGCAGCCTATGAGCTGGGTGGGCTCTCAACCCTCCCTGCTGGCCCCACCTCTCTTCTGCTCTGCTCATCTCCCCGTTAGGCAGGCTGGTAGGATGTGAAACCAGGTCCTGGCCACAAATATCCCCACATGGGCACTCCATGCCCACCACCCCCCAAGGGGAAAGCCTGGGGAAGAGGGGAATACCCCTCTGGCCTTGTCCGGAGCCTATCCCAGCTCCCTGCTATGATCACAGGGTCACTGACTTCCCCAGGAGGGGGATGATTGGGGGAAAGTAAGATTGTGGGCAGGTGTTTTTAACTTGTAAGTAGGCTAGACAGGCTTTGGAGAGTCACAAAACCCTTAACATTATATGCAAACTGCTTCAGTGGACATTCTTTTTCTTGTGAGAGTCCACTGCTGTCACCAAATTCTCAAAGGGCTCCATGAGCCAAAGATGGTTAAGAACAACTAGTTTAGGAAGAAGGTGCTGGCCTGCCCTTAAAAGTGAGGGGGTGGGAGTAGGGCATGAAAATAGGGAGGACGGCAGAAGGAGGATGTTCAGCCCTGTTACGTGTGAGTTTAGCCATTGTTTGGGGTGGGGAGAAGCTAAAGAAGGAAACAGGTTGGAAAGACATCCAGAAAGATGACCTAGCCAGCAGTAACAGCTCCTTGGTGAATTTTTTCTTTTTTAGTGGATGTACTGGGGATTGAACCCAGAAATTGTACCTGCTAAACATGCACTCTACCACTGAGCTGTACCTGACAACTGGATTTGATAGTTTAGGAATAGAAACTTCAGGTCAGAACTCCTAGGATCTCCTTTGGCCTTTATCATCTTCCAGAACAATCTCATTTTACCTCTCTGACTCTTGTCTATAAAAGAGGTTTAACAACTTCCATCACTCCCACTTCTCCCAGGCTTACTATGAGGATCAAATGAGATAACTGAAGTGAAAGCACTGAACTCTTCCATTACTTCCTATGTGACCCCAGGCCTTCTCAGGCCTCAGTTTCCCCATCTGTTAACTGGGAATAATCTCTGACTGCAATCTAGACATTCATCGAGTTTAAATGATATTCAAAAGGTGACAGCTATTTAGAAAACCAAAGCCCCCAGTGTTATGTGCAGAGAACACTCCCATCAGCTTGACCACACTTAGCCCAAACTGCTCCACTGGTTGGCCTTTTTGGTCTGTATCCACCCTCCCCTCTAAGGAGAACTACTCCAATAACAAGAGTTTATATAAATGAGTTAGTAAAAAGAACTCCCAAGGATGCCTGGGAATCAGAGCCGTTGAATCCCGTCTCTTTTGGTGCCGGGTTCTCTGACTCCAGTCTTGGCCTGAAAGAGCTGATTCCTGGGACAGGTTTCTAAGAGCTTATGATGCGACTCAGGCCACCAAGGGGCACCAGCTCTGATCATCAAGCAGTGATGCTCGCACCAGAAAGTGTGGACCTCAGAGACTTTAATAGGGACTTTCTTTGCCAGTGTTGAAAGCAGACAGGGTTGTTTGTTTCTTGACCAACTTAACCAGGTCATTCCATCTTTCCTCCTCCTCCCCAGGCCCAATTCCTGAGGCAGTCTGGGGTTCCTTGTAGTTATTTTGGGACTGATTTCCAAGAAAGGACAGTAATAGAATCTCTAGTGGGGCCAGAGATGCTGTATTCTCCAGGGCTTGCTATGGAAAGGGGATCACTTCTCTACAAAACATCCCTGCCCTGGAAACCCTGAGATAATCAGTTAACATATGATAAAGCTTAATACAATTATAATTCCCTTTACAGAGTACAGACGCTTTCACTTCCGTTCCCCTCCTTGATCTTTACGCTAACCCCATGAAATGTCAACGCAGGTATATCAGCAGCCTGTTTGGTAGATAAGGAGACAACTTTAGCTCCAGTTCACACAGTTCTTAACAAACTGAAACTAGAAGAAAGATCTGCAGGGCCCTATTCTCAGAAGGCATGCTTGGTGGTTGGGTTTATCTTGCCTCCCTTCTGTCCCCAGAATCACAGGTTGCCTGTCCAGCGAAGCTCTGTAAAGGACGAGTTCTAAAGGCCCAGCTCCTGACAGGCTCTGAGTGGCCTGGCCTGAGGGGTGAGCGGCAGCAGACTCCTAGAAGCCACAGAGGAGAACAAAGCCTGTGGAGGGGTGGTGTTGGGGCTGCCACCTGGCTGCATTTGAACACCAGGATGATGGAGTGGCCAGATTAGATCTTGGATGGGGGAGGGCTAGGATGGCCATGCCCATGCCCATGGGCATTATCTTGGAGACAGGGCAAAGGACAGGGCTACCACAAGCCTGTGGGTTCAGGGAAACACAGACCTGGGAAAGCATCGGGACAGGCCAGACATGGCCTCAGAGATGGAGTCTCTTGGGGAGGTGGGGGAGCCACTCAGATTGGGAGCCCCAGCTGCCAGGCTTCACTCCTCTACAGCCAGGCAGCTACGCAGTCCTGGGAGGCTGGGAAGGCCAGGCACCTGCCCCAGGCAGCGTGGGCCCTGTGGGAGCAGACACGTCCATCTGCAGGGTCCCCAGCCTGGTGCTCAATCACGCTGCATTATTAATAGGCGATGACTAACCGCCGGCTGCCGCAGAGCCAGGACCAAGCAGGCAGGAGGGAATCCCAGGGGATAGCACACGGCAGGGCCTGCAGGCACACACTTCAGGGCAAGGCGAGGAGCAAAGGGCCAGCCTCAGCTCCTCCCCTGCTCCTGCCCGCCACCTCTTCACAGTCCACCTCCCAAGAGCCCTCACCAGCTCAAAGACAGTCACACTGCTCCCAGCTCACACCAGCTTTTACCCTTGTAGAATCACCAGCAGAGCCTCACAAACACACAGTACAGTCTCCCACTAACACCCCCTAAATGGCACACCAACATTTACACACAGTCGCACCCACACACCAACACACACCAGCTGCATTTATACAGACACCCACACCAACATTCACCGGAACTGAGCCCAACCCAAACAGGGGAGCTTGGCGACAACTACCCCAACTTCACCCTGGCTGGGCCTCCTCCTCTCACCCCCTCAACAAGGAAGGAAACCAACCCCCCATCATAGGCCGTGCGGGACAGGCAGGAGGCAGAAAGGGGACAGAAGATGGAGGGGAAGGAAGACAGTGTGAGACACAGTGTTAGTCAGAGCAGCAGAGCGGCGGGGGAAACTGGACGCTGTCCCTGGTCGGGGGAGAAGACCATTCATGCCATGCAAGATGTGGGGGGAGACAGAACCAGGAACCCTCACGGCTGAGAAGTGAGGGAGGAGATGCCACCTCTTCCCTGGCAGCCAGCCTGGGGCAGCCCCCAAACTGGTATCAACGGTGATTTGAAGGAGCTCTGGACTAGTTCCAGACAGCTCTGTATCCCCCCACGGCCACCCACTCCTGCAACCTGTCAAGCTGGCTGCCACTGGAGGCCTGACTCCCAGCCCCCTCCCTCAACTCGAGGGGCCTGTGGGGGAGCTGACATTGAGCATAGCGTAGCATGTCATGAGATGGTGTTTTCCATGGATTTTCAGGAGACCAAGAAAGAAACTAAATTAAAGAATAAAAACGAGGGGCAGGGGCAGAAAAGGAACAAAATAAAGCAATCAAAATAAGCAGCCTAGCATCGGGGCTGGTCTAACCAGAGCCGATGAACTTGGGGCCTGCCCCAGGTCGCTCTGGCAAGGAATCTGAATTCAGGAGTCCGGGGTTAGGGCAGGGATAGGCCAAATTCCTCGATTTCCATTTGTCTTTTGGATTTGAGTTTGGACCAAAAAAGAAAGAAAGGGAAAGAGAAAACTAAAAGAGAAAGAAGCAAAATCTAAAGATTGTTCAGGACGCAAAAAACAATTGGAAGAGCAAAACAACCAAAACCAAACAGGGAAGGGAAACAAAAGAGGGAGAATCGAACAGTTAAAAAAACCCACGGCAAACCAAACGGTAAGACAATTAGAGTGATATCTACCAGATAATGCAGTTTGTTTACCATAGCGTGTCCAATGCCTGCGTGCTTCACCGGAGATATGGGGGGAGGGGTGGGGAGGGGAGGGTCAAAAAAAAACAAACAAACAACGAAGACAACAACAAAAGAACAGAACGAAAAGAAAAGAAAAAGAAAATGACCAACTGTGAAACTCAAGGAAGGAGGAAAAATATATATCCATTTATATTTGGTTGTCTGTTCAGACCCTCCCACCTTAGGTTCAGCTGAAGTACTTTGTTTAAAGAAAATTAAAATTATAATGGGAGGGAGAAATAAAACACACACACAAATTAAATCCCTTCTTCTTCCGATCCCCACTCTCCACCCCTCCTCTGGATTCCTCACCACCCCCCATCCCCTCCCAGAAGAGCCGGCTGCAGAGAAGGGGAACAGTTAAAGACCTTGGTTAGTAGAGAAGAAAACAACAAAAGAACTGGACCAAGAAAGCAAAGACTTAAAGATGGCGACATTCCGCAGATGAGACAGAAAGGTTAGTTCGGTTTTCACTCATACCTTGCCCAACCTGTCCCTGCCCATCCCTTGGTCCCTTGGGTTATAAGCGTGTTAGTAACACACACAGAGTTGGCAACGGGGTTTTCCAACAGAGGGTGAGAGAGGGAAGGCAGGGGGTTAAGAAGCAGACCCAATTATGCAGTATTAGTAAGTCCTACTGGCTGAAATGTTAGGGAGTTGAGGGGAAGGGAGGGAGGAGAACAGGGGTGTGAGAAAGGCATGGGCTCTTGACTTGGGTAATGAATGGATGGGTTTGTTGGCTACCTGGTCAACCAGATGGCTTTCCAGAGAACCAGCTAAAGAGTGAGTTGGTGCTGGCCAACTGGCTGACCAGTGACCATGTCAAGTTAATGGGTTAACTGGTTGGTGATGGGCCAGCTGTCAGACTAGGAGAAGAGTGGCCAAGGCCCCTAGAGAATCACAGGACTGGCTAGAATGAGAGGCAATTTCATTTGGAGGCAAGGGAAGGGGTTCCCAAGGAGCACAGGAAGGGATATAGGTGTCTGCTTTTCCTGGGGATGGATAGCAAATAGATCCAGGGAGCCATGGTGAGGGGAGGGGCAGCTCTTTTTTTTTTTTTCTTCCTTGTTTCCCTTCCTTGAGAAAGGAAGAGAGAGCAAGTCACCACCAGAACAGTGAAAGAGAAACTTTGCCCTCCATGGGCTGGCAGAGGGTTTATTTTCATATCATATCTAATCATCCCAAACACTCTCCCTTCCCCTCCCCTCCCCTTCTCCCACCCATAGCTGACTCCTCTGTCCTGCCTAACTTGACTCTTCAGAGCCCACATTTCCCCCCAATTTCCCCCCTCAATCACCCCACCCACATTCTCTTATGCTCCTCTGGGCAGCTGTTCCTCCCAGAATGAGCTACCCCCACCATCACCCCTGCAAGTCCCAGGAACTGGTCAGGTTTTCCCAGCAGCCCGGCCTCCTCCCATGTACACCCATAGACCCCCGAGCCTCCACTCCCCACAGCCAGCACCAGAAATGCACCCTCCACCACATATCACACCCTAAAAATGAACACAGAGGCCCACCTATTTCTAAAGTTTCTTACTCCTCCCTGAACTATAAGCCAGCTTCTTCTACCCCAGACTCAGGCCCCACCCACCTGTGGCTCTAAGTTCATTTTCTTCCCTCAGGGTCAAAAACGGCAGCAACAACCACCTTCAAAATTACCCTGGTCTTTGGGGAGGAGATGTCAAAAGGCTGAGGCAGCTTCACTTAGAGTATCAGAGATGCAGGGACACTACAGCTTGCTGTCCATTAAATGCTAAACTGTGCACCCGAGATTGTGATTGTGAGGAGAGGTATTCTAGGGACAGACCCATTAGTTAGAGAGTTATTATAACCAGTGGGCACAGGACTAATTCAGTAAGACAATTAATAAGGACCTTGTATAATTAAAAACAACAGAATTCAGTATATAGACGCTAGAAGTGCTGAATAACCAATATTAATTATTAGTGATACAGAAGCCATTTATAAAGGAGAAAGACAAGAGTCTAACTGCAGGTGCAGGGGCCGGAGCAGGGGATAACGGGTGGTACAAGGATTAGTCCTATTGGTTAGTAGGACTGACAGGAAATGAAGAGGTCAACTAGTCAGGACAAGGAACAATTAGCACCAGGGCAGCTAAACCCATGGCACCAAAAAAGGTAAGAGTTGTCTGATATCACTGCACTAGTCAAACAAGGTAGGAGGGAATAAAAGGCATTAGAGGTAAAAACCCAATTACTACTCTTTTTAAATTAGAACTGGACACAGAGACTAAAATAAGGAAAAAAGAGTATTCAGCTTTCATAGACAACTTCAATGTTTAGTAAGTAGAAAAACAAATTAAGAAACAACATGGAGAGGGAAGAGATTTAAGTTCAAAGCCTGGGCCTTCCACTAACGTGTGAAGAGATCCAGGCCTCTTCTAATAAACAGCGAGGTTGGTGCGGGTGAGATGGGGACCCTCTAGACCTAGAGACCAGACCACGGTGATCATGCCCGAGGGGGCAACTGCAGCCAAGTACTAGAGTGGAGCCTCCACTGGAAGCCATCCTGGCACCTGTGACACAGCAACCCACTCCTTCCCGAAAGCCGGTATCTGGAGATCGGAGGCTTCAGACTAACAAGTAAGCAAGGAAGGCTTTTCCCCGCCACTGAAACAGCTGGAGGGCCCCTGGAGTCCAGGAGCCCAAGAATGACAGCGAGGAGGGCGTCAAGTCACAGAGGGGAGCTGCCAGTCATTACAGCAAGTAACCTTAACCTACCATGGCCAAGGGCCTTTGGACAAAACTATACTCCATTTCCACCTTGAACTCTCAGTGTGGCTCCAGCCCCTCAAGAACACCAAGAGGGGGATTAGATACAGAAATCACAAAAATCTGGAAGAAGGCAATCTCTGTAGAGCTTGAGTGAGAGAAGCGCAGGATAAAGAAAAGAGGAGGCTGCTCCACTCAGAGATAAGAGGGGCCCATTTTTCTAAGAGACAAGCAGAACATTCAATGGTTCAAGATTTGGGAGCATCCAAGGATGGCGGCACCACGAGGCAAATGACAGGCACCTTAGCCTTGTGCACCAAGGACGAGAGCCAGGCCCTCCCTGGAAGCAGGGAAATGGAGTAGCTTTGAAGTCAGACTCCCACCCTCCCACGTCCTAACTGTACAGCGTGGGCAAGCTCCTTCACCTGCCAAGTCTCCAATTCCTCGTTGGTGAAACCGGAGTTATCTCACACTTCACAGGACTGTTAGAAAAGTTCGGTGAAATACAAAATAGAAAGGAGACCCCTGGTCTCAGGGGCCAGTGGAGGGGAGATGTGATGGTATAATCCGAGCCATGCTGGAAAAAAGGAACAGGTCCTGAGGACATTCAGAGGAGGGAGTGGGAAAGTAAAGTGAGTAGGACTTTTTCCCAAAAGACAAGAGGTAGTTCCATTATTAGACCTGCTGGGTCCTCGTGTCCAAAGTCTCACCAACTGGCTTCAAAAAAGAGCCCAAATGAACCAGCCAAACCACTAGCAAAACAAATAAAAACACTCAATAGTTGCTGGTATTAAGCCCTCAAGGAGCTTACCATCTAGAAGTAGAGAAAAGAGGTGAACACAAATATCGAACACACAGATGGAAAGGGGGGATAGGGCCTGAACACAGCAAAGAGGGAGACTGGCCAGGGGCTGGGAGGACCCAGGAGGGCCTTACAAAGAAGGTGGCAGTTAAGCTGGCCTTGAAGGATTGGGAAAAAACCCACAACTAACCATGATGGCAGCAGCAAGCCCTCCGTTGTTCACCTGATGCCAGGCACCGGGCATCACCTCAGTTAGTTCTCGAAGGCCCCTCTCACTTTGCACGGAGAGGTTCCATAACTTGCCTCAGGTCACTCGAACTAGTGGCAGAGCTGGGATTTGAACTCAGTCTGTCTGACTCAAACACCAGCTCTAACGTTTCACCCGGCAGAAGTGGGGTGAATGGTGGTGTCGGCAGGAACACTGTGGGAAGCCAGTGTAGACGGGGCATGCCAAGCTGCACAGTTAGGCCCTAAGACAGGGCACGTGACAAGACAGAGAGAGTCAGGACGGCTGGGCCAGATATGGGAGAGGGAACCGCTTGGGGGACTCCCTTCCTGGGGCCCAAGGGGGCTCCTGAAAATCTCCACACTAGGAGCGGCCTCATGGGAGCTGAGCAGGAGGAAGCTCCACGTGATGTTTTAGAAGCCAACTTGTCTCCCAAAGTTGGTGCTGGTTGGTGACAAAATGGGTGGGCACTCGGCTTATATGGTGATGGGAGGCACACTGGGTGTGGGAAGAGTGGGCCCAGGATTGAAAATAGGCCTCGGGAATCCTCAGAGTGAATCATTTCTGCAAAGATCCCCCAAGAGACACCACCAGGCACAGGGGCCTCAAGACCGGGCTCAGAGGGAGAGAAGGGTGAGGGCGGGAGTGGTGGGCAGGTGGTCTCAGATTTTGACTGCAGCGTTCTAGGAGCCTCTTGATGATTCCAGGGATAATTATCTGGTTCAGGGGAGGGGGCAAAATTCTGCCTCCTTCCGGTCTTGGGAGCTGGCCTCTTGTCCCGCCCTCACAACTGTCGAATCAAGAGGCTGTCCCCAGGAGGCAGTCTCCGGGTCATTCTAATCACTTGGGGGAACAATATGGAACCCAGTGTCCTCCAATCCCAGTCATTGACCCTAAAGGCAGAGGCAGATGTCATTTCTTACATTAACCCCTGTCCTTGTTCCTGGCCACTCTCAACATCACCCTTCAGATCACAAAAGGATGCCATGAGGCCATGTTTGTGGCACTACTGATATTTGGAACTGGATAATTCTTTGCTGTGGGACTGTCCTGTGCATTGTGGGATGTTTAGTAACATCTTGGCCTCTACCTACACCGAGTAGCACCCTCCCCAAGTTGTGACAACCCAAATTGTTTCCAGTCATTTGTCTCCTGGGGGCCACACTGCCCTTGGTTGAGAACCACTGCTCTAGGGACAACAGGATCCAACAAATTATTAGAAGCTCTGAAAGACAGACTCAAAGGACCTGGTGAGGGGGACTTGGCCACAGGCGAGGCCCTGAGTAAGGGCAGTGAATCCAGGGCACAGTCCTGGGGCTGCCCTTCCATCCCCCTAATGGTCACGATGACCAGAAAAGGACTGCACCTCACATCTATGGATGTGGACTGGAAGCAAATAAATCCCTCCAGAAACCCTTTCTAAACAGACAATTCTCAGTCAAAGTCTTGAGGCAGATACCCTCTTTGGCCCTAAAGGCCTATGTTCGGGTCAGCATGACCTGCCTCTGCTCTGACCCATCAGGCCAGGGGGAAGTGGTCTCCATCAGTTACCAGCTTGGACCCAGGACTCTGTGAGCCCCAGGAAGAGGCTACTATGTCACTGTCCACACTCGGTGCTGCCGAGACCAGGCCTCAGCCCCTCTGTGTGGCTTTCCAACCTCCCCTGGTCACAGATCTCTCCCTCCTCTCTGTGTCTCTCAAGTTCCTAGAACATTTAAGATTCCTGCTGCTCACTTGTCACTTGTATGGCTTTGCTCTATTCCCTTTTAACAGGCTCATCTTGTCTCCTCAAGAGCCGAAGGGCTGGGAGGGCGGGGACCATGTCTCTTTTCCCTCGGTACTCTATGTAGATGGACATATTGGCCAAAGGACACATGGATAGGGATCTCGGCTTGCAGCATGTTGCCAAAGGCAGTACCAGGTGACAGCACTGGTCCTGGGGAGGGAACGCCCGCAGGAAGGCAACTCTGCACCCTCCACAGCAAAATGTATGTGGCACCTAAAACTGTGACAAAAGCACACACACTCAGGTTTGCTCAGACAGTGTGACAGACAACACAGGACAGCCCTCCGGCTGTCAGGGGATGATGAGACATGAAGGGGGCACTTTCCTGAGGAGGTGTGTCACTCTTCAGAGCACGGGGTGCACTAAGAATAGGTGCCTGGGTAGGAACCCGACTATGACAGGGAGCAGTAGGCTTGGAAAGAGCAGGCAGATTAGTCACGGTGTCCTCCCAGCATGGGGAAGGCACTAAATGAGGAGGACTCCCTGTGAGAGCAACACTCAATGGGTTGAAGAAGAGCCAGTAAGAAGAATGTGAGGTCAGCTGGCATCCCCCGCCCCGCCCCCGCCCTGAGAGCCTTTCAGTGGGAGGATGGGGAAAAGGAGAGTGGTGGTGATGGTGAAGAGGAGAACAATGGAAGCCCAGCCACCCCACAGTTAGAACCAGAAGTACAGAGACAACACCCAGTAAGAGAAGGGCTGCAAACCACTTAGCACCTCCCAGGGCATGGATGTTCCGTGTTCCTGGTCACACTTAGCTTGCTGGGGATGCAGCTGGAAAAGCATCGCTGCCACCAGCTACAAGAGAAAGTGATGGACCAGGGAGAGAAGAACCACAAGAGCTGGGGCACCAGGGTCCTGGGTGCCGAGCAAGCAGGGAAAGGAGTCAGGAGGCGGAGACAGGAGCAAATGTGGATGCACAGTGTCCTCTCCTGCTTTTGAAGAAGGGTCTGACTTGGACTCTGCTTGAGGCAGGAACTTCTCAGGGCTGGAAACAAGCTGTGGGGGCTGCTGTCCAGCAGAAGCTGGGCCAGAGACAGAGAGAGTCTCACCTGCCATAGCCACCCTGGGACTTGTGATGCCCAAAAACATAATCCTCTCTCAGGGGTAGGGGCAGGGGTGAGTCTGGGAGCAGGAGCTGAGCGGACACTGAGGAGCAGAGACCTGTCCTGTCTGCAGGGGCCAACCCAAGAGTCTCCTCCAGCTCCTACATGGACTAGCCTGGAAGTCCCGGAGAGATAGCCAGGGACTGCTGAGAGAGCCTGCCCCCCTTTGGAGGGACAAGGAGGGAGAGGAAAGGGAGCGTGCTTCCCAGGGGAGAGGCAGGGCCAAGCATCCTCTCGCATCTGCTGCCCCGACCTTTCTTGGACCTCAGCCCTGCCTCTGCCCCAGAAAGGCCCCACCTGAGGACCGACCACATCCCACCCCACATGCCCCAGGCTTTCGTCTGTGCCTTTCTGCCGCACTGTCAGGATACCTGCTCCAGCAGGCCAGAGGCTCGCCATCCCGCGGCACCCCAGGGCCCACCTGTTCAGGCTTCATCTCATTCCTCCCATCTCCCAAACCACTGTCCTGCCAGGTCACCTGATTTCTTAGTCCCAGCCCTGGAAACCCTAGCAACTTCCACCAGTCTGAGCCCAGCCCTTCATCTTCCCTCAGGGTCCTTTCCCAGCCAGCTCTGCAGCCTCCTCCCTAGCGCATCATCCTGGTCCTCGAAGCCTGCCAGCTGCAGCTGTAGCCCTGGACCCTCACAGCCCACCCAAAGCCTCAGTCTTCTTCAGAAGCTCGCCTTGCTGCCCAGCCCTGACGCCTCACATCCCCACCTCAGGCAGCCCTCCCTCCCCACTCCCACTCCCACTCTGCCCCAGACTCCGCTGGCCCCGGCCTTCTTCTCGCTCCCCCTACCTGGCGCAGGTTTCGGGTGACCCGGACGTCGTGCCAGGCGTTGTCGTTGAACTTGCCGTTGACGGGTTCCACAAGGGCCTCAAAGGCTCCTGAGCCCAGGTTGATGACAAGCCAGACAGCCCCCGACTTGAGGGACAGGTTGACGTAGTCAGCCGACTTGCCCGTGTGCAGCATCAGCCCATTTCGCTGCAGGGTGCGGAAGGCTAGCGTGATCTCATCCGTGCTGCTCTGGATCGGGTTGTGTGACAGGTCGTAGCAGAAGAATTCATTTCCTTTGAAGGTTGCCACAAATTCCTCTTTGCCTGGACGCCACAGTGGGGAAACGGGAGATAGCTGAGTGGGGTAGGCACTGCAGAGCCTCCACCTCCCCCACAGCAGCCCAGGCACAGGTGCTGGGCATCCAGACCCCTCCATCCCAACTGCAAATTTTAGGCTCTCTCCCCGCCCCACCCTTCTCTCTGGATCCTGCCGTCTTTGCTGTCAGAAGTCAACTTCCCCCACGTCTCTTTCCAATGCTGGAGGCTGCTAAGTGGCTCTCACACTGACAGCTGACAATTAAGCTGCCACAGGGCCACATTCTCACTGTCTCCTCCCCAACCAGCCCTCCATCGGTCACTCCCCTTAACAAAAGGATGTGGAAGAGGAACAAGAAGCTGCACCTGACTTCTTCCTGGAGTGTTCCCCATGGCAGGGGCACCAAGGGTCTCCTGAATGCAGCCCACCTCCCTCTCCTGCCTCTTCTCCGGTGATGGCCATCCTCAGTGCCCAGAAACAGTTGCAGGCCTCACCACGTGGAATGGGACTAGCAGGCCTGCTTTGTAGCAATGAGCAGATGAGGAGAATGGGGTAGGGGAAGCAGGAGGAAGACACATGGGAGGGAGATGCAGGTGACAAGGATGTGGGCAAGGGAGCAGTGGCACTGGGCAGGGCTTCCACAGGTGGCCATTGTGCCAGCTGTCACACTCTCACCCTAACCCCCAACTTCCTAGTCCAGCCTGAGAGGACAGCGCAGGCAGGCCTTTAGCAGAAAACCGAGGGCCCCCTGAGGGCAGCTGTGGGACCCCTGTGTGCCAGGAGGCAGCAGGGAGCAAGAGTGCAAGGGCAGGCTTGGCTCTCGAGGGTATGTGTGTGTGCACGCACACACGTGTAAGCACTTGGCACAGGGCTCCTCCCACTGGCACTTTTTAAGGAAGCAAAAACAACTGGGAGTGCCTTAGGGATTGTTAGCGTTCTGTAAGTGGGTGATAACTGCTCGGTGGAGGGAAGTTAAGGGTCCCAGCCCTATACTTTCAGAAGCAAAACCCACACAGAGGGGAGAAAGTGGGACGTGGAATCAAGGGAGCGCAGAGGACCTGGACTCTGACAGCGAATCGCTTCTCCTCCCAAGTAAAACACACAATGGCTCGGCTCGCCCACCTCGCAGGGTAGATGGCGGGATGAACAAGACGGCCGGCAAAAGGCCTTGATGGAGAGGAGAGGTTCTCAGCATGGGCCCCCAGGCCCAGGAGGAAGCAGTGCCTCCCCTCCTGAGGGCCGGGCCACGGCACAGGTGCCACATGTGGAAGCGGTGGCTCTCTGGGTGCATCTCCTGCAGATGTCTCTCCCCTGTACAACAGCCCCACTCTCTCCCTCCGGGCAGGCTGCCCACAGGCTCAGTTCTCACTGCCTCCGGATGCCAAGGCACCAGCTGCTGCCCCAGAGCCTGGCACCGCACTCACTGCAGCTGGTGAGGCCTGGTTTCCTGAGGCCACAGGGCAGTGAGGCTGGTGGGGCATGGGTAACTTTGGGACAGCCAGAACCCTACACTGCCTACCTTAGAGCTTCATGTGAAGGGTCAGAAAATAAAGAGGAGTCAAGCAGAGACAAGAAGGGGGAGGTAGGGAAGAATGGCAATGCTGAGGGAGGCCATGTGGAGAAGGAGAAAGACAGACCATCAGGGACAGGAGGGAAATGAAGCTCAGAGCTGTGAGGGAGCACGAGATGACAGGGGGAAATAATCTGTATAAAGACAAGGAGCAAGCTGGGAGGGGACAGGTATGGGTGGTGGGAAGAGGGCCAGCAAGGAAAGAGGGGACAGAGACCTCTAGGGAATGGAAGCCAAGGGTTTCTCGGGGCCTTGCTAGTTTCCATAGCAACCAGGCCTGCTGCCCAGGCACTGGAAGAGCCAGGGGGCTCAAGGACCAGAAAAGGGAATGTGTTTGACCTTGGGTTTGCTATGTGTCCTAGTCCTTCCCAGAAGCCAGGCCTCCCCTCCCACTCCCTCACCTTCACTGCAGTCAAAGAAAATATCATTAAAGAGAGAGTCAAACAGAAAGCAAGGAAAGAATAAGGCAACCATGTGAAAAAGTGATTGGAACAGAACAAAAGAAGCCAGTAAAAAGGAGAAAGGCAGGCTTGGGGCTGGACCATGGCTGCCGAGGAAAAGTGGAGAAATGAGGCCATTCCTCGACTCCTCCAGGCTCTGGCTCCAGTCTCCTAGGACAGGAGGCAGAGCCAGCCACTCTAGAGCCAGAGTCCACACATGCTGCAATGCCCATCACCGACGGAGACCCAGGTAGGCCGAAAGACAGAAAGAGGCTTGGAGCAGCCAGAGGGAGCCTGAAAGAATTGGAGGAGAGTGGCAGAAAAGAGATGAGTAAATGTCAACAAGAAAGCCCCGGATGTTGGGAAGGACAGAGACAGCCCCTGAGTAGGGAGAAGAGCAGCAGGACCTCCAGGGATTGGTGGGGGGACTCTGTAGGGTAAGGGTGTGGGGGCTGCCCTGCTGAGGGTGCTCAGAAGAGCACAAACCTGATCTGGGAGGAGTGAGATCTGAAGCAGCAGGGGGCGCTCTCCCCCATCTCACTGCGTACAACCCCAGAACTACAATTCCCAGCAGTGCTTGAATAGCTCCTAACAGTTCCTGGTACAGGAAGAGGGGGTAATCATTCGTCTGTCTCCCACGGTGGGGGAGTGTGAACCCCCCTCAAATGTCCCCAGTCAAGCTGAATGTGGCTAGAAACCAGTTGTTGTGGTCCTGGATCTCTAAAGGCCATGAAGGACAGAGCAGCTGCCTCCTTCCAGGCCCAGCTCAAAGCCCTCCTCTGGGAAGGTCTCCAGCCCCCTTTGCCCCTCCCTACCCTCAAGCGCTACAGCTGTCTGTTCTGCTCTTTTGGCACTTACTGCCTAGTAACATCTTGTGCTGCCCCCTTGAGAGGAAGTGTGATGTGAGAAAGAAGACCTGGGCACTAATACCGGCTCTTGCACCAGATTTGTGACCTTGGCCAATAGGCAACAAACATCTCTAAAGCCCAGCTTCCTCTCCGGACAAAGGCACTAATCATCAGCCTACCTCATAGGTTGCTGTGAGCATCTAGAAAGGCTTAGGGCATCTAGAGGCTTCATAAATTGCAAACCATTCCAGAAATAAATGACTCTTGCACTGGGATTTAACTTTCTGTGTGTGTGTGCTGCCTCTCTCTCTAGATCAATGCATAAATTAACTCCTCTGCACAAAGTCTGCACTTTCCCTACACTTTGCATGTACCACCCTTTATTGTGGTTATTTGTTAGAACATCAATGAGCCCCTTGAGAACAAAGCCCATTCACCCATTTAAAATAAATTTGCGGAGCACACGCCTACATATGTGCCAGGAGCTATGTAAAGCACCTGGGGTATATGAATGAAAATACCAAGTCGCTGTCGGCAGGAAGGTCAGTTGAGTGGGGGAAGCAAACAGGCAAAGTGACAGTTACGATGCCATGAGGCAAGTGATATAATGGGTGAGTAGACAAAGGGACACCAAGCAGCATCTGGGTTTGCCAGGGGAGTTCAGGGGAGACTTCTAGTGTGGAAGGACTAGCTGCTTTTTCAAGAGTCAGCTGAAAGAGATACCAAATGGTTGGGGAAGAGGGCAGGGATGGCAGAAATCCAGGCTGACAGAACAGCCCGTACTAAAGAATGAGATTTGATAGCCCCAAGTCTTGGCACCCACAGGAGCTCCTTGAGGGGTTGCTACACTGCCCTGTAAACTTCTTGGGGAAGAGATTCTCTTAAGAGAGCCAGCCTCAGGGCAAGGGAAAAAAGAGCTTGAAACCTGCAGCCCCGATGCAGGATAAAGGACCCCGGGCTGGTCCCCGGGCAAGCATCAGTTTCCTCATCTGTAAACCATGGGTAATAAGCCCTTCCGCAAGGGGTCGTGAAGGCTCATTTAGGCAATGCGTGTGATACATACATATTATAAATGCCACATCTCCCAACCAGAATCCCCCTGGGCTGACACCTAGCAGGCTTCCAGAATTTGATGGTTAAACTGGGGTGGGGGGGTGGGGGGATATTACCCTGCTGCCTAGCCACTCTACCAGAGAAATAGATACTTTCTAGGCATCCCTATTTTGTGGCCTGTGTTCTGGAAAGAGGTCATCGGGACAACTGGGCTTTGGGAAAGAAATGGAAGCCTGTGGCCCTTCACACTGAGGTAAGTGCTGGGGTGGACCTCAGAGGGCTAGAGGGGATATGTCTCCATTGACTCAGCTGCCCTCCAGGAAGTGAAGCTGGCCTGCAGGGAGTGAGGGCTGGGCTCTCTGGGGACCATGGGGTCACTGACCTTTTGTCGGCTGGTGCACATCGCTGGCTCCTCCTCTCCCGGCCCCCCCCTCGGAGAACAGTAAGGACCCTACTGGAGAAGCAGAATTGGGGAGTCAGGCACAGGGGGCTACCCAGGCAGTCCCACCCCAGCCTTGAGGCGATGGAGGGCCCTCTCCAGGGCGGAGGGTCTGCTTGAAGGTACAGGGTCGGGGGTGCTGCTCTGGGGACTCACTTGCTTCGGCCTCTGGGGAGGGAGCAAGTTGACAAACCAAGAACCCTTAGCTGCACAAACCGCATCAGACTCATGACCACCGACTTCTGCCCTTTGCCCAGGGGTGGGGAGACTGGGGTGGAGAGCAGAGGCTTCACTGCTAGTTCAGGAGCCCCTTCTGCCTGACCACATGCAAACAGGCCAGCCCTCAGGCCTTGGGGGCCCTGAGCTGCTGTCCAGTGTCTCACCCACTCTCTGCCCTGCTCTGCATCTTTGCTCACCCCGCTCTGTTAGGTCTGGTTCCTGCGCTTCAACTCATCCAATAGCCTGACACAGCACCCGTCTTCCGAAACCTCCTGATTCCCACATCAAATCTCTCTTCAGTTCTTTGCCCATCCTTGAGGCAAACCTGGTTCTCCCTCTACACCTGTTCATTTATTACAGGGAGTGCTCCCAACATCACCTTCGTCTACTTCTTGGCCAGTTAGACCCTGGGGCTTCCCAGGGACAGGGCCATGCTTTCTATTTGTTCTTTGTTGCTCCATTGTGCCTTCAGCAGGGCTGTTCACACCAGGGAAGTCCTGCCTGGCTGAGCTCATTGTGGATGGGAAGGCCTTGCTCAGGGAGGACCCCCCACTCCCCACCACTCAGCCCCCCAACCCCAGGCCTCCTCTCCAGAGGCCCCTGCAGGCACGTGTTACCATATTTGGGTCCAAGGCTGACTTGCACTCTCCACCCAACCCTACCAGTGAACAGCAGCTCCCAGACACCGTACCTACTGCCAGACCCCACAAGATGGTTCTTAAGGGAAACTCAAGAATGGAATTTAAAAGTCCCTGCCTGGGCCCTTACTCTAACCCCAATCCCAAGTCCCCAGAACTAGAGCTAGAGTAACACCTGAGCTGCGGCCTTTTAGGAGGGGGGAGGGGGGATTTCTGGATCCTTCAGGCCTTCATCTATGACAAAGGTGAGCCACAGCCAGCACCCCCAGAACCAGGCATTGAGAGGCAAGAAGGATGTGAGTGAACCAACCAGGCCCTGACTCCCCACTTGGGACTTCCTCTTTCCCCATATTTCTTGCCATCATTTTCCATCCTTGCAAGAATTCCAGGTCTCTACATCCCCAGACTTAAATCCATCCCAAATTCCAGGTCTGAGTCTCTCCCCACTGCCCAGTCTTGCCTACCTACAGGCTTAAGACCCCACCCCGTCCCTATGGAAGATGAGCCCCAACAGAGGATGGCCCTGGGTTGGGGGAGCAGTGCCTGAGGGTCTGGGAGGGAGACGGTGACAGGGAGGTCAGAGCTGGGGAATCACAGTCAGGACTCCTGGCCTCTGTCTCCAGGCCTGCTGAACACCAGGGTTTTTAAAGATGGTAGGGACTTGGTGGAAGGGAGGCTAAAAATAGATGAGCAGTCTCAAAGGTACCACCAATTAAAGGCGGTGTAATCACTAGCAAGTCACACTGTCTTTCTGAGCCTAAATGTCCTCCTCTGTCAAATAGGGTCAAGAAACATCCACAAGACACAAGGGTGAGGGTGTACAGTGGGACAGCTGTGGAAAGGGGCATCCTACAGCAGCAGGGTAAGGGGAATGAGGCTGCCTAATATCCTCTTCCTCCAGCCCACGCTTTTCTCTTTTTATTTGTTTTCACAGAAAAGAAAGAATGATCAGAATGAGTGGAAGGAAATAAAACACCACCATGAGGAAGGGGGAAAAATAAAGCAAGATACACTATCAGGAAAACGCAAAAAAGGTGACTGGAGACCACGGCAGGAGTTCAAACATCTTTTGATGTCAGAAACCAAGGTGGGATGAGGGCGGATGGAATGTGTTGGGGTTGGGGGGAGGTGAGGAGAGGGGAGAGCGCACCCTGGGACCAGCCCCCCACCCCCGCCCCAGCACCCGAATAAAATAAAGACATGGCAGAGGAAGTGGGCAGGAAGGGCAGGAAGGAGGCAAGACAGGTGGAGGAGGGGAAAGGGGGGTGGGGAGAGGGACAGAAAATCCAGGCGCAGGTCAGGGGCCATCCAATCCAATCCAAATCAAACCAGAACTTCAAACCATACCTTCGCTGTTTAACGTCAGGTGAGCCGGACCTTGGAAAGGGGAAGGAGAGAAAGAAAGAAAGGGGGGGGGGAGAAGAAAAAAGAAAGAAAAGGGGAAAGAAACAAAGAAAACACGAGTCATCAAAATCAGCCAGAGAGAGGGGAGAAAAAAGCTTTTGCTGCCACAATTTAAAAACCCTTTTTAACTTGTGACAGACATCGGGGGAAAGCCCCCAGCCCAGAGCTGAGGAAAGGGGCCCGATGCCGAAACAGAGGGTGAGGGCACAAGAGGGGGAGAGAGAAAGAGGGGGGGGGGACGCCGGAGAGGGTGAGGGGAACACAGGCAGAACCAGAGGAAGGTTTGGGGCAGGGAGTCACTGCAAGGGGAGAGGAGATTTTGGTTTCTTTTTTTTTCTTCTTGCCGGGAAAAAAAAAGGAAAAGGAGGAGAAGCATGAGGCTGGGAGGGCTGCTTTTTCCTTTTTCTTTTTTTCTTTTTTTTTTTCTTCCGGGAGGCGGAGAGAAAAAAAAACGGTCAACGAGAAAAAACGAGTCGGATGGAGGAGAAAATAAAACACGACACAAAAATCAAAGCCACCTGGAGAGAGAGAGAGTGTCCTGTTAGCATGGAATTGAGCGGGCAAGGGAGAGCTCCAATCCTCCCCCACACCCCATCCTGTGACCCCATGAGCCTGGCAGGGAAGGGGAAGGCAAGGGTGTGAGGAGCCTGGGCTTAGAAGGAATCTCCCACCAAAGGAGACTTTGGGAAGACACGTGTCTGGGTCCAGCCCCCCCAGCTGTCCCCCGCCAACAGCCTCCGTATGGGTAGCAGGCACCTAGCACACCTGGTTCTACGAGGAAACTGGGGTTCGGGAGGACAAAGTTAGAGTGGCAGCAGGTAGGAAGAAGCGGAATCTAGAACACCGGAACAAGGATGGGGCTTGGATCCTTCCATGGAGAGGACTGGGAGACGAGGCTAGCGCTCTTGGACAGCAAGAACCAGAGAAGGCAGCCAAGACCCGCGGTGGGGAGCCCCAGCTCTCTGAGGGGTTAACACATCTCATTTGAAATTATTCTATGGACCCTGTTTCTCTGGCCAGGCCCTCTCTGATGACCCAAAAGCTGAATTTTGAAAATGGAATACAGAAGCCCTACATCTAAGACTGAGAGTAAGACTCGCTGGGATTTTTTTCAGGGTTGCCTTGGCCCCTTGAGAGAACCTGGTCAGCCCTGATTTGGGGCCCCTCTCAGCCTGATGGGGACAGACTTTGGCCCTTTGGACCAGTACCTCACTGCCCAAAGGGCACCAGCCAAGGAAAGCTCTCATCCAGAGAGACTGGTAACACCAGGCCCCACAGCTGGGCTGAGACCCCAGGACTCCCTGAGATGACCAGCCAGCCCCACCAAACCTCAGTCCCCCTCCCCATCACTGCACCCGTGGTGTCTGGCCAAAAGGGTGGGGAAGGAACAGCCCTGCAGTACCACATCGCCCTTGGAAACCATCCCAGCTGCTGTGGTTGTGAGATGTGGGCCCTGGAGCTAGAAAACCAGGACAGAAGATGGGTAAAGGGCTCTAGGTGTCTCTGGGACAAGGCTGAGGGCCAAGATGCCTGGGTTCCAAGAGGAGAGGCTGTGAGGAGGCCAGGAAAGGACCTGGATCCTGTAGAAGATGTGGGCAGATGGTTCATGTTGCCCACCTCTCGTCTCTCGGGTAGCACTGGTCTCTCCCCACTTCTGAGTCTGAGGCAATTGTTGGGGGGCCACAGCTGCTTAGGGCTGCCTCAGGACAAAAGTGCTCTTGGGAAGACACCGGCTTGATCCACAAAACAAGGCAGGACCCAGGCATTTGGACTGAGTCATTCCTCGCTCTGAATGCCCCCCACCAACTCTTTCCCCTAGAACTACCAGCATCTTCTTCCAAACCCCCGAAATCCAGGACCCAGACCCAGGGCCCTAACCCCTCATCCAAGTCTTCTAGGCCCAGGAACTAAGTGCCCTGTGAACTCGTCTCCTGTCCCCACAGGCCTGCACCACTTCTGCTGGGGGGAGGGGGGAGCGGCATCTCTCCTCTCACAGACCCTTCCACTGCCCAGCTCCCAGCCAGCCTCATTAGCATGCGGCACTCTTCCTCTGTCACCAAGGCAACCAGCTGCTCAGCTCCCTCAGGCGTGACAGCACCAGCCATCTTGGGGAAGGGGAGGCCGCTTCCATGCCCCATCTCCCCGCAACTCAGCCCAGCCTGGTCTGAGGGTGCTCTCCCTAAATCCTGCCTCCCTACCTGACCTGAAACCTTTGCTCCCTGTATGCTCCAGCCCCCTTCTGACGCCCCTCCCCACTTCCACCTGTGGCATCAGCCCCTCCTCAGGCGCCACTGGAGAAGAGGCTGGCAGTGATGGATGGCATTACCAAGGGTCCTTTCCTAGGGCACTTTATCTGGCTGCTTCTGGGTCTTCTCTCCCTGATACCAAAAGCTAAGGAGAAGGGAGGTGGGGTTACCTGGATCCTCAAAAGGAGATGCTCAGCAGGGGCCTGGGGAGCAGGATGGCTGGGTTCCTGGGAGAAAACTAGGCCTGCGGCACAGTGTCGATGGATGAAGGACGGGAAAAAAGCGTGAAGTCACAGAGGACTCAGAGGTCTGAAGTGGGAACTGCAGAGTCCAGAGTGTAGTGCCACTGAGGAGACCCCAGCCCACCCCTGTGAAGCCACCACCTGCCAACTCACCTCCCTACTCTCAGTCTCACCCCCATAATCTCCTACCAAAACCCCAGGGAGGACCAGCATGGAAAGAAGGAAGAGGGTTACAGGGGACAAGATAGCGAGACACACAAGCAGCCACGCCACAGACACAGATGCATCACACCCCTGGGTGTACACACACACACACACACAGAGCTCCAGACACACACACCTGCACAGCCACTGACACACAGGCACGCGCAGGGCCACACCCAGACCAGCAGACCACCATGCTGCCCCCAACAGATGGCAAAGTGACATCCACAGATCTCATTCCCCACTTGTCCCCAAAGCCACACTTCTCATCTTGTCCCTTTATTCCACTTGCTTGGAGAAGAACTGTTTCCTTCTTCCTCTCCTCCAGCTCCAGGCCACTGCTCCTCCCTGCAGCAGCCCTCTGGCTTTCTCCCCAACCTCCTCAGCACCCCCCACAGGCCGCCTGGCCTTCTACCCCCCCCAGTGGTTCTCCCCTTTCTGCCCCTCCCTCCACAGGTCCTTCCTCTCCCCGCCTCTATTTACCCCCCTCCTTCTGCCTGCCTCTGCCCCTAGCCCCTCCTCTCCAGCCTCTTTCCCTCTCTCTTCCTCCTCTATTCCTCCCTTTGTTCCGGAGGAGACATGACATCAAGAGCAAGTAAAAGTCATATCAGCACTAAATCTTATCTCCAGCCCTCAGAAGGCTGCGTCCACCCAGACACGCAGACTCACTCACAAGAGGTAAACACTGACACACAGACAGGACAGATGAAGACCCAGATGCAGATGCTGCTTCAGAGGCACACAGAGACGAGGCCACGCCACAGAAGACATGACGATAGAGGTGTACACACCTCCAGACACACTCAGACACATGTACACAGACATACATGTGCAGATGTGCACAAAGGCACACAAACACAACAGAGCAGCGGAGCTGCATGAACACTTGCACACAGATACGCGCGTGCACACACACACACACACACACACACGGTTGCCTGTGCACAGGGACCAGGGGACCCCTAAGGACACCCAAGGAAAAGGGGCATCAGTGAGAGAGACAAGCTGGAGACACCAGGAGAGAAATGGATTCCAGCCCCACACTCAGGCCAAGTGCCCCTTGTCTTCTTTCCTTGCCCAGATGCCAGCATCCAGGGCAGGGCCCGGCCTAGGGAGCTCCCAGCCTGGGGCTGCCCGTGTGCCTCCCTCTCCCGATGGTCCAGGAAAAAAGTGTGGGGCAGGTTTAGTGACTGGGATCCTATCTCCTGCCCAGCAAGCTGCCTGACCTCTCCCTGGGGTACACGTGTGCTCCCCTGCTGCTCAGCCTTTAAGCCTTGACCATCCAACCAGTCTTCCCTTCCTGACCTGGTCCACCTCAAAGAAGGAAAAGAAACAGAGAAAAGCACAGAACCCAGAGAGAGCCTGGGGAAGGACAGAAACAAAGAAAGAGGTCCAGGGACAGAGCCCTGGAGAAAAAGAGAGGCAAAGACAAAAACCAGAGAGAGAGAAAAGACAAGTGAAAGAGAGGACAGGAAAGTGTGGATTTGGACAGAGAGCCCCCAAAGAGAGGCACGCCCTCCGCCCTGCCTGGGCCTGTGCTGAAGGAAGAAGCCAACCACCCCTACCTACCAGCCCGTGGGGTCAGGGCTAGGGGACCGCACGTGTGTCTGAGTAGCAGAGAAGCTGCCAGCCGGCCCACATCCGCTGACCTGGGGACCCGATTCACACCCTGCCTGCACTCTTCAGACCCCAAGCGGATTCCACCCAAGCATCACCCCAGCCCCAGCCCAGCCCCTGGCAGCTTGGCCTTTCTAAGTTTCCTCAGTCATTTTTGGGCACTTCTGAATCCTTCAGCCCCATCCCTCCAGCCTTGCTCCCAGCCTGGTCTCCTCCCCAGAAAAGAAGAAAGGCCAGTGGGCAGACGTGCTGAAGACAGGCCGTGGAGGGGCTGCCTCTGCCAGGCAGTTCTCCCAGCAAACCATGAAGAGGGAACGGGTGAGACGTGGGGCCGAGGCAGCCAAGAGGACACCCATACATCCTTCTCCTGGGGGCCCCAAACATGGGTAGGGGAGGGAGCCAATCAAACCCCACGGCGATTGATAAGCCAACCCCAAAGACCAAGAGGCATCACTCACCTTCCATGGGGTGCTCTTCTACAGGCCAGCGAGGTTCGGGAAGGAGGGGCAGAGAGAGAGAAAAAAGGAAGGCTGTTAGCAAGGTAGCAAGGATGGGGCTCCAAGGGGAGCGATGGGTGGTGGGTTCAAGGTCCCCTAGCCCACCCAGGCCCAGACACAAGTCACCCAACCTGGAATGCCCTGAGAGGGACGAGACAGAGACTGAGCTGTTCCCCAAGTCAGCACTTCACACACAGGGTCACACAGTCCCAGGGGACCCAAGCCTCACATTATATTTCAGGAAACTGAGGCTCAGGACATGTTAGTGACCACTCAGGGTCACACAGGGAATCTGAGGCAGAGCCGGGAGCAGCATTCAGGTGTCCTGACTCCCCCAGCACCTTCCTCCTCTGCACTCTATTGCATCTCAGAAACAGATGGGGACACACTCACGCATGGCTCACCCCCAGTGACACACTGACACACATAGGCACTTAGTGATGCAGACATGTATAATCTCTCACACAACTTAAACCTGAAGCCTTTGCACCCGCGGACACCCCCCTCCCCACCCCTACCCAGACATCCTTTCCCCTGGTGGGGGTGGAGTCTGCTGTACACAGTCAGAAAACACAGTTCTGCCTCCAAGTGCCATGTGACTCTCATCCCAGGCTCTTAGTCTCTCTGAGCAACCAGTACCTCTTCTGCAAAAATGAAAGGGGCGGACTAGATTTCATCTAAGGCCCTGGTTGTGTGACTCTGGGATAAATGCCTTCTCAACAGCTGGGTTAGGCAAAGGGCCCCCAGGCTGGATGGGACACTTCAGTGGTGGAAGAGGGTCAAACCTCAGGGGGCCATACTGGGCTGATCCCTATGTTGCGCCACAGCCCTTGGGCAGCTAGCCGTCACCTATTTGGGGCCTGCCTGGGCCTGTCCCAGGGGCTCACCAAATAGGTCAAGAGAGAAGATGGAAGGAAGGGAGGAGAGAGGCAGTTCCTTCAACTAAGCTTCAAGTCCCCGGGGCTCTGGTCAGCTCTGTAATGGGGCCAAAGCCCCTCTCCAAACATTTCTACATGCCCACCTACTGGGAGCCTTTAGCGGAAGCAATAGGATGAAAAAAGAAACAGCACGACTTACAAACATATGGACCCAGTGGGCAAACACACACACATACATACACACACGCACACATGGACCCTGGGATATGCACTTATACACGCAAACAGCTATTCGGTACACACTCACACCCACATGCACACAGTCTCCTACCTCCAACCTCTCTTTGTGTTATTTGCTCATTTGCTCTGAGGGAGTTGGCTAAACTCCAGAAATACACACTGTCATCTGTCATACCTTATACCACCCCCACAATACACACACAGAATGCAGAATCAATACTCGCACTGTGATCTAATACATAATATGAGATGTGCACACCACCCCACTCCACACTCCCTCCGGTGGCTAAAGACACACCCTCCATGATGAACACAGCTTCCTTTTTTTAATCTATCGATCTATCTATCAGCCTCCCATTTTCTAAACCTACACACACAAGCCTTTACATCTCTACATATGTTACAAAAACACTTCTGTGCAACAGAGCTTCTTTTCCCGATAGCTGCATCCCCCCAAAAGCCATGTATACAATGATTTCCTTAAATAAACTGAACCACATACATTTGTGGTGAGGGAGGGGACCTGGCTAGGAAGGAGCCCTGGGGAAAACCCTTGGGCTCCCATGAGCCCAACGTCCAGCTCTCTTTGGCCCCAGTGTGCTAAGGCCCTGGTCAGTCAGCACACTCATCTCTCCAGCACCTGCACAAACAAGGAGGCTTGGCAGTTGTGGATAATCCAACATGGCAGGTATTTCCAAGAGTATTCCCGCCTGCCACAAATGTGGGTCATGCTACGCTCAGGAAGGTGAAACAACTAAGTGTAGTTTGCTGCCTGCAAGAGTCTCCCCTCTGCTGGCTTCCCAGAGAGGCACCTGGAGATTCACTGGCCTCTCCTCTGCTGCCCTTCGCTTTCTGCGGATTCACCTGTGCCCCTCACCTGCCATCATGGGCCCCTCAGCTCAGTCCCGCACCCTCCACACTCCTCTCTCTTCTCCCACACCTCTTCGTGAGAGCACACTTTCGTGGCTGAGGGACTCCCAAACCTGTATTTGCCGCCCTAGCCTCTTCCATGGTTGCCGGTCCTACATCCCGACCTGTGCACTCAGCAATTACTCAGACAGCTCCTGACAGCCAGTGCACTCCTCTGCTCGAGCCACACTTGACATCTCCACCCCTGGCAACAAAGTGCCTGTTTCCCTGAGTTCAACAAAGGCACTGCTTCCAACCAACACTTCCTGAACACTCACCATGTGCCCCACACTCTGCCAGGCTCCAGAGAAGCCATTAGTTAGCCACGAGCCAGGCACTGTACAGACCCTCAATGTGTGTCATGGACCAGCAGCTTCCCGGCAACCCTCATGAGCTCAGTGTGTTATCTACTTCCTCCGCACAGAAAGGGATACTTGCCCAGGAGAACAAAATCTCCTATGCCTTTCTCCGCTGCGCTTCTGGGTCATTAGAGCCCCCACGCTCACCCCCGACCCCAGGTTTCCTTCATTAGCCTCCTGCTGGTTGGTCCCCTACCCACGCCCAGCCTGGCTCTCTTGGCACAGGTACCAGATACACCTGACTAAGCACTGCTGTAAGCAACACACAGGCACACATACATATGCACACATGCACGTGCACACATGCTCAGAACTTTTCAGTGGCTCCGGGACAAATCTCTCTTTTATGCTTGATATATGCACCCGCCTTCAGAGAAGCTCAATCTGAGTGTCTCACGGGCTGTGTCCTCATGTCCAAGATGGACCTCAGAACCCTTCCCCCACAAGCCTGCTCCTGTTGCCTGCATTGCCTGATCAGGTTAGGAACCCAGAAATCAGCCTTGCTCTTTTTTTCTTTTTTCACACCAATCACCAGGTCCTACCAGTTCCATCTTCTAAAACTCTAAAAACTCAACTCCTAGAAACCTTTTTCATCCCTCGATCACCATCAGCACAGCCCCAAGGTCAGACCCACACCAGATCCTCTCCTCGGAACATTAATAAGGCTCTTAAATGATCTCCCCCTACAGTCAGTCTTGTCACCCTGCAATTCATACTCCAAGCACTGCCAGTGCCATCCAACCAAGTCATGGCCCTGCCTAGAACTCTTCAAGGCTTTCCAGGGCCCACAGGATCAAGTCCAATATTCTCAGGAAAGTCCATTCCAAGTTGACCACGCCTCCCTCAACCTCCTTTCCTGCAACAATCGGGGCTCTATCCATACCCAGTTTCTTTCCATTTCCCTAATATGCCACATTTCTGCACATACTATTCCCTCAGCTTGAAACATCCTTCCCTACCCTGCCTGAGAAAGTAGACTCTTGCCTTAAGACCAGGTCTATATACCTTGCCCTGTGTTCTGACCTGACCTCCCAGGCAGAGTCAGCCATCCCTCTCTTGATATGTACCTCATGTTATTATCAGATCTCTATCACAGTTGTTTCCATGCCTGCTTCCTGACTGGACTGTGAGATCTCCAAGAGCAAAGACAATGTCTCATTCATCTCTGTATACCCAGCTGCTTGCACAGTTTCTGGCTGAGAAAAAGGCATGCCTGTGTTTGTTAAATGAATACAAAATAAAAAATGAACACGTCTCACTTACCGAGCACTACAAGTGTGCCCAGCTCTTTCTGAACATGGTTCCAGTTCCTCCCCACTGCTATCTCATCAGTAGATACTGCTATCACTTCCTTGTACAGATGGGGAAATCATAGCTCAAAAGTGCAAGAAATTTATCCAAGGTCATACTGCTAGCGAGGGTCAGAGTCAAAATCTGAACCCAAATCTGACTGGCTTTAAAAGTTCCGGTGGGCTACATTCTTGGCCTGAAAGTTAAGACTTCTAGAAGCTGGCTTTAATCCACAGTTCTGATTTTATCTCCCACAGAGAACAACTATCTTGGTCTCCTCACCAGCCCCTGATACACTCGACTCACATCCCTAGACTCTTCATTTAGGGTGTTTTCCTGGTGGGGAAGTCCTGGCCTTTCCTTCCCACCTCCACAAATCTCATTCAGTCATCCTTCAAGATCCAGCCAAGTCCCACCTCTTCCTTGACGCCTTCTCTGACCACAAGGCTTAATAATCATAGTAGCATTCATTGATCGCTTAGAATAGTGCCTGGCACATTGTAAAGGATTTCCGTATATTAACTCACTTAGTCCTTACAACAATATATGACCTCCATGTTACAGGGTAGGACATTGAGGAACAATGCGATTCAGCAAATTGTCCAAGTTCACACAGCTAGAAGGAGCAAAGCGGGGATTAAACCTGGCAGCCCACGCTCTTAACCATTCTGCCATATGAGGCTCTCCTTGGGAGCATCTAACTGGTCTCTTGGTTCTTAAAACAGTTTCTCCCTGCACAGCTCTCTTGAGCTGTCCATCCTGTTCTGCCTGGAGCCCTTTCCAAGAGCAGAAACTGTCAGGACCACAGGTATTAGATGTTGGAGCTGACAGAATGATTCCACGTATGTGACCTCATTTACTCAACTTTCATACACACAGGTCTTGACTGCCTCACCAGAGGGCATAAATGGTATCGTCTTGGCTAACACGAACTCGGGATTCCCGCAGATTCATTATCAAGGACAGTGTTGAAGGCCAGAACAAAAGAAAAGAAAAATTTCTGAGCAGCCAAAACCAACATCATAACAGTTACGCATTAAAAACTGTGATTTTCTCATAGGAGAGCCTCTCAGACCCAACTCAGAATCCACTCCCTGTTGGTGACACATAATTCTAACATGGTGGGAATGCTGATTTCTGAGTTCACAGAGAGAGAGAAGGATATCCATTGCTACCTGACAACACCTCCTAAGGACAGACGTGGAAAAAACTAGAAAAAGCTAATCGAAGAACGAAGAACTCGAAAGTACAGCAACCAGGCTTCATTTCAGGCAGGGACAAACTACAACAACGGAACCACTGTGTGACAGTCTGGTGCAACACCTGAGGGGAATCATGACATACTGAGTCATCCGGAAAAGATTAAATCGCATTCCAAATATGCTCGGGGAGACAGAGAGGTGCACAACGTATTTTAGAAAGATTTCCATCTGAAACATGGTAAATGTTGGAGAGCTTTTAGGGAACAATGCCCCACTTTTTAGGGTGAGTTCCTCCCCCAGGGCTCCCTCAGGGAGACTGAGATTTTGCTGATTGATTCCCACTGCCCTCTCTCAGTGCTGGCCAACAAATACAGGAACACCCTCATCAGATACTGGCCTAAAGGAAAAGCTGTGGTCCAAAGAATCCAGGGAGGTTACTGGTTCTTGATGAAACATTGGTCCTAAGTACCCTCAATAAATCAAACGCAGGGCACCCATGGACACAGCTGACTGACCGCCTCTCCTTTCAGAGACAGCATAGAGAAGGTGGGGGGCAACAGGCCCTGGAGTCAGCTCAGGTTCAGATTCCAGCTCTTACATCTCACGGGGCAGTCATGCCTTCAAGGCACCTAGCAAATGCTCACTAGCTGTGAGGTCCTGCTCTCTCCTCCCTTGACAGTGATCAGATTCTCTTTTTATCCTAACCGCTCCTTCGTGTGTCTGCAGTCACTCCTCTCCCTCCTTCCAACTGTATGCCCCCCTGAAGTCTCTTCCCCTTCTCCTTGGCCACTTCATCCGATCCTAAAGCTTCAAATACTCTCTCTCCACACACATGACTCCCAGGTCTCCATCTGCAGCCCCACCTTCAACTCAAAGCTCTGGTCTCCTGTTTCCACCTGCCTGGACACCTCCATCTAGGAACACCAAGACAGGTGCATGATCTGTGACCCAAACCTGCTCCCCCTCCCAACTTCTCCCTCCCCTCTCACCCCTCCACCATCCTTCCAACCATGCAAACCTAAAACCTCAACATCTCTGAGCCCTCCCCCACCTGGAAAAGGCAGAGTCCTACAGCTTCAGTCTCAACAACAGTTCTCAACCACTGTTGCTATCCCTGCCCCACAGCTGCCCCCGTCCTTCCTCGCCACTCCCCAAGATCGCCGAGGGTCAGGGCCTCCATATCTCTTTCCTAAGTTATCATCTCCCAATTGATTTTTCCACAGAATAACTCCACTCTCCAAATTCTATTCCACACTTCACTCCCAACTTCCAAAACACAGCTCTTATTAGTCCTTTGCCTGCTCAAAATTCTTTTGTGGCTCCATTTACCAATACTCTGTACACAGCATCCAATAAATGTTAGTTTTATTTATTTTAGTTTAAAATTTCAAGACCTGGCCTCAGCCTGCTTCTCCTCCTTTAGATTCCACGGTTCTCCCTATACACCTTGGTGCCCCTCTATGGACATGAGGTACATTTCCCCCTTCCCCACCTTTGTTCTTACTAATTCCTTTGCTGGGCGTGGCCTCCCCAAACCCAAGCTCACTAATCAATGTTAAAGGCCAGTCTTAAGTAGTATGCCTTTTATTACCAATCCCCCAACTTGTAAACTCTCCCCTTCTTCAAAACCCCAAGAGCCCTCTGTTTGTAATAGTAACTACTTTACTCACCACTAATTATGTACCAGACACTCATTTAATTCCCGCAACTAATCTGTGAGATAAGCATGCTTATCTCCATTTTACAAGTGAGAAAAAATTAGTCTGCAGGTTAGGTATTCATCTGACTCACAGGACTAGTAAGTAGAGAAGTCAGATTTAAACCCAGATCTGAGCCTCAGAAGTCTATGTTTTAATCACTAAGCTACACTGCCTCACTGCATCTCTTTCCATCTCACTGCATAAACCACGCTGTTCTTTTGCTATTATTTATTGAGCACTTTCTATGTGCTGGGCGCTATTCTAAGTACTTTATCTCAATTAGCTCATTTAATTCCCATAACAACTCTGTAAGCTAGGTACTAGTATTATCTCCATTTTACAGATAAGGACACCAGGGCAGAGAGAGTTTAAGTCCAAGGTCAGTACACAGACAGTCTGACTGCAGAACCTGGTCTCTTAACCACACACTGGACTGTTTTTTATCTGCTTCCCCAATTAAGCAGTCAGCTCCCAGAGCAGCGTCTTCACCTCTGACTGACCTTCCACTCCCCAACACAAGGCGCATCAAAAAGGAAGCCTTGATAACAACCTGTTGAGTTAAACTACCAACAAAGTTACAAAAAACTCACGAGACCCATGCATCTATCTCCCTGCCAGCACATGCATTACCACTGGTTTCATTTCTCTCCCAAGTACCTCTGCACCCCCACTCCTCTCTGGGTCTCCCACTCACACCTGCACATCCTTCTTACTTCATCACTTTTCAGCCTTTTCTCCCCACACATGAGAGACACAAGGGGGAGTTCACATGTAAACCAGTGCAAAATCCCAGTCTACCTGATCCCAGCTTTGGCAAACAATCAGCAGCGGTACACATACTCAGTCACTCATACTTAGCTCTTTCTTCAATTACCTGGGGCCAGACCCCCCAGAGAAAAGCAGAAAAATGTCCTAGCATGGAGGTTCCCAGTCAATGGGTAGGCCCAGACCCAGGAAGGCAGGGAGGATTTTAAAGGATCCACAAATCCATATGCACATCAAATATCTGAGGGCAGATTGGTATGTCTTGCATATAAAGCTGAAGCTTTTTTTTTCTAATGTATATTTGATTAACCACAATGGCAAATATAACATCAAAGCCATCTAAAAGCTTTCCTGAATTCATAGTAGCTTTGAGTCATCTATTTTCACAATAAATGATATAAAAATAACTACTATTTGGTATTATAAGGGGTACTGTGAATTACTGGTTTTTAAAAATGTCCTCAATCTCAGAAAAAAGTTAATAATGAAGTAAATGTAACTTCCAGGGAAGCTTGAGGACTCTGGCCCTGAGATCTGTCTCAGTTATCAGGAGTCAGACCAGTTCCCTTTAAAGTCTTCCTACCCCAACCCCAATACCCAAGGATGGGAGCTCACTCCTTTCCTGCTTGGCTGGATGAGAATGTACTAGAAGAAGTGTAATGAGCACAGGATATTACAAAAGCTGCCCAGGAAATAAGGAACAAATATAAGAGGGAGGGAATGTGGTCATGGGTAAGGAGGGGAATCAGCAGAGCTGCCACTGTGCCTGTCACCTCCAGATGTTTAATAGTGTTCACAACCCCCATGCCCACCCACAACATATATCTGAAAATATACACATACACATTTTTCACAGACGCATACAGCCTTACCCCAAGCCTTTATCCTATCAAATACTTGTTAATATAACTTCATTCATTCCACAGATCTTTATCAAACACACATTCAGAGATGAATATCCCTACCCTTTTATCACAGATAAAGCACAACTCCCTCAACAGCTATCTCACACACACATGCACACACACACACACACACAATGGGTCAGATACACAGCCACCCCTCACAGCCCCAACACAGCTACCACAAACTCATCTCATACACATGCAGCACCTATACATATGAGACACACAACTATCCCTGTCACACACAGGTACTCAGACACATCTATGACACACAACCATACAACCTGCATTCAGAAGCATACATCTTCTGTGGCTCACTGGGGTCCTCTGGCCAATGAATCCTTTCAGGGAATGAACACAAGCGCTCTGGTTGACCAGGGGGCCTCTGGCTACATTTTTTCATACAGCCAGGCCCCATTCTGCCAGTCAGACCATGGATTAGTTACTGTAGCCCCTCTGCAGCTCAAATTTCCCTTCCATCAGAAGGGTGGTTCATCCTATTAGGAAGGCTTGGAGAGGAGGGGATCATAGGACCAGAGACTCAAGTTAAAGGTCATGAAATATTCCTCACAGAGTCCAGGTGTCTCACTGAGGTCTTACACTGAAACATATGCACATGGTGCCTACACAGAGCCCATGCCCTTACACTCCTTACTAGGCACTGGACTTCTGTTTGTAAACACTACTTTCAAACAGACCATGCGCACATACTGTACACACTGCCAGACTCACGGGCCTCTGCATGCAAGCAAACACACCCAGACACACAATTTCACAGTTTAGGGAGCACCTGCACTCCTTGGAGAAAAGGCAAGAAGGCGTCAGATTAACTTAATACACACAGTTCCTGAAGATACATCCCACAACCTTGTACAAATAACCCCCAAGAGCAATCCAAAAACCTTCCTTATTTATTCCTCTACCACAACCACAGATACATCATCAAAATACTATGCAAAGTACAGATTTCCCAAGCCCAGAGCCACACCTGCTGACTCAGCTCCTCTGGTGGCTGTCCAGGGGCTGGCAGTCCCCAAAGCAGTCCCTGGGGTTTGTGGGCACACACTGCACATGCACACACTCCCAAAGACCCCATAGCCCAGAGGGCAGACACACAACTGTTAAGTGGCCCACAGCCTCAGGAGTGCCAGGGAGAGGAGAGCCTGTCTGTCTGCACACACCTCCTGGAAAACAGCTGCCGCAGACCAGGGAGGAAGGAGATGCACATGCCCTGCCCCCAAATTGATGGGGAACCTCTCCCCCACTCCCCAGCCAGACGCAAGTACAGGTGTCTTAAAGTCCCTCCTTTCCCCATTCCCAGTAAAACCACAGCCCACCCTAGGCTTGGCTCCACCCTCGACCTTGTCCCCTCACTTCGTCCAACACTGCCTCTTGGGGGAGGGGGAGGGAGCTGGCAGAAACGCTCCCTCCCTTAACCTCCCTTTCAAGTTCTTATCCCACACTCAATTCCATACTCCAGAGTTCTCACAACCGCCCTCCAGCCCTCTAGTCTCCCTCGCAAACCCTACGCTCACAAGGGCTCCGACGTTTAATACAGAAGCCTCCACTTCCAGTCTCTCACCCGGGAGAGACGACCAGCCATGTTTTTGCCTCTCACCCAAATCAACTCTAGTCCCGAGCCTGAAAGGCCTCAGCCACCCTCACCCTCCTGCTTCCTTCACTCCGGGTTCCCGCCCTCCTGGCGCGTGCAGTCACAGCCTCGAAGTCCCCACTCGCCCTCACCTGTCCTCGCACGCGCCGTCCCGCCCTTCGCCCCAAGCCCACCGCCATCACGCCCGGGCTCTCACCCACCAGTCCTGTCGCCGCCTCTCAGGCAGTACTTCCCGCCCACCCGCGGACCCTCACCGACTGCGGCCCCGCCCTCCTGAACGGACCACCCCCCGCCTCCTAGGCCCCGCCCGCAAGGCCCCACCCACGTTCCCCACAGGCCCCGGCCCCCCGTGCTGACCCTCACCCTCACAGCCCTACACACCGCCTAACGCTCTACACACCGTAGAAGCCTCACACACTGTCTTCAGGACTCCCTCACAGGTCCCTGACTGTACTTCCCAAGTGGTCCCCGCCCACAAGGCCCCACCCAGTGCCTCTCATAGGCCCCGCCCTCAGAGCACCTCCACCAGCCCTCACCAGCACCTCACAGTCTGTCACCCATCCGACCTACACCCCCTCAAGCGCCGGACCCTCATCTTCTCGACAGCAGGGCCTGACTACACAGTCCTACCCACAAGTCAAGACAGGACCCTCACTGGGGAACAGGGGGAGGCTCACTGGATGGGCTCACAAGGCTGCTCCCGCACTGACTACGCCCACACAGGGTCAGCAAGCTGGCCACACCCACGGCAATCCGCCGCACTACGCCGTTCCTGCTGCTCACCGGCGGACCATGCGCGCCCTCTCTTTGGGACAGGCGTCCTCACACGCCCCTCACAACTCTCGCGTGCTGGTACACACTCTCACTCGCCCTCCAGCCAGAGTCCGCGTGATGCAGGCGCCCTCACAGGCCCAGATCCTGGGACAACCCCCCGCTCCTCACTCCCGCGCCCAGGAGCCCAGCGGCGGCTCCCCAGGCTCACCTTCGCTGCAGAACTTGCCGCCGAAACCTGTGTGGCTGCAGTCGCAGCCCACCTCGCCGGGGGCCAGCACGGTGCAGAGGCCGCCGTTGGCACAGGGGTTGCGCGCGGGTGCGCACAGCGGGTCAGCGGCGGCGCCGCGCAGGCCCTGGCTGCCCAGCAGCGCGGGGGGCCGCTCGCCCAGCTTCAGGTTGGCCAGGAGGCCGCGGAAGGGCGGCTCGTACTTGACGGTGCTGAGCGTGAGCGCAGAGAGTCGCACGTCGGGCGGGATGCCGCCCACGAACAGGTCGCTGGCCACCTGCATCTCGCGGCGCTTGGAGCGCACCTCGGCGGCGCGGGCCTCGCCGTCCACCGCCAGGGCCGTGCGGCGTGCGTCGCGGGTCAGCAGCACCATGTGCCAGCGGTCGTCGGCCACCGGCGTGTCCAGCTGCAGCGTGGCTGGCTCGGCGCACGAGAGCGTGAAGCGCAGCCGCAGGCGCCCGTCCACCAGCAGCAGCTCGAGGAAGTCGCAGTCGCCGCCGTCGTCCAGGTAGAGCAGAAGCGCGCGCGTGGCGTTGGTGCGCAGGCTGAAGCTGAGCTCGCCGCTGCTCGCCGCACCGGCCCAGCGCGCATAGCGAGCCCACTGCCCAGGGCCGCCGCCAAACTCCAGGCTGCCCGCACCCGCCGCCAACGTAAGCAGCAGAAGCAGCAGCGGCAGCGACGGCGGCCGCCACGGGCTCCCGGGCGCCATGCCTCCGGCAGCCCCGGCCCCGCCCGGCCCCCGGCCCCGCTCAGGCTTCAGAGCCGTGGGCGCATGGGGCAGGGAGGGGGCCGGGCGCCCCCTGCGCCGAGCGGGGCTCCCTCGCTGGCTCACGGTGCCATGGGCCCAGCCGCGGGGTGAGGCGTGCAGAGGCCCAGGTGCTGGCTTCCCCGGGCGGCGAGGGAGGCGCCCCTCCCCCGCTCCGACGGAGTATGGGTGAGGGATGCCTGCGGGGAAACAGAGAGGAAAGGGTTAATGGGGGGCTTAGGGGAGGGGAGCCGTCAGTGTCGAGCTCCCCCCTCCCACCACCAAGCGCTCAATTATTTCCGTTTAGGACTCGAGGAGCCGCCAGACCTGGAGAGGGTCTCAAAGCGAGAGACACCACCATGACGAGAGAACTGGCGGTCCAACACTTGGAGGGGAGGAGATGGCACTCGCTTGGGGGCATTATTGGTTTGAGATGTGGATAGGTAGGGAGGTAACACCTTAGAATCCAGTAGCAGCCCAACCAAATGCCCTAACTCTTGCCTCCCATCAGGACCAGGGCCAGCTCCTATGGGTGAAGCCTAGAGACTCTCCTCCAGCTGGTGACCACAGCCCCTTCCTCTCTGAGCCACCCAACCTCTGTGACTGGCTCCCACCACCAGCCACGGCTCTCTCTCATCAGTTCCTGGATAATGCTGAATAATGAAGTTGCTACATAATTCATTGGGATTAATTAAACGCCAATTTGTCAATGGTATCACTGGTTAACCTGGCTGGGAAGGGGGCAAGGGAGAGAAGTCAGCCAGGACCCAAGCATCCAGGCCCCAAGTCCATCTATGCAGGGACACAAGCATCTGATTCCTGTCTCCAATTCTCCCCAAATCACACTCATCCATTCCTGGGCCCCAACCCCCTGCTCACCAGTCCAGATCCTTCCTGAACCTAAATGATTGTCACTCTCAACCTCCAGTTCCCAGTCTTCCGCCTTGGACCTGGGCTGGTACCTGGGTTCTCTTCACCCTTCAGTTCCACCCTCCTCCCCATCCAGGGCTGGGGGAGCCACTAGGAGGCAGGCAGGATCATTTGCATAAAATTGCCTTTCTGAAATGATTACCCTTGTAACGGGCTGTCAGAGAGCAATTTATACCCCACGCCAGGGAGGGGAATTTGCATCTCGTTAAACTCCGAGTCGTAATTATTTATATCCAACAACCCTCCTGAATATTACATTGATTTTATTTTGGGGAGGGAGGAAGGGAAGGAGGTGGGGAGAAGCCTGGGAGAGAAGCAGGGAAGAGCTGGAGTTTAGGAAGAGATAGGAAAAGACTGAATCTGGCGGGGAAGAGGAAGAAGAGAAATCACCTGAAAAGTGACAGAGACAGAAGAGTTGTGGAGGAGAAAGGTGGCCTGATGGGGAGAAAAGGAAAGAGAAGATAGAGAAAATTAAATTCCAAATTCAAACACCATTTGTTAAAGCCCTGGATGCTGAGCATTTTTACAAATGTTATTTTACTTACTCACTCTGAAACGATTCCCATTAACCATTGGGGAACCCCCGTAGAGAAGTGGAGGAACTTGCCTAAGGTCACACAGCCAGGCAGTGGGGAACTGGGACTTAGACCCACGAGTATCTAACTCCAGCATCTCCAGGAAGGAGACAAAGAGCAGGGCAGCCACAGGTGTAGTTCAGAGAGATGTGAACCACAGGAAGAGGAGAAAGGTAACTTGGAGTGAGAGAAGGTTGGATGGGTGTGGTTCTTCCCTACATGGGAGGAAGCTGGGGTATGAAGAAAGAGGGAGAAGGTAAAGGTCCCCTAAAAAGCCATAGTGAGGGGTTGAGCCTCTGCTCATGGGAGGGAAGGGATGGTTGGAATGATAGTTATGCAGAAAGAATATGGGGCAGAGAAGACCTCAGGATGCCAGTGGTAGAGTTTGGGGAGCCATCTCCAAGAGACCCTCAAAATGCACTTCTCAGGTCCTCCTATCTGGCTCCTTCTGACTGCTTTCTGCTCCCTCAATTCTATAGGATCCAAGAGGGACTCAAGTGTCCTGCCCCAGCACCCCTCCAAGGGCTGCCCCTTCTGAGGCAGGGAGGGAAGCCAATCCAGGCAGGCAGTCTCCTCTCCCTCCAAACACTGGAGGATATATATAGCTTTGCCACTGCCTCTTCTCATTGGGTAATAGAGATAATTAACATGCACAGGCTAATTAGCCAATCAAATTAAATGCAGCACCTGCTCCCAGCCTGATTGACGCCCTTACCCCCACACACATGCACCCCCACCCCAGCCCAGGGCAGGGGAGGGGGACTCTCAGTATTGGGGGAGGGAAAGGCCAAAATCCCCTCTTCTTCAGAAGGGGCAGCCAGAGACCCCCAGCAGAGGCACAGCCCTGGTGGACAGAAGAGAGGCATCCTCCCTCCCTCCCTCTCCCCCCAGGATCTCAGTCTCAGTCTAGCTGTGCCTCTCTCCCAGTCCCAACCCCTACCTCTGGACACTATTTTGGGGAGGGAATTAATTAGCTATCGATTTCTGCTGGCAGATGGAATAGGATTCGTGCTGCTGTCCACTCACCCTTCAGCTCAGGAAAGGGAGGGGAATATTTTCCCTGCCCCACCCCCAAGTCCCTCTGCCTACTCACATCCCACCCGCCCTCCAGAGAGTGGCAGAGGGGTTCCTGCTGACAAAGCCTAGGGGCAGAGTCTCCCTTATTCAGGAAGTTGGCAGAGGACAGATAGAGTGAAGGATGGTGAGGAGGCCTCCAGAGGCTGGGAGGCAGATGTCTGGGTCCTAAGAGCCAAAGGAATGTTACCTGGTTGGGGGATGGGAGCAGCAGTAGTAAAATGGATAAGAGTCCAGGAGGGGCATAATTCCACTGGTCTCTGTGTGCCCAGAGGTGGAGGGAGAGTGTGGGAAAGGAGTGGGCGCTGTGTGCAGGCACGTGCCTGTAAGCAGCGGTGGGGGCAGAGGCTGGGCTTCTGCGGTGCCTCTGGGAGGAGCGGGGGCATGGTCTGGGCCTGAGGCCCCTCAAGGCTCATTACTCATTCTCCCCACAGCCCGCAGCTCTGCAGCACAGGCCAGCCTGGCTTAGTGCTGGGGGCACAGGGGCTGCAGGGCTGGCCAGGAGGAAGCCCCAATCCTCCCTGTGTCCTCTCTCCAGGGACTCAGGGACCCTCGGGGCTGGTTCAGGCTTGTGAGGCAGAGACAGCCCCAAGAGGAGTGTCAGTGCAGCGGACACCTGGGTCCTTTCCACCCCGCCCCATCCTACAGTTCCCAGAAAGCCCGCTATTCTTCACCACTCCTTTCTTCTAGCCCTCAGCCTTCCCCACCTCAGGACCAAGCTTCTGCTGAGCCAGCCTCCCACCCACTCTTTCTCCCAGGATGCAGGGGGTTCCTGCTAACCTAGCATGCTCCATCCTTCCTCAACTCCTGGTGCACAGCTCTCCGGCCACAGATCTCTTCCCTGTGGGCCAGAGCCATTGCCTTGCACAACTCCATCAAGTAAATGGTGTCCCCCGGAGTTGTGCAATTTGATGGCCCCCCAGGCTCATGCTGTGCAGAGGAAGCCCCCCTACACCCACAGTGTCCACGCTCTGCTCCCCAAGACCAACTCTTCTCCAGTGCCAGAGCTGGGATGTTGGCCAGAGCAGCCTTGGGATATCCTGCCTGCTGACTGACGTCAGTGCAGTGCACATTGCCAGCCACTGCTGGCCCAGGGCCACTGCACCCCTGGGGATCTGACTTCTCCCCTGTAATCTGGGATTTTGCACCCAGTCAGCTCCCTAGCACCCCCTACCCACAGGTGGACTCTGCAGCCTCGAGCCAGTGGTGATGGGAGCTGGAGGCGGTGGGGGTCAGGGTGACTCAGCTGCCCTCAGGACCTCAGCCTACTCTCTTCCCCCACAGAATCTGGTCTCATAGAGTCTTTCTGGGTCTTCCTAGGCTGACAGCCTCCTCATCTTCCCACGGCCAGGCCAGTGCCAGTGTGGCATCTGGGCTGCAACTTTTGGGCTCCCCACTGGGCATCGGGTGCCAGGCTAGACCACCACGTGCAGTCTTATTTAATCCTCCAGTTCTAGAAGGTAGTTTTGTCACCCCTGGCTTACAAATGGGGAAACTGGGCTCCAAACGATGGATTCATTTGCCCAGGTGCAAGTACAGGTAAGGGGTCAGCTGGCTCCAGCACTTCAGGCCTTTCTTCTACCCTGCACTGCCCACAGGCCACAGGGCAATGTCAGGCCCAGAGCTCACCCTTCTCTGGCCCACCCTTCACAGGGACCACTACCCTCTTCAGACAACACAGACTGAGTCTATCCTAGGCACTGAAAGACAGACTTCAGAGCTCATGGAGTTGATGCCTTTTGTTTTTTCTGAGATGGAAACTGAGTCCCAGAGAGGGGCAGTGACTGACCCAAGGGCCACAGAGAAGAGCAAGACCAAAATCAACTTCACTGTCATTCTAGATGCTTCCCATTGTATCCACAATTCCACTCCTGGGCCTTTTAGTCTGACCAAAGTCCCCAGCCCCCATACCACAAACTGAGTGAATGGATGTGAATTACAGGCTGAAATGGTCCATCCCCACCCTGGCAGAGCCCCTAGCCAGGGGTCTTCTCCCAGCATCCACACATCCCCTTTTCTGGCCACATCTACAAACTACACACACACACACACACACACACACACACACACACACACACACACACACACACACACACACACACACACTCCCACACCTCCAGCCAGGGGAACGCCAGCATCCCTCTGGCTTGCCTCTCCTCATGCCAGTTCCCTCTCACGCCAGCTGGGAGTGTGACAGCAGGGGCCTCCCCCAGGCACCAGGGAGGAAGAGCCGGGTTTACACACATTCTGGCGGCCCCAGAAGGCAGCCTGTGGACAGGTGGGAGAAGTACGTGTTATGAGGAAGGAGATTTTGGCTCTAGCTAAAGAGAAACTTGCTGGCAATCCAAGCATCCAACAGTGGAGTAGGCTACCTCCGTGGGGGTGGTGAGTTCCCCGTCTGTGGAGGTGTGTGAGCTGAGGCCGGATGACTGCTGCTCAGAGATGCTCAAGAGGGAGTTCATAGAGATGCTCATAGGGGAGGGGGCATCAAACTACTTAAGCTCTGAGGTCACTTTCAATTGCAGAAGGTGTTTTTTGGGAAGTTCTCCCTCCTCCCTAAGACCTCAGGTGGGATCGGCGGGCTGCCAACAGGTCCCACCTCCCCTTCCTACTCCCTCCTTCCAGTTCTGATGACCTAGAAGTGACAAAGGAAGACCTCAGGCAAATCGACATCCAGCCATGTCTCAGCAGGAGGCAAAACCAAAACTGAGACAGTGCAGGGATGAGAGGCACTGACTCAGGAGCCTGGGGTCATGCCAGCTCTACCCACTTCTAGCTGCGTGACCTCAGACAAGTTACTTAGCTTCTCTGGACCTCAGTTTCCTTATGTGTAAAATAGAGACAGTAGTAGCATCATTGAAATTAAGAGTTAATACATGCAAAGCACTTAAAACAGTGCCTAGCAGAGACTAAAGTGGAAAAGCATGTGTTATATTAATCTTCACTTTTAAAACTCCTCAGCTCAGCATTTTATAGTTTGCAAAATTCCATGTGTCTTCTGTTTCCTTTGATTCTCACCAGAGCCGGGTAAGGAAAGTAAGCCAGTCATGCTTAATAACTGCCCCCTTTTGCAGATGGAGAAATGGACACTCAGACAAGAGAAGGGGTCTCTGAGTGCCCATTCCTATGGGACAGGATTCTGTGGGAGAAGAGAGTGGGCTGAGGTCCTGAGGGCAGTTGAGTCACCCTAACCCTTACCCCTTCCAGCTCCCATCACCACTGGCTGGAGGCTGCAGAGTCCACCTGCGGGAAGAGGGTGCTAGGGAGCTGACTGGGTGCAGAATCCCCAAGGTCACACAGCTTGTAAGTGGCAGAGCTGGGACTCAGATTTTGCCCCTTGAGCCCTCCTCCCACCCTGGAAGGTGGGAGAGGGACGACTGGGTCTGGAGACTAGTGGAGATTCCATAGCAGCACAGCTGGAAGTGGGTGGGGGGGGTGTGCCGGTCCCCCTGAGCAGGTGTCCATGGACATGGAGATAAGCATGAAGGGAGCTGGGCACAAGAGTGGAAGCTTAAGATGTGCGTGATGAGGCTGTTGCCAGGTGTGTGGGGCTGAGGAGATGGGTGGGCTGGAGACCGAGCTGCAAATGAATGACTCGGCGGAGTGGGGGCCGGAGTGCAGGTGCCTGGGAACTTGGGGGTAGGTGGTGGAAAGGGTGAGCTCACGCCTATGCCCACCTCTGTGCTGAGCACAGCTCAGGCATGACGACCCAGGTGGGTAGACCCCAGTGATGCAGAGGGGACAGATGGTTTCCAGGGGCAGCCTTGTGTGTAAACAGGAGGGGCTTGGGAATATTCCCAAAGGTATACATGACAGGCATGTGCACACGTGCGTGGAAGGTCATGATGATGAATGAAATTGTGGCCGTTTACTGGGCTCATGACAAATACATCAGAGAGAGTAAAGTTCACAGAATGCTCAGCACAGAGCCAGGCTCACAGTAGGTACACAGCACAGGCAGACCTTGGAGATACTGTGGGTTCAATTCCAGATCACCTCAGCAAAGTGAATATTGCAATAGAGTAAGTCACATGGGTTTTTTGTTTCCCCATTACACTATACTGTAGGCTATTAAGTGTGCAACAGCATCATGTCTAAAAAAGGCACATACTTTAATTTTAAAATACTTTATTGCTAAAAAAATGCTAACCATCATTGGACAATGCGGGGTTGCCACAAACCTTCAATTTGAAAAAAAAACAGTGTGAAGCACAATAAAACAAAGTATGCCTGTCAATACAGTTGTTACTATTATTATTGTCACCCTAATTATCTCTCCTAGTCCCCAAAAGAACTCCATGAGGTGGGTATGAGGGCCCCCGTTTTACAGATGAGGAAACTGAGGCTCACGGATTGGCAGAGCTGAGCCCAGGTGGCCTCACTCTCACTCCACTCCACCTTGTTAACCATCAGAGATGGCTTTGGGAGGGAAGGCAAGGTGCCATGCACATGTCAGATTATTTGTTGAATGAGTCTCTGAGAGCTGTAGCCCCACCTGTGTGGACGGGTCCAGGCCGGGAGCCGCCCCAGCAGATGGAGCAGCAGAATGGGTGGCATGTGCTCACACTGTCAGTCAGGGTGTCCCCATGAGGACTGGGAATGAGTGAACAGCATGGCTCTGACACCAGGCAGGGGTAGGGTCCTGTGTGTGAGGATCAGTGCTGGGATTGGGGTGCCTGGACATGGGCAGTTTCTGAGGAAGGCCAGGTGTGGCTGAGTGCTGGACCAGACTGGGAGGGACTGTGGTCGTGCACACAAAGGCCGGGGACAAAGTGCTTACGGCTGAGATGAGACGGTGGTGGTGAATGATGAGTTGGGGAGGTGGGTGGGGGTTGGTCTGTCTGGGAAGGGAGGATGTGTCCCAGGGAGCGCAGGTACATTGGAAGAGTACAGGTGTGCCTGAGACAGCCATGTGGATCTGTGGAGGTGACTGGCTGGATGGGGGTGCTGTGTCTATCTGAGGGTGAGGGCTGAGCACGCAGTGTTGTGGCTCTGGGGGCATGTAGGAGCCCTGTGTGTGTCATGTACAGGAGATCAGGGTGCCTGGGGGAGGTCTCTGAGGCAGGCAGTGAGGTGGCTGTCTCTCTGGGCGGGGAGTGTAGGCGGTGTGCTGCCGGGAGGTGTATTGTGTACGCAGGTGCGTGTGCCTGTGTAGGTGTGTGTCTGGGTGGGTGCCACCGAGTGTATGTATCAGTGTCAGGTTGTCTGTGTCACTGGCAAGGGCAGGCAGAAGGGAGCAACTAGACCTGGATAGAGACTGAGGGCCTGGAGGGAAAAGAGGTCTCCAACAGCCCCTCCGGAGCCCAGCCCCCTCCCCTCAGGAACCCAGAGTGTGGAGTCAGCCCAGGCAGAGAAGCCAGAAAAAGGCAGGAGAGGCCCGGGCTGCTGGAGAGAACTCCCCAGCCACCCTGTGACCTCCGGCCTCTGCCTGTCGGTCAGTCCCGCCCACCCCTGTGGATCTGAGAACAGGACCAGTCTGATAACAACTCCTCTAGCAGGAATGAAGGAACCCCCAGTCAGACTCCTCCCCTGCCCCCAGAAAGATCCAGCCCAGCCTCGAATGCCAGTCTCCCGTAGGTAGGAGTTAGAGACCTGAGTGGCTGAAGCATCCACAAAAGAGAAGGCCTTACAGTTAACAGATCAGCCAATCTCCCTCCTTTCTTTCTTCCTCTGTCTTCCTTCTCTCTTTCTACTTCTCTGGCAGAACACAGAGAATCCAAAGCCCTCAAGTCTACCCTCCCCACAAAGGAATACACAGAAGCTGGGAAAGTGGACAGAGGGAGGGTCAGGAATGAATGGGAAGTCCTCACCCACCAGACCCCACCCCCTAACATAAAAAACAGAGGTGTATGGAAGCCCCAAGCCAGTCAAGAGGACCAGAGACACAAGACCCACACCCTAAGATTAATTTCATCACCCCAGGTCTGGACAGCTTCCCCCTTCACCTCCAGCACCAAGACACAGCCCCCTCCCAGCCTTTGCTGGTTCAATGAGGCACCAACTACCGTCACCTAGGAATCAGGTGTGAGTTGAGAGTAAAGAATACAACAGCCCCCCAAAGCCAATTTTGCCTCCAAGGGCCCATCAAGGCTTCAAGGGCTCATACCCCAGCCCAGAGAACCCAGGGCAGGTGGCTCCTTCAGCTGGGGAGGAGGCTGGGACGTGAGGAGTGGCCCCTTCTTGTCTGGGGTGGGAGAGCAAGTCCAGGGCCCTGCGGCTTCCTCTCCCTGCAGCACTCTCTGACCATAACCCTGTCGCCGCCCCCGGCGCATTCCCACCCCAGCACAGCCCCCTCCTACGGATTTCCCAGTCTCCCTCTCTCATCACCCCCAACCTTCCCCCGCAAGCTTCCGTTCCTCTCCCTCAGGCCCCCCTATCTTTCCCGGCTCTCCACCAGCACAGACCCATCTCTGCCTCCAGCACCTTGGCACCTTCCCCTCTGCTCCCTCCCAATAACCTCCTCTCCTCTTGGCTCCCATCCCCCAGTAAAGCCTGGTCCTCTGTGGTGCCCCCCATTATAGAGCCCTTGGCCTGGCCCCTGCTCCCTGCCTTGCCACTCCTTTCCCCTCTACAGCCCCCTCTCCTTCTCCCACGAAGCCCAGTTTCTCGCTGGTTTCTCCCCTGCAGACCCTTCAGAGCACAGCAGCTTCCCAGCCCCTCTGGCTGAGCACTGCTTCCAGCCCTTGGGGCTAGCATAGGCTGGGGACCCTCCTTCAGAGCCTCCCTCACAGCTCTCCAGATGACCCTCCTTCTTGCCCCATTCCTTCCCCTCAACAACCCTCCCTCCCACCCCTCTCCACTCACCCCAGCTCAGGGCCAGTGCCCCTTCCACAGGGAGCCTCCGACCCCCAACCCTTCCAATCCCTTAGCCGCCTTGCTGTCACCCAGCCAGCCCTCTCAGCGAGGCAGCGCCCCCGCCCCCCAATCTATCTTTCCTGCCTCCCTTGCCCCTCCAGTCGCTCCCCTCCCCCGACAGGCTCCCGCCCCCCGCCCGTCTCCGCCGCAGCCACCCCCCCAACCGCGTACCTGGTTCTGGGGGCGCCAGGAACTGAAGGGTGGGGATCAGATCCCCTAGGCTGCCCCGTCTCCGGCGGGTGGTAGAGCCAAGGCCAGCGGTGCCGGCCGCCTCGCGCCTCTCTCGCTCCCCGTTGTGTCCTCGCCCGCCTGCCGGTCCGCCCGCCCCGCCGCGGTGCCGCTCGGAGGAGGATGCTCCGCGAGTCAGGGCGGCTGCTCCCGCCGCCGCATCCCTGCAACACCGACTGACGGCAGCATCAGCACCAGTGCCCGCCCCCCAGGCCCGTGCATTGGACCACGCTGCGCTAACGGACGAGCTGCGCAGCCAATGAGAAGGCGCAGGAGCCGCCAGTCCCGCTGCTCCACAGGCCCCCCGCCTCCCCCGCGAAGGACCCAGGCGTCCCAGCCTCAGGGCATCCGAGCCTCTTCCCAGCTTCTCGCGGTCCTTAACCCTTGCACCCAGGCCCTCAACCAGGCAGACCCCCAACCCAACCCCAGTGCCTTTTCCGGAAACCCAGGCATTCTAGTCCCTCGTCCTCAGGTCCTGCATCCCCCAGCCGGCGGGCCCATGTGGCAGTGCCCAGGGCTAGTGTGAGCCGAAGAGAAGACTGTGGGCCCAGACTTTGGGCACCGAGGGAGCAGGACCGGTGCGGGGACCCGGGCCGCAGCGCCCTCTGCTGGCTACGCCCAGGGGCTAGCCCGGGCTACTCGGAGCCTAGGGAAGGGGGACTCCTCCCGCAGCTGCTGGGGGCCTTTTCCAGCCCTTGCCCGGCTTCCGCCTCCCACCTCCCAAGGGCCCACTGGCTGCCCCTAGAACTGAGGAAGGAGGGTCTTTGCTGGGAAAAGGACGGAGGCAGTGGGGGAGGAAAAGGCAGAGATGGGGAGAGGTAGACCTAGGGGCTTGGGGTTTCCCAGCCCTGCTTCAAGGGAATCCCAGAGTTTGAAGCCTGATTCCCAGTCCAGCCTGGAACTCTGGACTGGGATAGGAGTAGGTTTCGAGGCAAGGGCGTGGCTACACACTGCCCAGACCACTGAAGGGAGGCTGGCAGCAGCTCCTTCTCTGTTCTCCAACACCTAACAAAGAGTTTCTGAGTGAATGTGGTGCTGGGGTGAAGGTCTTCCCTATGAGGGCATCTGCATCACTGTGTGTGGGTATGAGTGTGGAAGGAAGGTGACCCCCTCACTCACTCAGCCAACCCAAGGTGTACCTGGAACCTAGCATGTGTACCACAGAGTTGGACACTGGGTTTCTGAATGAGGCAATGTGTATGTGTGTGTGTGTGTGAGAGAGAGAGAAAGAGAGAGAGATACCATTCTGCCAGCTCACTCCAGGACCCTGATTTCTGTTGCATGGTCTGTGATCTGCACAGCAGGTAGTAGTTGGAGCTTCCTTAGCCAGAGGCAACATGCAAGAACACTCACATTTGACCACTAATGCATGCATGGGCACTCGGGGGTGTACTCAGAGCCATGCACACCTATCCATGTGCACACAGGCACTCCCAAAGGGACATACAGGAACACCTGCAGAAATGCCCCTCTATGGTACAACACCCACAGGAGGCACATGATTGCTCAAGAAGGTACACACACAGGTGCCTACACACTTGGAGGCAAATGCATGTCCAGGAGAACAAGTGCACACAGAGGAGCTGCCCACCAGGTCATCCTGTCCCCTTGAGGCACTTTGCACAGAGTGATCCATTACTGAGTAGATGAGTGGGGGCACCTCTCCACCAGGGGTCTCTCTCCCCAGCCTGTGAGGGGGTGAGAGGGGGACCCAGGCTGTAGAACCTTGGGGGTTGGAAAGAGAGACCCCTGAGCCAGGTTCCAGACTAGGGAGACCTACTCTGACCTTGGAGAGACCCTCAGGATGGCCCCACCAAGGCCACGAGAGGAGCCAGAGAATGGGAACTGCTGAGTCAGGGCCTGTGGATGGGAAACTGCCCCTCTGACCCCAGAGCCCACTGCCTGGCCCAACCCCTACTGCTGCTCTCCCTATGCCTACACTCACACACAGTCACACACACTCTCACACACACACACACACACACACACACACACACACACACACAGACTTGCCTAGCCAGGCACAGGGCATAGATGGGCAGACAAAACAGGTACAGTGACTCACAGAGGCTGTCTCTCAGACCCTTATGAATGGGTGTGGGAAGGGGGTGGGGGGAGGGCAGGGGCAGGGAGATGTAAGAGGTGAGCCCTTGTCTCAGGTTCCCATCCCCAGCCCCCTGGGCCACCTTTGCCTATCAAGGGCAGGAAAGGTCACCTGGCAGCTGCTTCACCTCCCTGCCCCTTCCCCAGCTACAGGGATGTCTCCCCCTCCCAGGTCCAAGGTTCAGACTGCCCGATGGAGTTGGGGCCCACCATTTCAAGACACCCACCCCCAACAGGAACCCACCCAATGTGGCCCTTCTCCCATACGCAGTCCAGTGAGGAAACACACTGGAGGGGAAATGCAGCAAATACAGCGTGCGTGCCCATGCACACACATGCACACATGCACCCAATGTGAAACTCATCCACCATATTCACACAGGCAACCATGAAAAGGCAGTCACACGTCACCCTCCTGGGTGGAGCGGACCTGGGCACGCATATGCAGAGACACACTGGGAAGAGGCCAGGCTGGGGCTGGGGCTGGGGGGCGGCAGGGAGAGGAGCCGGCCAGGCTGCAGGGATGGAGGCAGCGCGGGAGGCAGCACAGGGAGCGAGCTGCTCTTCACAACACAATCGCCGTCTGTTGTTATAGCAACTCAGCCCCCAAATCGTGAAACGGATATTACAGCCTGGAGAGGGGGAAGGGCAGGAGGGGGCCAGGACAAAAGGAGGGGCAGTGCAGGGTACCCAATGGGGGACAGGGCTGGGGGGCCCAAAGGGAGCAGAGCTATAGCTGAGAAGTAACAGGGTGGGAGGAGGAGGTACCCCAAATGAGGAGTAGAGGGAGGTTCTCCAAGGGAAATATGGGCATGGGGCCAAGGAACCTTGAGGGGCTGAGGCCACTGCCAAGTCCTCAGATATTGTGCCTTGCAGGTGATAGCTGGAGTGCTCAGGCCTCCACCCTCAGAACAACCCTCAGTTGCTATAGGACACGCCCTAGCTTAGGGCAGGGGTGGGAGGGCAGGGAGGTAGCTCCCACTCTCAGATTGCTGTCGAGAGTTTCCTGACCCCAAGGGCAGCCTGGCCCGGCTTCAGAAACTTTCAAGGACCCCACCACCAGTCCACCCTCCTCACCCAGACCAGCTTTAGAAGTGGCCTTAGCTTTCTTCAGGTACTGGTGACCCCCAAAACCTCCATGCTGCAAACTCGGGAGGGAAAAGCTGTGTTGGGAGAGGCTGCCGGAGGCTGAGAGCAGGATCAATATGCATTTCCTCTGGAAGTCACTGTCCTTCTGGCTGGCAGCAGCACCAGGCCAGGAGGCTGCAAGCCCAAGGAGTGTGGCCCCCACCTCCCTCCTTCCCCCACAGCCAGCCAGCACTCTGGGCTGTCCTCTCCCTCCCATGATTCTCTGTAGTGAGCTCCCCATAGCTGGAAGTATTCAAGCAGAGGCTGAAAGGCCACCTGTCAAGCAAGGGAATTTCGGCTGTGGGCTGAAGGCTATGGTTACACATGACCACTGGGTTCAGCAATTCTAGTTTCAAGTTTTAGACCCCCCGCAAGATACTGGACTTCTGGAAATTCTAGACCCTCCCCCAAATTCTCTGTTCCAAGGTTTCCTGGTTCTAATGCTCTGTCCCCCAGGATTCAATTCCCCTCAAGATTCCAGACACATGAGATTCCAGATCTCCCAAGACTCTCTGACCATCAAGTTTTAGACTCGATGACTCTAATCCCTGTGATTATGGCCCTCTGCCCACCACGAGGATTCTAGGCGCTGATGGTCCAGGTTAATTACACGGGCCTCTTTATTCCATCTGGAAAATACAAATATTCACAAGAATCTGTACAACCTTAGGGACACCAGCCCTGGCCCCGCCCTCAGCTGCATGCCACCCTCACACCCACCCCCCAGCCCCAGCCTGCTGCCTCAGCACCCCGGGCTCCCTGCTCTGGTCCAAGTCTCTTCTCCAAGGCAGGCAGAAGTGCTTGATCCAGTCACAGCTGGGAAGAGAAAAACAGATGTTGTGAGGAAGACCCGCTCTCCCAAATGTAGGAGTCCGCCTGGCCTGGGCCATTTGGACAGAGCACCCATTTCCCAGATTCCCCCAGGGGCCCCAGTCCTGCGTGAGGAGGCTCTGGCACAGGCTGTGGGAGGACTCACCATCAATTACAAGTGGATGTCAAACACACCGTCCTCCACCGTCTGAACCTCCTCCTCTCGGATCCCTGCAGGGAGGGAGGTTGCAGGGCCAACTCCTGGGTCCCTGTGCCCTCAACAGCCCTTCTCCCACTCACTGGAGGCACCCTGCCCCGTCCCAGAAGCAGATGCATCCACCAAAAATCAATTCACTGAATGACCAAACAGCCCAATTTTTGAGGCTCTAAGTTTTCATTTTGCCACAGCTTTTCTGCAGCCACAGATTTGTCAGTGCAGTTTGCTTAAATGTCAATTTTGTATGTGTTTCACATTTTAGACCCTAGCACTTCTGGAAGGCTCGATGCAAATGGTTTTATCTTTTCTACTTTTGAGGACTTATGCCCATCTGAATGGTTGTGATCAACTGCCTTAGACCCCAGTTTACCATGGTTGCTCAGAGTGTTCTTAGCAAAATAATCATTTCAGGAATTGTCATTCAGAAAACTGACCTAAAATCACCACTGACCCCAAGAGAGCCACTGGGAGATTTGATGGGAAAGGGACTTTTCTCAGAACAGTCTCAAAAGCAACCAAAAAGGAAAACATGAGCAAATGACTCACAAAACTCCCCCATCAATCCATTTTCAATCCTCCTAACAAAATAAGAGTGCAAACTGAATCCTGCAGCCTCTTTCACTTTTACTCTTTATATATTAGTCTTTCTCTTTCGCAGCCTCGAGGGTTGAGGGCTCCCTGGTCATCCTCTGGCACCCCTACTTATCCAACCCTTCTTCATCACCCCACCAAAATAAGAGAATTACAAAGCCTGGAATGGTTTCCATCCTGGAGAAGTTAATACTTTGCCACAACGGCCCCACCTCCCGCCCTCCACATGCCAGTACAGAACAAGACCCCCTCTTACCTGGAGGCCGGGAGCCTCGCCTGCCAGGGCGGGGCAGGGAAAAACTGAAGGCGCGATGGTGGGTGTGTGTGGGTGAGGGTGAGGGTGCAGACCCCTCCAGACTCACACTCTGTGCCCGGCGTCGGCACTCGACTGACAGGTGATCCTTGCACTGCTTATGGCAGTTCACACCACAGGCTGGGGAGGCAGATGGGAAGCCCAGCCAGGACCATTGGTCAGAACACCCTCCATCCCATCCTGTAGGCCTGCACCTCTCCCAGGGTCCCTTTGCTCCTGGGTAGCTGCCCCACCAAAACAAGAGCCTCCTTTCAAAGTGCTCTCTTCATCCTACTTGCCAGTATGTGCCCTCTTCAAAGTTCCCTGATCCTGGGCAGCTGCCCTACCAAAATAAAATCCCTGTTAAAGGCTACTCCCTTCACATCAATCAGCATGCCTCTCTAGCTCTAAGGTACTCCTTGGCAACTGCCCCACCAAAATAAGAATCTCCACCCAGACAGTAACTCCTCCCCCAAAAACTCAGCCAAGCAGCCCTGCCACTCCATCTCACCTCGGCATTTGAGGCCCTGCTTGTAGATGCCCAGGATCTGAAATAGAGGAGGGGGCCGTAGTAGTAGGGGTAGGGATTTAGAGGTGATGACTCCACTTCTTCCTTCACCAGGGCAGGGACTGGAACTGACCCTTTCTGGGGCCTTAGGGCCCCTCAGAGATTGGCTCAGAACAACAAAAAAGAGGCAGGTGGAATTAGGCTTGCCTGGGCTGAGGCGGCTCCGGCGGGGGCGGGGCCAGACGGGTGGGCGGGGCATGGTTGGTTGGGGCAGGTGCTAAAGGAGTGTGGCTTGGGCGGGGGCTCACCAGGGCCTTGCAGTGGCGGCAGGCGACCGGGCGCAAGGAGTTGCTCTCCTGAAAGTTGTGTACGAAGCCCATGCGGCCGCCCAGCACAGAGCTGGAGCGCAGGAAGTAGGAGACCATCTCCTCCCTGCTGATGCAGCCATCCCTGTCCAGGGAAGGGGAGCGCCTCAGCTCTGGGGGCCTCCCTGGGACCACCCACCACCTGCCTAATCCATCCTACTGGGAAAACCCCCTACCCAATAACAGATCCTCACTGACTCCTGATTTTGGATCCCTGGTGCCGAGAGAAGAAAGAGCACTAGCCTTGGAGTCAGGCAGATACAGTAGCAGCTACTAACTAGTTGTGTGGTCTGGGGCAAGCCACTTTCCCTGGGTTTCCTCCCTGGAAAAATGGGGATCATAATTCCTGCCCTGCCCACTTCACAGACCTGGTGTGTAAACTAAAATTGCTCTGCACTTTCCCATGGGATTATCAGCCTTTGATTCCCAAAGTGAGCTCTGCAGGACGCTAGTTGGGAGCCCTGAGAACTAAGAGACCTCGGAGGATTTGGGGGACCAGTTAAGTTTTGAAAAAAACACACCCATCTCACTCCTTCAAAATCCTGCCGTAAAGACACTCGTAATCAGGTTTCCCACGTAATCGGGGGCTTCCCACAGAGCCCCATTTTCACCTACTAACATATTTTAGGGAACAAGTGGACATGTGCTCTGGAGACAGATAGAATTCAGTTCAAATTTGCGCTCCACGACTTCCTGGCTGTGTGGCATCAGGCTAGTCAGTCTCCCTGTGCCTCAGTTTCCTCTTCTATAAATGGGGACAACGGTAGTTCCTGTAGCTCCAAGGGGTTTTGTAGGGACTAAATGAAACAGTGCACGTGAAGCACTGACAACAGTGTCTGTGTATTTAATAGGTCCTGGACCACCTGGGAGGTATTTCCATCAGGGTTAGCCCTTGTCAGAAACTCCTGCCCATTGTATTTGGGTGACCTGTCAAATCAATGGCAGATTGAAACAACTGACCATTAAAAAAAATATAAACCTAGACTCCTCCTTCATACTGTGCATGAAAACTAAATTCCCACTGAACTGAGAACACGAATGTAAAAAAATAAAATTCTCATCGTATCTGAAAAGATATAAGAGAATAATTTTGTAATCTTGAGGGGATGAAGACCTTTCTATACAGAACACAAATCCGAGAAGCCATAAAGGAAAAGACGGACATACTGAGCACACATTTTTTAAAAACTTTATATGGAAAAGGACAACATAAATGACAGACTGGGAGAAAATATTTGCAAACATATTCAACATCAAGGGTTAATATCCCTTAACAGAGATTCTAGAAATCAATGAGAAAAAGACAAACCCAGTGGAATCGTGGACAAAGAACACAAATAGGCAACTAACAGAAGACATATAAGTGGCTGAAAGACATATGAAAAGATATCCTACCCCCACAAATACTAAGGAAGAGCAGATTTCACCAAGATACCACTTGCCAATGAGACTGGCAAAATTGTTAAGCTTATTATAGCATCCACTGTTGGCAAGGAAGCTGGGAAATGGGCACTCGTTCCCTGCTGATGGGGGTGCAAGCTGGCACAACCTTGCCTGAGGTCACTTTGGCAGTCTCTCTCCTAATTTAGAATGCGCATATCTTTTGATCCAATTATCCCACTTCTAGGAATTTCTCCTACAGAAATAGTGGCCTGAGTGCATTGGTACAACGATGTTCACAGCAGCATGGTGTATATTAATAGCGAAAAACTGGGAACAGTTTACACGTCCACCAGCAGGAGAATGGTGAGGGAAATGATGGCCCAGCCATACAGTGTAATACTCTGCAGCTGTTCTAAAGAATGAAGTGGCCCGGAAAGATGTCCATGATAAAGGTTTAAGTGGAAAACAAAAGCAAAAAACAAAACAAAACAAAAAAACAAAACACAAGATGTGCAGGTCTGTCAAGACAATGATCTCAAAATAAAAACAAACAAAACCCTAAAAACCCTACTGCCACAAATACCTAGATGCTGGTTAAAAGATGTCAAAAATTATTTCAAGTGCATAGGTGAGTTTGCAAGAAATGGAAACCCCCAAGTTGCAGAAACAAAATGAGATCTTCAGACTGAGGCAGTGAGTTGGAGCCTGATGGCTACGGCTACCCCGGAGCCAGGTGCTGGGTTTTGATACCCAACCAGGGGCTGAGCACGAGGCCTGGGGCCTGCAGGAAGTGGGGAGTTGCAGCTGAGATGTCTGTGTGAAGCTGGGTCATTGAAGGCCTGCAAGGGCTGCACTCTCACTAAAAGGTGACCCGGAAAAAAATCCGCCCCACTTAGGGAGGTGACATGGAACTCTGTTTCCAACTCAGAGAAAACCCAGTTTTCAATGCTTTGTTGTCAACTCTGGGAGGAGAAACAAAGCAACTACAATGAACGCCAGGGGCAGAACTAGATTTATACTATAATCCTATTTGTCCATGAAACAGACAGAGACCAATTCTCTATCAATTTGCAACATGCATGAAAAAAAGACTGGAAGGATGCAGGCATTGCCAAGCCAGTAACGGCTAACAGCTAACAGTGTTACTAATGACAACCTCTAATCAGGAAAGGAGGGAGGGAACTTTCACTTCTTACCTTACATACTTTGTTCATATAAATCTATTTTACTATCCGGATTTTTTTTACTACGGATTTTTATATGGAAAAAATACCCAGATTTTTGAAATCTGGATAACATTAAACAGTGAATCGACCTGGAATGGACTATAAATTTTGATTGGAATTTTGTCTGCTCAGCAAAACAGGGGGATGAACATGGCTGCAGGGGGCAGGTTTAACCTACTTCAGAGAACCAGCTGTTTGTCCAAATTGGCAGCATGTGAATTGTTGATAAGCAAATGGGTGCTGCTAATTGCAGGCCTTTCTTATCTATTCATTAAAACAGGCTACCCAGGAGGTCGACTTGCCCGCACTTTTTGCCAGCCGTGAGTTCCACAAACAAAATGGCATTTATGTAGCAGCAGTCCTCAGGCCACACTCTTTGCAAGATTCAGGTGGAACCCCCTCCCCTGGCCTCATTGGTCTGAATAAGTGGGGTAACCCTGTGCCTCCGCAGCTGGCAGCCTCCCCGAAAATAAGAGCCCCTCCTCACATTGGTGGCTTCCTCAGCCAAGATCATCTGGTTCAATGGCCTCATCTTGCATGGGAGGAAACCAAAACCCAAGGGGAAGTGAGCCTGCCTTCCCTCTCCCCCTGCCCCTAGTCCTCCTCACTGGTTCTGGTCGAGGTCCCCAAAGGCGCTGAGATAAGGAAAGTTCCCACGGATGATCTGGAACTCTTCCTGTGAGATGTGGCCGTCCCCATCAACGTCGAAGTTCCGAAACACAGACTGGAGTACACAGAGGGACAGATGGGGGCAGGGAGAAGACAAGGCACGTGCGCCTCATCCTGCCCACATTCCCAGTCCAAGTTCTGGAGGGGAGTTTATATGTGGGCAGCTATCTGTCTCCCCCACCACCTCCCTCCTCCATACCCCCATCCTAAACCCCGCCATCAGCTAAGCCCCATGTCTTCTGGAGACTGAGTGTTAGCCCTTGAACATGGCACTAGTGGTGGCTCCCAGGGCAGTGTCCTGGCAAAACCAGCCTTGACCGACCACTATAGACCTGTCCCCTCATCCCTCAGATTCCAGAGCTGGCTGCATGGAGTCTCACCTCCACCATCTTCTCGATGTGCTCCAACATGATCGCCTGATCCAGCTTGGGTTTGGCAGCTGAGGTCCACTCCTCCAGCACTGGGGGCCGGGGAGGCGGGGTGCAGCTTGTGGGGCTGGTTGGCTGTGGGGATGGTCAAGCCTGAGTGAGGGCCAGAGAGAACCCAGGGACCAGGGGAGGTAAGAGGGGAAGCCCTGGGGAGAAGGAAGCCTGCTCAACAAGCAGGATGGATATGGTAGCCTCTACTCCTGGGATTCTCAAGAGGGCAGGGGTGGGGGAGGAAGAGGACGCACAGTGGGTAAGCAGGGATTCTCTCCCTCACCGAGGACTTGGAGCGCGGTTCCCGCTGCAGGGACAGCTGGTAGAGCTCATCCTCCGTCTGATACTGATCCAAAGACACCTGGGACACAGGGGTCTGATCACATGCACTGACCCCTGCTGCTCTCAGGAACCCACTGCCCAGAACCCCGAGCCACAGGTCCACTTCAAGGTCATAGCCCAGCCCTGAGTCTGGTCCAGAAGCTAAACTCAGGACAAAGGCCAGCTTAGAATACACACCAGCAACCATACGCCAGCCTTGCACACAGACCAGAATCCATAACTTGGCCCCAAACCTTGAGCACAATGAACTGCCAAGATCTCAGCCAAGAATCGGGGTCACATCCCAGCTGAGAGCTCTGAAGTTCACCCCCAACATAGACCCCAACCCAGCATCCAGACCCCAGCTCAGATTGTAATCCTGATCCCAGTCCAGAGCCTAGAAACAGGTAAGACTTCACATCAAACCTTAAAATCTAAGGCTTGGTCCAATGACTAGAACCTAGTCCAGATCTGGACTAGAACCCAACTCCTTACTCTAGAGCTCAAAACTAAGTCCAAGGCCAAGCTCAGAACCTCAGAGTTCAGGGTCACGTTTAGAAACCATTCCTGTACCCAGAATCCAGAGTTTAACCCCCAAACCTTGAATACAACACGTTACTTGGAACTTAACTCAGGGCTCCGGCTCAGCCTCCAGCCCACATGCCAGCCTTGGGCCGACAGCCCCATCTGAAGCCTGGAACCCATCTCAGAGTTCACCCAAACCCGGGGGCCCAGGCTGGGTCTCAATTCCTTGACCAGAACTGAGAACCCAAGGCCAAGCCCACAGCCTCATGTAAACTTAGGACCAGGTGTGGCTATCAACCCCGGGGCCCGGCTCCTCACCGTGAGCAGGCTCAGCAGATCGGGGTTGGCCTTCACTGGAGGCTGAAAGCTGGTCACCATGGCCAGCTCCTCCAGGATGCTGAAGAGTTGCTTCATCTTGGCCCCGTTAAGTCTGGTCCGGGCGGGGTCTAGCCAGTCAGGCAGTGCCAGCTGCAGAGCCACCAGGTCCTTGAGGTGCACACCCAGGATGGGGAAGCGGAAACCGACACAGGCTGCAAGCCGGCGCCGGTAGTTACCATAGTTGCCAGTGGCCGTCACTAGTTCTGTCAGACCTTCCCAGAGCTAGGGGGCAAAGGGCATAGGGTCAGCCCCACACATCGTGTATCATCGGCTCAACTACCCTCCCCTCCTCAGCCCTGGAAAGTGGGAGAAGATGAGATGGGTGAAGAGTCAGGGATGGGTGAAGGGTCAAAAGCCTCCCTCACTGTCCCCCAATGCTGGTGCCCTCAGCCCCCAGGGAATCCTAATTCATAGCTCATGAGTTTAAAGGAATACCCCTGTCAAATCCCACACCCCTACACCAGTCCTGGGCACAGATTCTCATCAACGTTTAACAGGACAAAGGGGAGGAGGGTATAGCTTAAGTGGTAGAGAGCATGCTTAGCATACACAAGGTCCTGGGTTCAATCCCCAGCAACACCTCTAAAAATAAATAAGTAAATTTAAATACCTCCCCTCCAAAACAAATTAATAAATAAATTTTACAGGACAAGAAATTGAGGCTCAGGGAGGCAAAGCAGCAGAGGACAATGATTTATAAGAATGTTCTTAGCTGTGTCATTCGTAACAACCCAAACTGGAAAACCCCCAAGTGTTCCGCAGTAAAGGAGATACATAAATTGGGGTGGATTTACAATAAAATATTATATAGCAATGGAAACGAATGAACAATTGCTCCACATAACAGAATGAAAGAACAAAAGAAGCAGGATATAGAATAACATGTACAACATGATTTCATTCAGAGAAAATTCAAAAATAGGCAACCAAAAGCCCAAATCGTTTTGGGATGCATACCTAGGTGGTAAAGCTATCAAGAATAGCAAGTTCAGCATCGTTATGAAAGTCATGACATTGTCACCTCTGCTGGGGAGGAGTTATGCTCTAAGGTGCTGGGAGCTCTGGGGGCTGGCAATGCTCTACTTCTTGACCCGAGTAGTGGTTACACAGGTGTTTTCTTGATCATTTTTTTTAACTCTATGTATGTTTTATATACTTTTCTATATGTACGTCACCTGACATGTTTTTAAAAAATAAAATACAAGGAGCAGGAAACGAGGAAAGCACGAGCTTTGAAGGCTGATCTGTGAGGCCCCACACTGCCACTTGCACTGTGCAACCTGGGGAAGGATTTAACCCCTCTGAGCCTCAGTTTCCCTATCAGCCAAATGAAGACGGGGTGCCCAGCCCTCAGCACTGCTGGGAGTTCCCAGTCAGGCCAGACCTGGGAAGGCTGGCCCCAGGGCTTGACCAGGCTCTCCCTCAGACCCCCTAGTCTCAGGCACCTTGATGGTCTCTGGACTAACGTGGCTGTGCGTCTCCTTGAGGCGAGAGATGGAGCTGTGGCTCAGACCCCCGACTACCGCCATCAGCGTGTTGAAATTCTGCAGTTTCAGGAGTTTCTGGCAGGGTGTAAACAGGGAGAGAAGAGGCAGTGAGTTACTAAGTGGCCCCAGAATTTGGCCCAGCTTTCCTGGAGTTCTGGCAGTGGGTTAGTGGAAAGGAGGGACTCTGGCAGGAGGCAATTGGGAATCTTGGGGCCGGGGGAGGGGCAGGCACCTCTGCCACATGGACGAAGTGTGTGATGACCAGGGCCCGCTGCGGGGCTGTGGGCTTGCTGAGAATCATGAGCTGCACCCACTGCGAGACACTGTTGAAGAGGGAGATGAATCGCTCCAGGACGGGGTTGTCCACAGTGCAGCCATGAGTCACGAAACTGTGATAGTCCTGGAACTGGGGGCAGGAGCTGCCTCAGGATCCTGTGGCCCCTCCTCTCACCAATGGCCACTCCTCACCCTCCAGCTGCCCCTTGGTGGTTACACCAAAACCCCAGACCCACCCTGTGACCTCGCCTGCCCCAGGGACCCTGCTTCTCCTGGGACCCCCTCCCCAGCCCACACGCAAGCCCTAACCAAAGGCCCTTGAACCGCACCAAGATCTTGCAGAAGGAGCGATACTCCAAGTAGGTGAGATGCTCCGCTAGCTCCAAGGGCTCCAGGTGGTCAAACAACAGGGACATCTTGCGCTTTTTCTGTTCCACAGGGTTCCGCTGGGTCACCTGCCGCTTCCACTTGTAGGTGGGGCTGGGGGCGGGGCAGGGATAATAAGTCCTTTGCTGGAGATGCCCTACCCCTCGGGGTCCCACACTCACTCCACTCAAGCTGACTTCGAGACACTGTGCAGAACACAAAATGTCCCCAGTCCCAGCAACTCCTGCAATCTCCCCTTCATCATGCATTCAACACACGTTTATGGGAGACGTACTCTGTGCCAGGCACTGTGCTAGGCGCTGGGGGTACAGAGATGAGCAAGACACGGTTCCTGCTCCCGAGGAGCTCACAGTCTACTGAGGGAGACAGACACAGAAACAAACAATCATAAAACATGTGGCACGCGTACAGAGGTCTTTGCACAGGGGTCTGCACAAAGCACCATGGAGGAACAGAGGCCGAATGACAAATTCTGCCCTGGAAGAGCCCACAGACACTCTACACTTGAGCTGAGTCTTGGTAACACGTAGGAGGAGGCAAGGGGATGTGAGCAGAGCGCCATGAGGGGAAAGGATGCAGGGGCTGCAGAATGGTGAGTGGAACTGTGTAGCTGCTGGCTGAGAAGACTGGTATGGGTGGTGGGCTGTGGAAGATGAGGCAGGAACAAGACTGTGAAAGGCCTTCATCCCCAGCCAAGGTGGTCTGAAGGAAGGAGGCAGCCATAGAAGGTTTTTAAGCAAGAGTGACATGACCCTCACTCATTCAATTCAACAAACATTTATTAAGTGCAGATGGTGTAAGATGCTGAGTGCCCTTCCTAGCCCTCCGAGCTCCCCCTACGCACACGCTCTCAATGTCGATGAGGCTGCTGTGCCGGCGGTTCCCTTCTTGGTCTAGCAGAGCCTTCAGCTCCTTGATCTGCTCAGCGAGCTCGGGATTCAAATCAAACTCCGCTGGGAATGCTGAGATCCAGTACCTGGTGGAGGTTCAGAGTCACACAAAGCTGCCCTTCTCCCACCATCCCCTGGGATTGTAGTTCTCCAAAGAGAGGGAAGACCCTCAATACCTGCCTCCCTTCATCCAGCTCTTTCTTTCCCCACCCACATTGGGTGGATCAGAAAACAGGGACCAGGCCAGGACCAGGAAGGGGCAAGCCTGTGGCCGCACTCACACCAAGAACAGAGCCAGGGTTCAAACCCACATGACCAACTTCCAGAAGTACTCTTTCCACTCCTTCAGGCCAGTCGGAAGCCTGAGAGAAGGGAGCAGAGGATGGGACAGAGCCCTAAGAGGAAGACTCACCTGACCAGATGGCATGTTTTCACCTGCAGCGAACTGGAGTTTTCCTTCCGGGATTGTTGGTAGGTGAAGGGGAGTTAAGGAAATCAAGGATGGGACCTTACTCTTGAAATGGAGGCAGGGGATGGGATCCGAGTTCTGGGGGGAGGCTGAGGGTAGGGCCATGCTGGGGGTGGGATCTGGACCAACAGTCAGAAGCTCTGGAAAGGGGCTGACCGCAAAGGTGAGGCGCGAGCTTTGGGGAGGGTGCATGTGTGGGAGGGGAACTAGGTTCTGGGAGAGGCTGAGAGCAGGATCTGGGTTCTGGGAGAGAGGCAAGAGGCCAGACCCAGGCTGGGAGTAAGGACAGGTCCTAGACTGTAGGGAGGAGGAGGGCAAGGCCTAGTTTGGGGAGCGAGCCGGGGGCGGAGCCTAAGTCCCGAGGGGGAGGAAAGGGGCGGAGCCTGGGCCAATCCTGACTTCTGGGACGTAGGAGGAGCTCTAGGAGCGAAGCCCATCCTCTGCCTGGGCTGGGCAAGGGGACTCGCTCCTGGACTCTGGACTGCAGGGCCCTTGGCGAGGTCCGCGAAGGATATATGTGGAGCAGTTTTGCCGCCAGCTGAGAGGAAGGGATGTACCAGGGGTGCATCATGAGGAACATGCGCACCAGCTGCGGGTCTCGCACCTTCCCGGAGTCATCTAACTCCGCGGGGTCAAGAAGAAGAGGGTTGATCTTTGGTCCTGTAGCTGTGGTCCCTAAACCCTACTCCAAAGCCCGCCGGGTATCTGGGCCCCGGCCACCTCCTGCTTAAACCAGGAGGCAGATTATAAAGAAAAAGTAGATGGGGAGAGAGGTAAGGCAGGATCCGAGGAGCTGGAGGAACGGAGCTTCTGAGTCGGGCCGTAGTCCGGAGGGGAACCAGCTGGGGCGGAAGGAGCCTGGGTTCCCCGGGGGGGGGGGGTCAAGAATCCAGAGGTCATTTCCTGAGTGCTTGGGGAAAAGGGCACCCCTTCACCAGATAAGCCTCCCCCCATCAGCCGGAAACAGTTCCCAGGCCGGAGATAGCGAGTTCCTCCGGATCCTCGGGGAGACAGATAATGCTCCTCCTGTGTCAGAGTCTGGGGACCCCCTCCCTCCCTTCAACACTGGCATACTAGGCAAGGGGAGGGGAAACATTTTATCTTTCTGCAGGGTGTGGATCTCTCTACCCTGCGATGAAGAAGAGACTTTCGCTAAACAGGCTGCAGCATGCAGAGATCTGCCCTGGGAGGCAAGAGCCCGGGTTCAGGCTCCTGACTAGGCTCAGGCTGGGTGTGTCCTCCCGTGTCACTCACCGAAGGCTTCGATGCAACCGCGCAGCAGCTCCTCTACCGTGCAGCCCTTGTCCAGGTCTAGGGTGCCCGCCATGGCCGCCGGCGTGGGTAGGCTGGGCCAAGCTGTGCTCCGGGAGCCTCCCACGGGGTTCAGACCGGACCTCTGTCCCGGGAGAGGCAGAGCGAGAGTCGGGTGAGGCGCGCGCCGGGGGAGCTGCCCCACGGGCAGAAACTGGGCGGGGCGGGCACGCCCCCTACTGGGCAGGGGAGGAGTCGTCCACTGCGGCCACTCCCGGGGTTAAACGGTCTGGCCCAGGATGGTGCAACCCACCAGTTGTGAAATGAACCGGCCGAAAAGCTTCCGGCCCACCCTTGGAGTCGCGGGAGGGCTGAGGGACTCCTCGGGGATGGAGACGAGCCAGGACTCCGGGGGCCGGTTAGTGTCCCAGCCCCGTCTCCCAGTAGGCCCGTTTCTTCTCACGTCCTCTCCCCAGAGGCACCTGCAGCACCCCTCAGCTCGCTTCTGCATCCCTCCCGCTTCCCCTCCTCCACAGCCTCCCTTCCCCCGCAGGGTTATTTTGGGAACCCAGAGCCTGAGGGGACCTTGGAGGAATTTCTCCCTGGGATGAGATGGGGGAGGAACCCAGGCGTCCTGCCCGCGTCGCCCCCTTCTGAGCTCCCGGGGAGAGGAGGCGGGGCTGTGGCAGCCCCCAGGGGCCTGCCCTTGGGGAGGCAAGCTGGAGTGTAGAGGAACATTCCTGGGAAGGAGGAGGCGGTAGTCCGCTGCGCCCCCCCCCCCCCACCGGGGCGTCAGCGGGAAGCCTGCGCCTGGGAATCGCGGGCTCCCAAGCCACCTCCTCCGTGAAGGCCCCAAGGGTCCCGGCTCAGCCCTTCCGCAGGCCATCTTCATCCCCAGCCCCGGCTTCTAACCTAGGCCCTCATACTGCACAGTCGAACCGAGTGCACACACAGGCAGGCGGTCCACGCTAGAGCACAGAGTAGGTTGCCCAGAAGGGGGCGCTAGCGCCCCGGGGGGTGGCGTGGAGAGTGCCTGTAGGACTCCACCAGTAACTCCAGTCACCAGCGGGGTCATACGCACCTCTTCAAGGACAGACACTCATCCTACCCCTGAGGCCAGGGACCCATATTGGGGTGCAAGAGTGCCTGATGCTCACCCACAGCTGGGCCTCAGGCAATTACCTCCCATCCTCCCTTTCACACACACACACAATGGCACCCACACCCCTCGCACACCTGCAGCAAGGAACCCTCAGGCACACATACTCAGCTCTCTACCCCAGAATGCAAACCCGCTGAAGGGGCTGGCTTCCGGACCTGCTGTTCACTAGAGCCAGGCCATCCTGGAGTTCCGCGGCCACAGAGGCGCTGACATCCGCACACGTGTGCACACACGCAAGACAGTGCACCTACACGCATGTACAATCTCCCACACATTAACACACCCCGTGGGTGCGCACACACGCCCATTCCGCCCCCGCCCCCTTCATCTGCGGTCTAGGGCCAACCCTGCGTCTCCAGCGCCCTCACAGTCCTCATCCCCAGACGCTGGCAGTGCCTTGCCCCAAGGAAGATACCCTGCCCCTACACATACTCCCTTGGGCTGGGGGTGGGGAGTGGGGGCTCCTCTATGGAGTTCTCTGGCGGACTTTTCCTAGGAGCCACCCAGACCCATCGCTGCCTGGCTCTGCCGCTTCCTCGCTGTGTGACCTTGAGAGTCACTTGGCCTCTCAGAACCTCAATTTTCTCATCTGTCAAATGGGGGGGTCTGCAGGGAGAGGTCCTGTTGAGACGTGACTAGGAAGACCCGGGTGTGCCGCGGATGCCGCCCCCTCCCGCGATTGTCCGGGGGCTTCAGCTCTCTTGGCAGGTCCCTCCCACCCCCTACCCTGGCCACAGACTCCCCACCCACCAACCCATCCGCCGCCCCCAGCCCGCCTGCTCCTCCCTCGGGGGCCCCTAGGGGCCGAGCCTCCACTGCCCGGTTCCCCGCCCGCGCTCTCTCACTCACACTTGGGACCCGCGGCAAGGAACCCGCACCCGGCCCGGCTGGCGCCACCTCCGTGCGCTCCCGCCCGCCGACCTCGCTGCGGCTGCGGCTCCCGCCCGCTCTCCGCGCCACGGCCCCTCTCCCCGCCGCCCCGCCCCCGCGCCGCGGCCGCCCCCTCCCCTCCCCGCCCCTCCCGCCCCAGCGCCAGTCTCCGCACCGCCGACTACGCCTCCCCCACTGGGGGCTCCCTCTAGCCCCGCACGCGGCGGTCCCTGCGGCAGCTTAACCCCTCCCCTGCCGCGCCGCGCGGGAGCCCAGGGGCGCGGGCGGGGGGCTGCGCCATGGGCCGCGTGGAGGGTAGGTGAGCGGAGGTCAGGCCTCGCGGGACGTGGAGTGGGGAACTAAATCAAGGGTCCTCTCCCCCCACCCCAGACACCCCTAGGCCCCCCTCCCTGCCTGGTGTTGGGCAGAGGAAGCCGGGAGGGGCAGGAAGCGGACTGCGGTGGGGAAGGGGCGCCCCGCCCAGCCCCCGGCCCGGGTTCCTGTTTTTGAGACAAACCGTTCCCACGGGGCTAACCCGGCCCGGGGCCGGGCGTCTTCCTGCGGGCAGCGTGGGGCACAGGCCTGGTGAAGATTGGGGGCGTGGGGACAGCGGGTCCTTGTGATAGCCTGGGGGAGGGGCTAGGACAAAACAGGAGCGTTTGGGGGAGAGGGGCTTGTGGGGAGAGAGGAATGAAAACTCTGCTACCTGGAGCGGGGACCTCGATGTCTGAGGATGTTGGGGAAAGCTCCAGTTCACACAGGAGGGACTGGAGCCCCGCAAGCCTGGCTCCCCATTGGGCCAGATAGAAAGGGGCACTGCAAGCGACGGGTGGGTTCTCCGCAGCTAGGAGACGAGCCTAGATGCCTGAGCCCCAGGCAGGGAGGAACTTGGGAGGGGCAGCCGCAGGCGGTTGGGGTCCCACAAGCCGGGCCTAGGGGAGCCGGTAACCCGTTTCCGGCCTTTCAGGTTCAAACACACTCACTGTGAAACCACTGGCCTCAAATAAGCCTTCTGAGGCTTGCCCCTCCCTGCCCCTGGGCTGGAGAGGCAGGACTCCCCCACAATTCAATCTTGGTAATAGGAGACCTAGAAACAGGCCCTTTCTAGTCCTTAGTTTCCCCAAGTCAGGAGAGGCAACACTGACCTGGGCTAGAAGGTCTGTGAGTGTCCCCCGAGCTAACACTCTCCCTGCTTTAGACCTAGCATAGCCACCTGCTTAGAGACCCTTAAACGCCGCAGTGGGGCGGGGCTAAGGGCGGAGTCAAGAAGGCGCCAACCACCCAGAGGCTCCTCCCCCTCCTGGGTCCCGCCCCCGACAGCGTGGATCTTCAGTAGTCCGGGAGGCCTCTGCCCAAGTCCCGGTTCCCAGCCCCGGTGGGCCCCACCCAGGCGGACGCCACGCCCCCGGCCAGCCTAGCAGGCCGCTGACCTAGTATGGACACAGCACTGAGAAGAAAGGCGCGGAGGGTGACGCCTGGAAGAGGCCCGCGGAGTCCCGGGCCCCACCCCCACGGGCCGCCCCCCTTTCTGAGGGGACGCACCTGCCTCGGGTGGGGGTAAGGCACGGTGACTGCGCAGCTGCTGTTATGCCCGCCCTGAGCTAAAAATATTTCCCAACAGAAAGAGGAGCAAGGAGGCTCCGAAGGAGAATCAGTTTATTGGGGAGTGGGTGCAGTTGGTCAGACCCATAAACAGGAGGGGGCAGAGAGCCGGAGCCCAGGATGGGAACAGTGTCCTTAGTCACGCTGAACACTGGGATCTCGAGGCTGGGGGGAAATGGGAGTTCCAGGAAGAGGCTTAGAGATATAACCTACTGTACCCCCCGATCTGGGTGAGGAATTGGAGCTGGCCCAAGGGATTGCAGACAGACTCAGGGACAGGTTTGGGTCTGGTCTAGACGCTCAGATCTTCTCATCCGGGGCTGGCAGGCGCTGGCGGGTAGGCTCCACGCCCCAGATCTCCCTAGCGTACTGGGCAATGGTGCGGTCGCTGGAGAACTTGCCAGAAGTGGCTATGTTCCGGATCACCATCCGCGTCCACTCTCTGGGGTTCTACAAGCAGAAAGGGAGCTTTGAGTTCATTCTGCCACTGGGGTCCCCACCTTACACCTCATCCCAGCCAGGGCCACCAAAGCCCTGCCAATCCCTGGCCCAAGACCCCTCACCTTGTACAGTGCACTGACTTTCTCCTGACATTTAATGTAATCTTCATAATCTGCAAAGACTTTAAACCTGGAGGGGAATGGAGAGGCAGGAAGCTTCATGAGGTCAAGGGCCAAGCCCATCCTGTGCTGGTGGGCCTCTGGAGACCTGGACAGTGATACTGCTTCCAAAGCCCCAACTGCCCAGAAGCCCTATCCAGCCTCCCCACTGCACCTGAACCCTATTCAGCCCAGCAGCCCCACGTGCACAGTTCCCTGGCCAGCCAGCTCACCGGTCATGGTGCATGAGCATGTTGACAATGTCCTTGAACAGATCGGGCTGTTTGGGAGAGAAGAAGCCACTGCTCAGCTGGTCAATGACGTGCCGAAGCTCAGGAATTCGGTCATAATATTCCTGGGCGTTGTACCTGTGAGGGAAGAGCTGCAGTCAGCACCCTGGCAAGGGGTTCCTGGGTCCTCCTCCAGCAAAAATCCAGGAAGTTCCAAGCCCCAGGGTCAAAACCCAGGCCCAGCCTGCTCCTGCCCTCCCTTCAGCTGCCACACTCCCTCTGTACATCCTTCCAGGAGCCCCCTCCCTTCTCAGCTCAGTTTTTCATCCCCCATTTTGTGGATGAGGAAACTAAGTCCTGGAGAGGGCAGAATGGTAAAGTGTCAGAGCCAAGGCCCCAAACCAAGCGCTCTTTCTCCCACACACTGCCACCGCCTCCCAGCAGGTTTGTTTCATCCATGACTGGCTTTTCTCCCCCACCACCCCAAGTCTATCCCTGGCCAGGCTCCAGAATGAGCCAACAGGTATATCCTGAGAAACGTCCTTAAACTCAAACTGTCCAGCACAGCTCATCACTGTCCCTGGCGCAAGCTTTCCTGCAATGTTCTACTTACACGGGCAGAACAATCCATCCCTGAGCCAGCCAGGTTCAAAACCCTCCTAAGTTCAGCCTCCTCTCTTTCCTTTCCTCCCCGCTTCCAACCAGAAACCAAGGCTGCCTCCTCAATGGTGTCCCTAATCCCCATCCCCAGCACTGGCCTATGGCAAGAGCCTCTCCCTGCTGAATGGTGTCAGCCCCACACTGGTCCTCCACCTAGACTTTGCCCCCTCCAGTCCGGTCTCCATCCTGCAGCCAAAAGTGTCCACCTGGAGCCTAATTCTGATGATGTTGGACTTTGTTCAAAACATGTCACATCTCCCTCCTGTCCAAAGGACCAAGTCTGCACCCTCTAGTCAAGCCCCATAGGAGAAATTTCTACCAATATTTAGTGCCAGCTCTTGTAAGCTGTTGGTGGAAGTGTAAACTGGTACCAACCTTCTGAAAAACAATTTGGCAATACGTCTCAGGAGCCTTGAGAACCCACACTTTTGACTCAGAAATCTCCCCTTCTAAAAATTATCTTCAGGGAATAATCAGAGATATGGACATCAACCTAAAAAGCTGGTCACCTCAGGGATATTCATACTAACAGGAGAAATCAACCTTAATGTCCAGCCATATGGAACTGGTTAGATAAGTCATGGCATGTCCACGTGGTGGAATGCTATACAAACATTTAAAATATTTTGAAGACTATTTAACTACATGGAAAATGCGTCACCAATATTGAGATTACAGGATTCAATGTTGTACATACATTATTACCAGCTTTTAAAAACTATATATATACATACACATATATAAATACATAAAGAAAAAAAGAACTGTAGCTTTAAATCTGGGTGATGAGATTATAGATGACAGTTGTTTTAATTTTTGTGGCTTTGTATTCTTCTAGTTAATGAGCATGTACTGCTTTTATGATAAGAAAAAAGTCCTATTTTAAAATAAAAATTTAAAAATTTAATGCCAGAAAAATATATTCTCTGAAGATCTGCATTTCTGACCACAAGCACAGTGGTAAGTACTGTACTCGTATTTCCATTTTTGTCATGGCTGCCAGGGAGCTAAGAAGCTAATTTTACTTCCAACTCCAGAAATAATGTTGTCTCTTAGAACTGATATTATTTTCTCTTCCTTTCCCTTCAGTTGTATGTTACTTTTTTCTTTCCCATTTCATAAACCTTATTTGTTATAAGTTATCTCTAAAGTTTTCTAGAATCCTGATGGCCATAACTAAGACCTTGTGCAGACTGGGCCAGTCTTTGCAGTCATGCTTCTTGCTCCCAGCTCTACCCTCCAGCAGCCAAACCTTGGTGCCTCCGGCCCGTGGACTGTGAACTCTGGAGCCCTTGACATCCATACCCTCTCTGGTCAAGCCTTTCCACGTCCTCCACCCGCATGCCGAAGATAAAGAAGTTCTCCTCTCCTGCCTCTTCTGCCATCTCCACGTTGGCCCCGTCCATGGTGCCAATAGTCAGAGCCCCATTAAGCATGAACTTCATGTTGCCAGTGCCTGAGGCCTCAGTGCCAGCTGTAGAGATCTGCTCGGAGAGGTCAGCAGCCGGGATCACTGTGGGGTGGCAGCAGGGGACAAGCTCAGCTCCAGGAAGAGCCCCGCATCACCTGGAGACTTGAGGTAGCCTGGGCCTAGGCATAGCCAGATTCAGATTCCCCTCCACCCCAACCCTCCAGTCTTCACCGACTGAGTCTCCCTCTCACTGGCGCCACCCCTCCCCCCACCTCCTCTTGTTGATTCTTGAACATCTGGGATCTAACCCAGACTCCCCCTGCCCTCTGGCTCCATTGTGTGATTTGAAGGACACCACTGAGGCCCATATTCCCTGTAACTTCACCCTGTAGTGTGTGAAATTCCACCCTTAGGGGTACAGACTCCAGACTTGAGCACTATGCTCTCCAGATCCTTCTTTAAATTCAAGTACCCCAGGAAGAGGAGATTAATATTTCTTCTTGGGACTGAACTAATCAGAGCTCCCCTAGGGTCCCCACTGGTGGTACCCCACCTTTCTCAGCCAGCGAGACTCGATAGTTCTCCAGGAAAATCACGCGGAGTCGGTCTCCCACCACCGGGTCGTGGTTGACCACATCCCCAATGGCTGTAATGAGTTTGATGATCATCTTGGCCATGTGGTACCCAGGTGCAGCCTGATGGAGGCACAGTGTGGGGTCAGATCCACAGCCTGACCTCCTACCCCTCATCCTGTCACCCAACCAAGAGGACCTCAACCTGGTTATCAAAGGACCAGAGCCCTAGTCTGTGGCCCAGCTTCTCACCTTCCCTCCAATCATCACAGTTCGAGGCACAAAAAACTTATTGGGATCCTTCTTGATGCCTGTGGAGAAATAGAGGGATTGAGTGAGTGGGCCAGGTTTTTTGTCTGGGTAGTAGTTCCTGACAGCACCCGTCTAGCAAGGGCAGGGCTGGGAGACAGTGGCCCTAACTTGGGCAATCACTTGCTTTGTGACCTCAGATCTGTCACTTCCTCCCTCTCTGAGCCTCAGTTTGCCCATCTGTGCAATGGGGATAATCCCATGTTCCAAGACTTGTCCTGAGGCCAAATGCGATGCTGATCGGGAAGTATGGAGTGTGCTGGGAGGTGCACACAGGGGAGAACCTGGAGCCGGGGGGAACCCTGCCACTCACGGTTGTACAGCGTGATGACATGGAGGCAGTTAAGGAGCTGGCGTTTATATTCATGAATCCTCTTCACCTGGATGTCGAAGAGCGAGTTGGGGTTGATATGGACTTTGTATTCCTTCTCTAGGTATGCAGAGAACTTTAACTTGTTTTCCTGAAGGCAGGGGAAGGGAGAAGAGCTCACCAACAGGCCTCGGCCTCAGGATATCCTACAGTCTCATTTCTTTCCCAGGAAGGTAGAGGATAAAAGGCTCTCTTGCCACCTTCGTCCACCCCTGCATCAGGGCAGACATTGCTAATCAATGTCAGAACTCTTCCAGTGAGGTCAGATGATACATGCCCACCATGGACTGACTCCAGGCAACTTCTACCAATGGCCTGAAGTTGCAGGAGAGATGAGTTCTGTTGGCCATCCCTGACCCAGACACCTGGCCCCTCCAGCACTCTCCACTCCAGCCCCCACACAGGTGTTTGTCCCAGGTTGCAGCGCTCCTCACCTGCTTCACTTTGGCCACATCCCGGATAAAGGCTTCATCGTCCACATAGGAGAGCAGTTTGCGAAGCTGGTCCAGGTCTGCAATGTAGTCTTCCCCAATGCGCTGTGGGAAGATGGCTCTCAGGCCCATGTCCCTCTTCTGTCCTCCCTCCCAGAGGGGTCCCTTTCCAGGTCAGCCAAGCCCCGTCCACTGCAGGCAGCTTCTGCCTCTGCAGCCTCCCAGTGTTTGCATGTCCATGTTTCCTCCTCTCTCAACCTTGAGCTCTGATGGCTGATACCATCTGACCCCAGCAAGCCTTCCTCCTGGCCTTATCCTCTGACAGGCAATGACCTTGAGGCCCTGCTGCCAATCTCTGCCCCTTTCTAGTCTCACTTCATATGTGAACTGTTGATACCCCCTCCATTAGACTTTGAACTCTACCAGGTTGACCTTCATAATCAGATCCTCCATTAGCCCATAGGCACCCTGATGCAAATAAGAAAAGGCTTCTCTTCCTCCAGACACAGACAAAGCTTGGGGAATACAGTGCAGGATGGATTTCAGCCCTCACTAGGGTGCCCTACAGTGAACCACATACATGACCTCATCCAGCTGCCCCTTGCAGTGACCGTCTTGGCCCCTACTAGCCATACATGACCTCTCACCTCAGCAATGACCTCTGCCAGCCCAGGGTTACACATAACCAGCCAGCGCCGTGGGGTGATACCATTGGTCTTGTTCTGGAATTTATGAGGCTCCAGCTCGTAGAAGTCCTTGAAGCTACAGGGTGAGGTTAGGGGATCACCAAACACTCCTGTGGATTGAAGGCCTCCTCTCTGGGGCCCCTACCCTGATTTCTTGATGACAGGGGCCTGGGGATGAAGGAGGGGGTGCTGTGTGTAAGAGGGGTCCTCTGGGGACCGGACTGGACTGGACGGCAAGGCTATGATGCTTGCAAGAGTGGTGCCACCTGTGGAAGGGGCCAGCTGAGGGTGACTGTGAGTGGCCGGTGTGGGGCAGAAAGGGGGTGGGCAGGACCCAGCGGGAGGGGCAAGGCCTGGGGAGCAGGTCTCACATGGTCTTCTTGAGGATCTCAGAGTGGATGCGAGCCACACCATTGACGGCGTGCGAACCAGCGATGCACAGGTGTGCCATGTTGATACGCTTCACTGCGCCCTCCTCCACCAGCGACATGCGCCGCAGCCGGTCTACATCCCCTGGGTACGCAGCCGCCACTCGCTGTGCCGGGAGAGCCAGGAGCTAGGTCTGGGACCCAGGAACCCAGGTCCCCAGCCCTCCCTGCCAGAGCCTCAGGAGCCATGCTTCACACATCGTCCATGCCCCACCCTCCAACGCATGCCTCCTCTCACATTAAGGAAGCGCTGGTTGATCTCATAGATGATCTGGAGGTGCCGGGGCAGCAGGGTCTCCATGAGGTGCACGGGCCAGCGCTCCAGGGCCTCAGGCAGCACGGTATGGTTGGTGTAGGCGCAGGTCTTCACGGTCACATCCCATGCCTGAAGACGGGGTGGGGAGGCAGGACCCCCTGGCCTAAGCCCAATGGCTCTCCACACACACTGTAGCCAGGAGCCCCAGCCCTGCCACTGCCATGCCAGGTTCTAGGACCTCTGGGCCTCACACTGCCATCTGTTCAGTGGGGGCTCCACAAACATCTTCCACTCCCCAGACTGGGAAGGGAACCCTGAGACAAAGGGGGTGAGGCAGAGGTGGAGGGAGGTGTCCTGAAGCCCACCTTGTCCCATTCCAGCCACTCCTCGTCCACCAGAATCCTCATCAGCTCTGGGATTGCCAAGGAGGGGTGGGTGTCATTGAGCTGGATGGCCACCTGGTAGGGAAGGGAGACTTGGAGTCAGTCTGGGCTCCAAACCAAGGCTATGGTCATCGTCCTTTGCCCCTTTAGAGCCTCCTCTCAGGGGCCCCTCTTGATTCGAGGGCTGAGCTAGGGGTGGAGGCCCTCATGGAGGTGGCTTTGGGACAGGAGGGGGAGGGGAGCCAGGTTATACTGAGGATCCTGAATAGGTCACACCCCACTTCCACCCCCAACCCCAAGCTTCCACTTCATCCATAAAACGTGCGGTGTAGACTGAGGCAGGAGGGGAGAGGGATGGCACCCATCACAGGAGGTGTAGAGGGCAGCCCACCCTGGGGCCTGATACCTTATCCGGGAAGGCATCGAAGTTCGTGCGCACGGGGTCGCGGCAGCCGAACTTGGAGGACTTGAAGCGGCGAATGATGTCCTGGAGCGTGGCGGCCACTACAAAGTACTCCTGCTTCAGCCGCAGCTCCTTCCCCTCAAAGAACTGGAGAGTCAAGGTGGTGGGCGTGGACTAACGTTAATGTGGGTGTGGCCAGGAGAAACTCCCACCCACTCTAAGATTCCTGAGCCCGGAACTGTCCCACCTCCAGGACCCAGGGGTCTTTCTCCCACCAAGAAGTAGCGACGCAGAGGGTGTCAGGAGGGAGGCATAAAAGGACCAGGAGTATTGTAGGCGCCACCAGGGAACAGCTCCTCCAAAGTGCCCTACCCTAATCTGCTGCCCCTGGGACTCAGGCATCCTCCCACTTAAAAGACTGAGGGGAAGAACAGAACACACAAGGGCCAGTAGTATGTCCCGGATGTGACTAGGGCACCAGTGAGTGTCACTGCCCTTCTCCTGCCCTCTCCCATGGACTCAGACTTCCTGTCACCAACCCAGGGGTAACATACATTGTCATTGGGGTACAGGACACGAGAGATATTCTCAGCCAGGTTGCGGTCCAGCACAGCCTGGATGTAGCCACCAACATTGACTGAGGAATGAAAGTGGTAACAGCGTCAGGCTGGGGTCGAGCATGGGCCGGGGTTGGGGTTGAGGTGGAGCTGTGGGTAGGGGGCTGCCGACATTGGCTGAACTCACAGTCTTTGAGATTGAAGTCATTGGGGGCCTTGGCAGACCACAGGCGCATGGTATTGACGAAGTTGTTGCGATAGCCGGGCACGGGTGTGTCGTAAGGCATGGCCAACACCACCTGCAGGGCACCCGTGTGGAGTTAAGAGGCGGGCATCTGCCGTGTCTGAGAGGCCCCGAGAGCTGGAATTCCATGCTCTGTCTCTGCACTCTTCCAACTCCCAACCCCAAGCCCTAGTCACAACTCTAGGTAACCACAAGTGACCCCCTCAACCTCTCTGGACCCCATCCATAAAGAGAAGATATCCCAGTGCCTCCCCACATCCCCTGCCCCTCCTTGCTGGGCTGTTGTGAAGATTACAAGAAGAGGCAGGGATGAGCCCAGAGCCCAAGGTGGGACTCTTTTGGAGGCCACTCTGCCATGATGGGGATGAGCTGGCTCAACTGGCCCGAGCACAGTCTAGAGCACACTCTGGACTCGTGGAAGGGCTGGGGGATCATGAGGCCTGGCTGAAGTAGTCACAGAGGTCAAGTCCATCCAAAGGGCTTACGCCTGCTTGATCACAGTGCTAATTAGCAGTGACATGCTGGAGGTGGGCTCACCTCCAACAATTAGCAAACATCAATAATTGCTGCCAAAACTGCCTGCTCCCACAGGGCCGGGGGCATATCTGCTCCCCTGCTCCCCAGCTCCCCAGCTCCCCAGTGTTAAGTATGCCCTATTTGGAGCAGAGTGAAAGCTGCAGCTCAGAGAGGGAAGCTGCTGGCCCAAGAGCACACAGCCAGGAGGGCAGCCAGAGCCCTGCTGGACCTTAGCATGGATGACAGCAGAACAAATGCCCAATTCTGAAAGCCTAGAGGTTCCTGTGCAGCCATCCGGAGGCTTGATGACCAGCAGCCACAGCAAGAGAATTGGCTGAGCTGGGATTTGGACACCTGGTTTAGCATTAGGCTCCCTCTAAGAGCTCTGTGACCTTGGACAAGTAAGTTGCCCTCTCTGGACTTTAATTTTCTCCCCTGTCCCCCTTTCTGGGCTGTTATTTTGTTTCCCATCAAGTCCCCAGCCCAGACAAGCAAGGGAGCCAAGTCTCCGTGATTATTCTTTGATGAGGCTTGTGGGGTGGAGAGCAGCCAGATCAGGGGAGGAGCTTTGGTAGAGCAGGGCAGCCTCTCTCCTCCCAGGCTCTGCACTTGACCTGGCTCCCCTGTAACCCTGTCTCCAGCCTCTCCTGGTTCCAGCTGTGTGACCTAGAGTAAGTCACTTAACCTCTCTGAGTCTGTGTCTTCCACTATAAAATAGCACGGGATCCAGTAGACTCCAAGCTCTTTCCCTATTTCCCCATTTCCTCTAGAACCTCCTCCCCTCCCCATCACTGGATCTACCCCCCTCACCTGTGTGTCCACCCACTTGGCCCCCTGGCTGGTGTGCTCCACTCGACCATAGAAGTGCACAGGCAGCATAAACTCTGGTCGGGCCTTCTCCCAGGGGTTGCCATAGCGAAGCCAGTCGTCAGCCTCCTCCATCTGAGCCCGAGGCAGGTCATGGGAGAAAGGAAGGCAGTGTCAGGGCCAGGCCCACAACACAGCAGGTGGTGGCTAGAGCAGGAGCAGTGGCCTGGTGCATCCTATACAGGGAGGGTGTGAATGAAGGGCTCTAGGGTGGGTGGGCCCCTGGTCTGGTGGGATATCCAACAGGACACAGTATGTGGATGAGAGTCTGAGAGAGTCCACAGGTGTGGACCTCCTATTCCTGGAGATAAGTGGCTTGAGGTCTGGGGGAAGGGGCAAGGATGCTTTCCACCAAAGCTGGGGCTGGTTCTGGATCTATGTGCAGATGAACGACCAAATAGAAGTCCTCCCCATCATAACTGGGTCCCTACAAGGTCAGGGCCCAAGGTGGCTCACCTGCCAACCCCCAGAGATCTTCTGATTAAAAATCCCAAACTCATAGCGGATTCCGTAGCCATAGGCAGCCAGGCCCAGCGTTGCCATGGAGTCCAGAAAGCAGGCTAGGGGTGTACAGGGAGGTGGGTGTCAGAGACCCACCCAGGAACCCAGGAGACCAGGCAGAAGGGGCAAAGGAACCCTTCTGCCCACCTCCCTGCCACCCTGCCCACTTACCCGCCAGCCGGCCCAGGCCCCCATTGCCCAGTCCTGCATCCTCCTCGATTTCTTCCAGTTCCTCCATGTCTAGGCCCAGCTAGAGAGGGTAGGGTGTGGCGGTAGTCAGGGCCAAGAACCAGCAGCAGGTCAATCCCCCAGATTCTAAGGCCTGCCCCACCCCACACACACCTGGTAGGTGGCCTCATCACAGGCATTCTCCAAGGCCAGGTTCACCATGGTGTTTTGTAGCGTCCGGCCAATGTAGAATTCCAGAGACAGGTAGTAGATCCTCTGCCGGGAGAGACAGATGGGGAGGCGAGGGGGTCAAGGCTGCCCACTGACATTCAGGCAGCCCACCTGGGCCCTCACCTCTTATACTTCCTGCCCCACTCCCAGGCCCCAGCTTGTTCCAACCATCACCCAACAGGTACGGTTCTGGTCCTAGCGTTTCTTCTGACTTTGGACAAATCACTTTTCTTCTCTGAGCCTCAGTTTCCTCATCTGGAAAATGGAGCTGGCCATCTCATACTCAGGGGCTGAGGTGCTTCAGAGGGGTGGGAACCCCTTCCATCACGTGCAGTCCTCCCAACTGCCCATCAGGCAGTCAGGACATAGGGAAGCACCTCCAAGTGCTCCCAAAGAGGGGAGGCCAGGCCCAGAGGAAAAAGTCATTGGCTCAAGGTCATGCAATGACTCAGGGCTAGAGTCAGCTGCCTCCCGTCCTTGCAGTGCCCAGCTCCCCTTGGCCCTCAAGCCTCATTCCCAAGAAGGGGAAGGAGAGGCACCAGGATCCAGGATGCTGATTGTGCCTGGTCTCCTGGTTTCCTGGGTCCCCTCCCTGCCCCAACCATCTTCCCCACCCCCACCCCTGCTCAGGAGTGTCAGGTTGCTGACATTTACCAATGACCCCAACAGACACTTGATCTGGCCACTCCAGCTGCCCCAACGGCGCCCCACCTTCTACACCAGCACACCACGCACACATTCAATGACATGTCCTTCCACTGAGGGTCCAACCCAGGCCACAGGGGTCTCCTGTCTCCCAGCAGCCCCTCTATCCTCTGAGCAAGCCCTAGGATTCTGCAACCAGCCTACCTGCCCCACGCCAGGATTCTCCCCCTGGGTGGCCCCAGCACCCACTGCACTTGGCACCCCTGGATCTTCCAACCTCAGGAACCTGGCATGACCCTTTATTTTACTGCAGGAAACCCTGACCCCAGGAATGGGCTGCCCCTCGGTTCAGATCTCCTGGCCTCAGGCAGGGCCCCAGCCCGTTCCCCACCCAGGGTGCCCCAAGCAGCACCTTGGGGTCCTTCTCGTAGTAGTGCTGCTGCGTGCGGATCCAGCGGCCCACGAGGTGGTCGCGCACGGTGTAGGCCAGCGCGAAGTAGTAGTCTCGTGGGGTGGCCACATTGCGGTCTTTTACAAGTGTGAAGTGTAGGTGCCGGTTGAAGTTCTTTTTCAGCTCAGTCACATTCTCCACGCCGGCCAGGCCACGCACACTGATTTGCTTTCTCTTCTCCTGGTCTGTCAGGGGCCGGGACATGGCTGCGGGAGGGAGGGCGGGCCAGACGGACCGTGTGGACGGACAGGCGGCCTGAGCCTGAGCAGTGCCTCCAGCCAGGGAGTGGAGATCCCCAGCTGGCTGGTGATTTAAAGCCTAGCCCTGGGCAGCTTGCCCCGCCTCCTCCCTCTATGGGAGGGTCTTGGCCCCGACAGCTCTGGGAGCTATTTTAGGGTGAGGGGAGGAGAGAAGAGAGGGACAGCGAGAGCAGGGCCGACCTCCGCACGGGGCCGGGCCAGGGCTGGCCTGGCTGGTTCACAGCCCGGTGCTGACCCACTTCTCCAGGCCTCACACACTGGGGTCTTGTCTTCTGTCCCTGTCCCTGCCTTTTGCAGGGTCAGAGACAAGATGCAGTGGGTAGAGTGCTGGCTTGAGAGGCCTGAGGCTTGACTGGAGCCACTGGGCTGTGACTTTGGGTAAGAAGTTTCCTTGATCTGGACCCCTTTCCTGGGTCATAGATGAAGGTTGGGGCTGGACTGTGGTCTCTCAATCAGGGCTTCTTTGAGAGGCCAAGGGGCTGTCAAGGAGGACAGGTGTCAGGAGATCCAGCCTCCATCAGAGCAACTCGGCTTCTGTTTTAGACTTTTGCACGAGAGACTGCAAACCACAGGCGGGATGATGTCTAGTCAAGCTTCCATGGTGGCCCTGCACTCAGGCGGGGAGGCCACAAATTGTGGCAAGAGGGGCCAGGGCCCCCCATAGGCTGAAAGCCCAGGAGCTGAGGTTCAGTGTGCTCTTAACAGAAGAGGTGCAGCTCACAGAGGACACCGGGCATCTGAGAGAAGGGGAACAAGGAGCCTGGGTTCCAGGGGGCGGTATGGGGGAGGTCGCCTGAGGCAGGGCCACTGCCCCCACTCCTCCCGCATCAGTCGAGCCACTCTGAGCGCCCCACTGTTGCTGTCTCTCAAAGAGCTCTGAAGTGACCTTTCAGGAGGGAGGGTCAGATTACAGGCCAGCTTTGGCTAGGGGCCACAAGCCTGGAACAGGGGCCCCTGGGAACTGTAGTCCTGTGGCCCACAGGGGTAGAACTGGAGCATCCCCTACACATACGCACACACACACTTTTTTTTTTTTTTTGAGTAAAGGCAGATTTATTTAGAGAGATACATATTGCATAGAGTGTAGGGCTATTTCAGAAGGCAAGAGAAAGGCCATGAGGTGTGGGGTTTGGGTGCTCAGGTTAAAGCAGAAGTAGGTACGCACTCCATAGACAGAGTGCAGGCCATCTCCAGAGAGGCCCTCACACACACACACACTATTGGCCATGGTATTAGGTCTCCCCATGACACATCTGCTGGGTGAGTGAGTGGAGGCCTTCTCCCACTCATTTCTCCCACCTGGGGCCAAGCACTGGACAGGGATTTAGTGGGCCATGTTCACAAATGTGACCTCACCTGTAAAATAGGAGCCCCTGCACCCTTGGAACGTTACACCATTTGTCTTCATGGCCTGGCAGCTATAGACCCTTCCTTTTGAGGCTTTGGCTGCCCAATTCACTCCTGGTATACTGGCTGCAGCACCAATTCGCTGTGTGACCTTAGACTGGTTGTTTTACTTTTCTGAGCCTTGAATTCCTTCATGAAACGTATACTCACAAATGAGAATATCAATCCCTGCCTCCTCCAGCCACTGCCTCCTAATCTTGTGGAGGCAGACTTTGGATCCTGCTTTGTTCTTTGAGCAAATGGAGCCCAGGGCCTGGTGCTATTTCAGAGGATGCCTGGGCCTCCCAGTGTGGCGGATCGGTGGAAGGGGAGAACAGGGAGCTCTAGTCTGAGAGCCAAGGAAGGTGAGAGGCCTGGACAAGTGCAGGATGCCACTGAGATTCTGGTTCAGGGAAGGCCAAGCTGTTTTTAAGGACATTCTGAGCCACCACAGACCCAGCCCTGGAATCAACAGCTTGGTGTGGGGGCCAAACCCCAAGTCTTCCGATGGCCAAGCCCTGCTCTACCCCTGCCTCCAAACTGCATTGGTGCTGATCCTCCATAGTGTGTGCTTCAAAGTAGAGAAAAAGAGGAAGAAAACACCAAAACACACCTGCACCCGTTATGAGAACACAGAAAACTTTCTCTTAATCTTTCCTGCATTTTACAACTTCTCTTTTTTAAAGTCCTTTACAAAAGATGTATTTCAAAAAAGAGTGCCTGGTGTCCTTCTGGTCTCCTCACAGTCCCCACCCTCAGCCTTTACCCATGGGCTGTGTCTCTGCCGAGGTTCACTCCCCCTCCACCAAGCACCTGGTCTCCCGGCCAGCATCTCGGGCCGCCTGGCCTGTGGTTCCTTGTGGAGAGATGAATTCAGCTCAGAGGCTCCTTGGCACTGGTCCTCCCTCGATGAGGCAATGCATTAACCATGTTGTCGCCTCACACCCCAACTCGGGTAGCTTTGGCCCAAGCCTTCTTTGCACTGACTCCCAAGAGCCTGCAAGATTTTATTTTCCTGCCAGTAAGGACCTGCTCCTGACAGAGCATTCCTATCTTCTTAGCCTGCTCCCCGAGTCCATCCAATCTTTTCCAGGACTGTCCCCAACACTCTTCTCCCTGCTCATCCACTCAGCATTCACCCTCCTCCTGCTCTTAAGGCACTTGCTAAACTGGACATTTCTGTTGGGGAAGAAATGTACTTTGGACTGTTTTCTCCAACTACCTTTCTTGTGGGTTCTTTTGGTCCTTGTGTCAGTGGCCCCCACCCAAACTGTTTCCAGGCTTTTCCAGGGGTGAGGCCACCCCAGGAGCCCAGGCTTTATTTTGCATCCCCCAGCCCAGCATGATGGAAACTCGAAGACTCAAAGATCTCGTTTCCCCATGTCCTTCCCCCCTCACTCCCCTTGAGTGTTGCATGTGCAGATTCAAAGAACCCTAAAAGCACACTCTTCCAACCCCAACAAACTCCAGGCTGTTTATGTCCGACGGGATTTCTAATCAGATACCTGAACTAAACGTTATTTATGTCCAACTAGGTTTCTAAACAGAAATCCTGCTTCCTTCCTGGGACCAAGCTTGGGTTTCTCCAGAGCACTTGGCTGGGTCTCAGTAACAGAGCCCTAACGCTGACCTTTCCCAACTGACATTCTTCTCACTAACGAAGCTTTGAGGGGGTGGGGAGACACTGCTGCAGCAGCAGAAACAGGAATGACAGGGTCAAGCAAAGGGCTCTTCTCTACCCACGGTGCGGGGTCTCAAGGCAGGCAGGAAAGCACTCCTCCATCTCTCCGGTTCTGCCACAAAGAAAGATGCCTGCCGGGTTCTGCAGGCAAGGCCTTGCTGCTGTCTCTTCCATTTCAGGGCCTTGAGCTGCTTAGAGAAAGGCCAGAGACTGACGCTCTCACAGTCACTTTGTTACTCTCCAAAACCTTAACAAAGGCTGATGGCAGGGAGGGTGTGAGCACAGGAATGGCGCTGGCCCCAGGGGAGAGAGACGGGAGGAGATAGCTGGGCTGTGGTTAAGTCATTTATTGATTTTATTTCTAAAACCCACATAGCGCCACTTTGCCTCTTCCAGCGCTTCAAAGAGCTAATTAACCGCCCAATGAGCCCACCAGGGAAACCGGGCTTGTGGAGGAAGCAATGAGGTGAAGCCAAGGTCAAAGAGGGATGCCAGGCCCCAGGCCCTGCCCCCGTTCTGTCAGTTAAGGACAAAGAGAGACCATCTCCCTCTCCCTTTCAGTCCACCGAAGTTGAGGGCTTGCTGAGGGAGACCCAGTCAACACGCCTGGCTTCTGAGGATTCATTAACTCCTGCAGGCCTACAAGCAAAATACAGGCATCCCTGACAGGACCCAGACACCCAGGCTCTGCTCTGGATAAACAGCAGTGGCCAGCCCCAGCCTAAAACTGGAAAGTAGCCCAGGCCAGAGTTGTCCCCACTGGCCAGGGGCTGGGCAGCAGGAGCTTGCTGTCCCTCAGCCTCCCCGAAGGAAAGGCAGCCGGGGAAGGGCAGGCCCCAACACCTCTCCCCAGGGGCACTGCAGCACAGCAACAGCGGTGGCTGAACAAGGACCTCACCTCTCGTGGACAGACATGGACTTCCCTGGTGCTGTGACAGGCCCTGTCCGCTCCCCGACAAGAACGAACCGAACAGCATAGCCTGAGACCCTCTGCAAAGAAGTGCTTACAAAGCACAAGACAGGGCCCTTTCTCCTGCCCCCACCACTCCTTGAAGCTTGCACTGCTGGCAGGCAGCGAGTCACCAGCAGAGAAAGAAAAAGCCACTTGGCGGTTTTAATTTTAGCAGCTCTGAGCCTGACAGGCAGGATTAGTAGGCTTGACCTTTAGTGCTGATGTCTCCCCAGGACCAGAGCCTCAGTCAGGTGGCAGCTTCCAGGCACAAATCACAACTGGAGCTCACCAAATGTAGGGGTCCAAGCCCCAGGAAAAGGCCTTCAAAAGGACAGGGACCAATGAGTGAGGGAGGGAACCCTGGTTCTCAGCCATTAACTAGTAAACAAGAGTGAAAAGGTGGGGACGCCCACACACCAGCTTCCCCCAGCAGAACTACACAGGGAGGCTGGTAGGGAGCTTCCTTAATGAAGGTCCCAGAGGCTTCCCTGGGAGAAGGGGATAAGTGGGGCCAGGGGCTGAACACAGGGAAGGTAACTGGTGCTGCTGCTGCTGATGGCAGAGGGGGTTTAAGAGAAAAGAAAATAAACAGACCCAGAAAACCACACTGCTCTTTTATTCAATGGAACATCCCCCTTTAACGCAGTGTTGAATCATACACCGAAAAAAAAAGCCCAGAGAAATTTCTGCAGATAAACCAGTGAAGAGAACGCGCATTATACATTATTGTCAACATAATCACTCCATGAAGAGGGAAGGAAGAAAAAAGGAAGCAGAACAAAAACAAGGGGCTCAAACCCCTAGACACTGCAAAACATTCAGACGTTTGGGACTAAAATAAACTTTAAAAGGAAGCCTTCCAGGAAGGAGAGGAACAAATGGAATCTGAGGCAGCTTAGGTGCTCAGAGAGCGTGAAAAAGACTCTCTGGGCTGGCAGACAAGCCCAAGGTGGCTTAGGCACCCCACCTACCGCTGGCAGGGGTGCCAGGATGGATATGGGCTCTGGACCTGGGGATAAACCCACTACTCTACAAGGGTGGCAGAGACAAAACCTCACACTTAAAAGTAAAAAACCTCAGGGTGACTATGGCACCTTGAAAATCTTAGATCCAAAGAAACATCCCCCACCTCCCTCAACTAGCCCAACACTGATGGCCAAAAGCCTTTGCCTAAAAACCATTTGTTCCTCTCTCCTTAGAAAGAGAAGAACAAGGAATGAGAAGAGGGAAAGGAATCTAATTGCAGCAGAAGACCGGGGAGAGCATCTCCTTGGACGGAGTCTGAAGAAAAGAAAAGATAAGGAAATAACAAAGGAAAAAGAAAAAAATTAATAAAAATTTCACAATATGGAGCCAGCGTGTTCTGATTCCGTCCACAAAAATAACTCAGGCTGCTTTGCCGAACCATCCTGTCCACCAGGGGCGCTGCTGAGGCTGTCTGCCTGGAAGGGTCACCAATGGGCGCGGAAAGTCCTCACTCTCATGGCTCGGGCCATCGCTGCTGCGGGGAGGGATCCTGGCGGCCCGGTTTGGGGAGAGGCAAAGGGATTTGGGTGAGGAGAGAAAGAAGACAAAGAAGACACTCGATGCTACGGGGCGCCAGGAGAGCCCAAGCTGGCGCCCCTACTACCACCTGCCCGTTCCCAAGCGAGTCCTCAGTCGCTTGGCCCAGCCCGGTGCGTGCACACACACACATGCGTGCACACAATCACATGCGTGCGTCCCAATGTCTGGCTCCATATGGTGAGGTTCGGCGTGTTTAAACGAGACCAATTCTCTCTATATATAATATATATTTTCTTAAAAAACCGAGTCTAGTTCTGTGGTGGAGGCGGTGGGGGAGCTGGAGGCATCCCGAAGGGTGGCATGCCCGCCACCCCCATGCCCATCATGGTGACAAAGTTAGAAGGGTCCATGGGAGGCGGAGGAGGGGGGGGCGGGGCATACATCATGCCGGCGGAACCAGGCGGCGGAGGCGGCGGAGGGGGAGGGGCCCCGGGCGGCAGAGGCGGCTGGACCCCTGGGGGCAGGGGCACCATAGTGGGGTTGCCTTGCATCTGAGGGGCTCCTGGAGAAGCTGCGGCAGCCGCCTGCTGCTGTTGCCATGGCGGGATGGACCCTGTGCCAGCGCTCGTGGTGGTAGTCGTCGTATCTGGGGTGGTAAAGAAGCCCAAGGTCACACGCGCGGGGGCACACCGCGGCTCACTGCGGCTGCTGCCTTGGGATGGGGGGCGAGGGACGCCTGCTCCTTGCTTGGCATGCGGTACGGTGGTGGGGGGCGGGCAGGCGGGGCTGTCCTGGTGATGGGGAGTGGAGGGGTGGGCAGGACTACCCTGGGGTTAGCCTCGAGGTCTCTAGGCTTAACAGAGTAAGCCCTTTGTCACCAATGCCCCTGGAAGGGCTGAGGGGAAGGTACCAGACACAAGAACCGGCTCTGACATCCCTCCGCCCATCCGCCGCCACCACCGAACGCACATTCAACCTCAAGGCCACAGCTACCCTCCCCACTGCCTGGTCCCACCCCTGCAGTCTCTCAGGCCCCAGTCACATCCCTCTCCAGAGCATGCGTGCACCCTACCCCCAACCCTAGCCATAAGCATAGGCTCAGGCCAGCCAACAGCTCACACAGCCTGAGAGCCTGGACTTCTGGCACCCTACCTATGATGGCGGCCTCCCCCACCAGATCCCACAAACCTTTCCCCATAGACACCACGCCAAACATCAGCTCTCCTCCCCAAGACTCCGAGGGACCACAAGGCCCTTTCTGTTTACTCCCCAGCAGAGACCAGAGTCTCATCCCAAGGTGCCTGCCTGCCTGAGCTGTGAGGGTCTTTCGTTCCTCTCAGACCCAACCCCCCCAATCCCACCCACCCCCACAAGCCCAAAATATTCTACTCACTTTGCTGCCATGGCAAGGGGGTACTGGAAGCCATACTGCTGCTGGGCGGAGGGGGAGGCGGAGGCTGCTGCTGCTGCTGTTGCCATGGGGGAAGAGGACCAGAGGGAGGAGGCGGGGGCTGCCCACTGGGAGGCGGCGGCGGCGGCGGCATCATGCCCATAGGTGGCGGCGGCATCATACCTACAGGTAGGTGGAGATGAGGGTGAGGCCTCAGGAGAGGGATTTGCAACAGAGCCCCCACTCACTCCCAGGCCTAGGCAGGTGACACCCTCTAGTGAGCAGACAGCCAGGCTCCATTACCTTTTCCTTGATGCAGGCGATAGACCCCAGAGCCCACAGGCGTACTTCCCAGGTACTGATCTTGATGGAAGGAAAGAGCAGGGACTTAGCAGGACACTGGAACTGGCCAGGGAAGACGACGCCCCCACCAACAGCTTATTTAGTCACACAACTTGCAATCACTACCCTTACAAAAGTGGTTCTGGAACACTACCTTAAGAGGTAGGCTTGTGCCTACCCCACACAGAAATTCCTTCCTGAATTAGGATGGGGTCTTCCTCCTACTGGGGCCCGAGCCTTAGCAAATCTCAGCCCAATACCTGAACACTTTCAGAGTTTCCAGTCTGCAGCGACCTGATATAAACCCTTACTTATCCCAAAGCCCCAAAGTTTCTGGTCTGACACTTACTTACCCATTGGAGGAGGGCCATGGTGCCCAGGTGGGTGGGGGCCCTGGTTCATCGGTGGCGGCGGCGGCTGCATCCACGGGGGTGGGGGTCCATTAGGGTTGTGCTGCATGGGATGTCCACCATGCCCACCTGCCAGGCTGGGTAGTGGGTGTGGGAAACTGTGGGGGCCACCTCCGGGCCCACCGGGCCCACCTCCATGCATGCCGTGGTAGGGCCGACTCTCTGAAGGACCAGAATTCATCCAGGGTGGGCGGCTCTGCGTGGTGGACATGAGAGACTATGTGAGAGCACTTCCTGCCGATGTCCCTGCCTGCTCCCCCTGGTGGCAACACTGTTCTTTCGGCTACGCCACAGGACCAGAACAGAAGGACAAGCTCTTCCCTAACTGAGAGGTCCCCAAACATTCCTGACATCCCGAAAGAACAATGTTGCCAGCCATGTCCACCAGCCTGCTCTACCCAAAGCCCCTGGCCACAACCCTCAGTCTCTTAGGAAGAGAATAGGGGGCCGAGGCTGTTACAACCAGCCCCTGAAGCTCACCGGCGGAGGTGGGTTGTTGGCGGGAGCAGCAGGCCGAGGTGCACTGGCCAGAGGTGTGGTGGCAGGTCCAGAGGTGGAGCCTACAGATGCGGGCACGGGTGCCTCCCCCAGTTCAGCCATGAGGGACAAGTATTCCTTATCCATCCGTGCTTTATCCTGAGCTGACTGAGGGTCACCAGGCCTAAAGGTGGGGTGTGGAACACAAGAAGGGAAAAAAACTTATTAAAAAGGAAACTTTTACTGTGAGGAATCTACACAGAGGAAGTTTTGAGGAATCCAGTCACCCTTTCTAACCCCTTTTTCAAATTAGTCTCATGAGCTCTTCAGTTCCATGCCCAGCTCTGCATCTGGGATTACCATGTGTATTTCTGCCACAGCAGAAACCACTGGGGCAAGAAGAGAGGAGACAGTAGGCACCACACCAGCCAGGAAAGCACAGGTTTTTCCAAATAGCAAGTTTCATCAATTTCTACATTCCAGGTTTGAGAAGAAAAACCTATACAAGGCTGAAGCAACTACCAGACCATTCTTAACAAAGCTTTTCCTAGCTGCCACCCAAAGTCAAACAATGTTGCCATCAAGTGCTGGTTCCCAAATGGTCAACACACCATAGGTTGCTCAGTCTTCTTACACCAATCTCAAGTAGCAAATGGAAATTAATTTAATACTGAGCCACAGTGAACAAACACCCAGAGGGAAGTTTCCAGTTTTCCTGGGCTCAAGATGAACAATAGAACACGGGTATTCAGCACTGGCCATTTCTAATCTTTCTGGGCTTTAAATCACACCATTACAGACCACATTCACAGAAGGAAGCTTCTCTTGGATCTATAGGTAACAGGAACCAACCCATGTGCTCAAGAGCCGACTTGTACACCACGGGCTACCTAGAGACAACTACTCCCTCACCTCTGGAATTTGCAATCAGAAGCAATGTGGCCAGCCCCTCCACACTTGGTACACACTGTGGTATTGGTAATGCTGCGGGTTTCCGAGCTCTGCCAGGGTCTTAAGATCCTGTTGAAAGAAAAAAGTCACCTTGAGGGCTATGGTCAATCACCCTCCTTCCACAGGTTTTTCAGGCTTCTGTGCCCTCCTCTCTAAACCAACCACACACCTGTTATCGTCTTCCCGAAGGGTTCCATTCAAGCGAGCCAACTCTCGAAGCTGCATCTTCCGTAGATCGTTCTGGTCCTCAGGGGTCTCAATACCCTGCTTCAGGATGTTCCTTATCTGGTGAAGATGCCACAGGCCCAGTTATTTAAGTCCCAGGACTATCGACTACTACCTAGATTTCTGGCAAAAGGCTTCCTTTCTGGCTCCCTCACCTGTTCCACGGCTTTCTTCACATTCTCCATAGTATTGGCAGTAACCAGGGCATGAAGTGGTTCATCTTCTCCTGGCAGCATCTGGCCATCTTTGCGCCCGACCTTCCCTTCTTTCACAGACCCTTTCCCCCGGATCATAATCTTGGCGTTACACTCCTTCTCTATGTTCTTCAAGGTGTTCCCTCTACCAGAGGCAGAAAAGATCATTGCTATTACACACCTGAGACGCCAATTCACGTGCCAGAGGGGATCATTAGGCACTGGTAGGATACTGTGAGTGTAGAGAACTGGATTTTCCCACCAAGAGCTCCATGATCTCTAAGTTTTAAGGTCATAGTCACAGCAATCCTCAAGATGTGACTTCTCTGCGGTAAAATGGGGAAGTTAAGAAATTTCCTCAAGGAAAGGCTTGAACTTACCCAAAGTGAACATCCTACCAAAAATAGGAAGGAGAGCCACCAACGGCACCCGATTAGGCCCAAGACAGACGCATGTCACAGGTTCTTAGGAACTCTACATCCCACAGGATAGTACTTACTCACCTGGGCCCAATCAGCAGCCCCACAAAGTTGATTTCTGGATACTCATCTTGTGGAATCATAACTTTATCACTCACACGTGTTGCTGGAGGTCTAAGAAAGAAAAGATTCATAGACACTGCACATTTCTGTGATGACACAGGTAACTGACAACTCTTCTAGAAATAACCCTTGGCACCACGTGTTAATTAACAGGTGAGTGGGGGTTAAGGGATAGTTAGTACTAAAACTGTTCTACCACGGACCACATCCCATCTGCAGGTGTCCTTGTCCCAGATCACCTAAGCCTTCAGCTTACTTGTAATCTGCAGGTGGCTTGAAATCAGGGTTCAGAGCAACCATTTCAGTGATGAGGTTATGCCGCTCCTCTTCCAGCTTCTTGCGGGTGCGGAACTCGCGAGTGTTGAGCCGCTTCCCCTCACTATTGTAGATGGGCTCAGGGGAAGGGGACCTGTGGGAAACAGACGACCGTTACCGCTCTGCCTTCACTTTTCTCTCATCCCCATAGGGCTAAAATAAGTCTTCCCCTGCCCCTCTGCCTCTCAGACCCTAACACAACATTCTTCGGAGGAACCAACCATAACGTGTGCTATTCAAGATCGTGTGGAATGGGGAGGTGGAAGCTGGCTTAGCATTAAGGGGGACGGGGATGTGTGTGAGAAAGGAAAAAAATTGTTCTGCTTCTAAGTGATGAGGGGGGAAAAAAGTCTGTCCTCGGGGAAAATCTTTAGGACTATAAATGGCAAGGACAGTATCACCTTCTGGGTTCCTCTTGCCAAATGAGTTTTCTTTCATTTGAAAAAAATTAACAATATTACAACTTTATGAACCACGAAAACCCCAAGTTTAGGTAAAATGTTAACTCCTGCAGAGCTCATGCCCTATCAGGAAGAATGTCTGCACCCCTGTCACATGGTAAGTACGAGCTCTTTAACCCAATGCAACTGGGACTCAAGGCTACTGCAGCTACTTGGCCCCCACAATGGAGAGAGATGGTTCAAGGCTTCGTCTCTGCTTTTCCTTCAATGGCCTGGCTGGCTGCGTCCAAGGCCCAGGAGTCAACCTGTTTTCTGGCTGTTCGAGGTTAGGGAGTCTGGGTAGAGAAAAATGTTAAATTGCTAACGCAGCGTCTGAGAGAGGCTGCAAGTGCAGATTTGGTCAAGTACTTGTCTAGGGTCTGAACCTGCAAACGGCAAGGGGAAAACCTATGATTCTCCACCAGAGTTTACAAGTCCAGAAAGCAGATTTTCTCTCTCTCTCTTTTTTTAAGGAATAAAATGCTGTTGCTACAAGTAAAAAATAGTAATGATAAAATGGTCAGTTTACCACAGCTGGATTTTGCGGTAACAAAAAAAGAGAAGTTACACTCCTAGAATTCTGAGTTAAGATTACAAAAAGGATCATAGCTTGATATTCTGAATGAAAATTTAGTAGCAGCTGCAAGAAGGGAAGAGACCATGTGGATCAGGTTATTAAAAAAAAAAACATCCTGAAAATAGTCAAGACTCCTATACCCTTGGTTTAGTTGAGAGAACCTTGCCTAGTTGGAGAGCAAGGACTGAACTCGGCTGCTCCCACTGTCTTCAGCCTAAAGGGAACCATGTCATACCACGTTACACACACGATGGAATAAAAGGTCAGGTTTGTTCATGGCTAATGACGGCTAAATGATACCTCCGTTTCTAGCATCTGTATAAACTGTTAGCACAATCAAATAATAGTGAACAAAAGCAAACATACCCCAGCTCATTAGACTATCATCTTATACATTTACATCTATAAAAGATTTTAAAACATTTTTAACTTAAGCAACATCAGTATAGCATAAGTGGCTTAATATTGAGAATACACCTTCTTAAATAATCTTAAGAAACTCATGCATTTCCCTCCAACCTGGGCTCAAAAGCAAAACCATCAGGCATTAGGGCCTCTTTCAAACTGAATACAAGGGAGGAAAAAAACCTCTGCTCTGGTTTTATTTCTAACATGCTTGACATTTCTAATTCCTACCCCATAGCTGTCTAGAGTTAAGCATTTCTGGCTGATCACCAAAGTAAGTTTTACCAGTATGAAATTGGTCATTTAAAGGCCTCACAACAGTGTAACCTCTTTCCAAATTGTGGATGTGAAAGGCAAAAGTCAATATTCTAGAGGTCAGACTGGCCCAACTTCTTCACTTCAAACAGGCATCATATTGATCAACTAAATTCTAATCCCAATTCTCCAGGAAGCAAAGGTTTGTTAAAAACTCAACCTTTTGAGGAACTGCCTGGTAACCTGTAGACATATTAAAAGGAAAAAGGCCAAAAAGGCACTCAACAGTTGTGGTCTACAACCTACAATGCAAATCTTTAAAAAAAAAAAAAAAATCAAAATATAAAACACAACACAACCCTCCAATCAATATCTATAGGTGAAAAAATAATAAATTTAATTAAGCAAAATTAGAATCAATATACAGAAATAAGTTGATTTGTTTCCTGACAAAGGGCAGCAGAAAGATGCTTAAGTGAGTGATTTCTAAAAACATCACATCATCTTCCTGATTGAACTATTGAGTAACAAAAACTAGAACCAATAATTTTTAAAGGAAAGTGTCAACTACACTGCATGCACTAAAAGAAATTTAATTAAGAGGGAAGCATACTGCCCTTCTGTTAAATGGACCAGATTTTAGCTGTTCAATTATCAGCCTGCCAATAAAAATTCCTGTTTAAAACGTTCACTTCTCTCAAACAGACTTTTTACTTTTCAGAGGTGGGAGAAACTGTAAACTGAAATATGACAACAGCTGTTGGAGGACAACACTCCCCTTAAAAAAAAAAAAAAAAAAAAAAGGTAATTTAGGGTTGGTTGCTTGCCTTCCCAACAGGTGAGAATATTCTGGCCCCTCCCAACACCTCAGGCAATTGGCCAAGGCTGAAAATTAACTGGCAGTGAAGGAAGTTGGTTAGAATCTCATCTATTTTAAAACCATGTCAAAACCATGAGCAGAAGATTGCAGCACTGAGTTGACCAGACTGAGTTTCTAGCCTGCTCAAACTCAAGTGATGCTCAAAAATATTCTTAATCCCTGAATTGTGTAGTACCTGTGAGGAAAATTCTATAGCCTGGGCTTTCAGCCAAAGCAGGTACTGAAAAAGGTTGGTTAATGGGCCACCTCACTGTCCCTACCAGTGGGTAAATCAGGTTAAAATCTACATGCTTACCAATTGAAAACCAGTTGTCCATTTTCCTGTAATTTTTGATTCTGCTAGTAATTAAATTTCATCATTTCTAACTGAAGACTGACCATATATACTGCTAATTTACACTCCAGTCCCCAGAATGGTCAGAATACCAGTTGTCTTACTAGGATTTTATTGAACTGACACAACATGTTGCCACCAGTAAAATGTATTGAGAAAAAGGTAAAAGCGTTACTGTCAGCTGGTTAAAACTGTTTCCCAACCTGTCCTCAGGGTTAGGGGGGATGCCCAGGTCTCCTGTGCGCAGTTTACGAGTCAGGTCTTCTATCTGCAGTTGCACTGGAAGAAACCAGGTTAGGAAAGAAAAAAAAGGATGGAAAAAAGACAATGTTACCAAAAAACATCTCAAATCTCAACAACAAGCATGAAGAACTCGGAGACTTTGAAAGGGACGACTGATCAGTGAACACATTGAGGCAAAAACCCCCAACCACTTATCGGCAGGAGTCCATTTACATCTATAAATATTTTTCACTCCAAAATGGTTATCACTTAAGGAAGCAAACAGTTTGTTGGAAGAGGGGTTAGCAGTAGACTATTCACTAACATCAAAGCAATTATTTGGAGGTATTTCACCTCTCCCTCCCCACCAAGGCTTGCTATACAATTGGTATCCAGAACCAAACCATATGTTATCACCAACACCCTGTTTCCATCAAATTACTTTCTCAAGTGCAAGACTCTTGAGTTTTTCTTCATTAAATATTAAACACAGCCCAAAATGAAACTCAATTAACATGGGACAAGGAAAAATATCAGTTGAGCAAAGATCATTTTCAATGATACCAGGCTTGAAATTCCTTAAACCAGTAAAACATTTAATAACCATTTCAACAACCTTATAGAAGTTTGTACACAGTCCTTATGCATAATCAGATCCATACTAGTAAGGATCTCCCAATACCTGTTGCTTGTATTCAAATTTTATGACAATCCATATACCTTAATAAACCAGTTAACCATAAAATGCCAGAAGTCTGTTTTTAGACTTGCTCCTTATGCGGGGAATAAAAGTAGGTAGGGGTGCAGAAGATGGAAAATGTGGCTCAAGGAGAATATATGTGGCCCTCAGACCTTGACAGATGAGGCTGTATGTGAAAAAGAGATGAGGGTTTCACAAAAGTTCAGTGACTGCAGGGAAATATTACTCAGATGATTTCTCAAAATATTGGGAACTGCAGAACCAGATCGCTTTCTTTATCATGCTGAATAACCGCCTGTTTCTTACCTTTGTGGCATCTGAGTGTCCTAAGCACGCATCTCTAATAAGGGAAAGTCTTACTGGTTTGGGTTAAAGTTGAGTTGGCTCCAAGAATTAACTCATGTCTAACCCCAGACACACCCTTCTAATTTTAAATACATTCCACAGGGCTACAACATAACCATTCAAAATCTGAAGAAGTGAAAATCCACATTAATATCAAGAGAAGATACTGAGGACATTCTGTACAAGGCAGCATGAGAGACAGAGACGCAGTAAGACACACATGGGCCCGAACGTTCTTTTATGCCAGAAAAAGTTCTGACTTGGTGTTCAAGTACTAAGTCAAGTACTTCAGGTGAAAGTAACCTTCATGGAGGTAGGCAGTCCTCTTGACTGGGACTGTAGCGGTATGGGATCTGACCTGAGTAAACAGTAGCACCTAAATCAAAAAGAGGCTATTTTCCTAAGAGCCGAGACCTACACCAGCCTCAGCTTTGATTCTAACTACTTTGATTATAGCTATAAATAAGCCCTTGAGGGCCCAGAGCAATAACTCCCTCCGCAGGAAAAGAATCGGAGATGTAAATTGTTTTTTCCCATTTTCTACATCTGCTTGTGTCCTTGGAATAGCACTCCACTAGGGACATTTTCATAAGGTTGTCAAGACCTGGACCAGTCAAATATGAGACGTAACGGGGTGGGTGGGAGGAGATTGAAACAGTGGGAAAAAAAGATTAGTATTGTAAAAAGGTGATAGACAATTCCAACACCTCAGAATTCTCAGCAGTCTAAAAACATGAGAGATTAAGATCCTCAACAACAACAATGTGCCAGCCTTGAAGATTTTTATTCATGAAGGCCACAGCCTCACAGGTCTAGGAGGCATCTGCCCTAGTGTACTCCAAAGGGGATGTTTATTTGGTTAGTAGGTAATGTTTACCAAGTGAATTCTGAAACAGCTCCACAGGTACATAAAGGTAAAACTTGCATTAAAGACGTATTTTTAAAAAAGGTAATTTTGAGATTAACTTCATTACTACTGTAAACAGTCAATCTTAATTCTCAAAGTTTCCCAACTGTTAAGATCTATTATCCTAAATACCTCATTATTCCATATCCAAGCAGTATCCCTTTCCCAGCAGAATTCTTTAGTAGTAAATACAAGAGCCCTCATTTTAAGACAGCTCTCCAAAGACCAAGCCAGAAAAGACACTGAAGGAAAGGTTAAATTCAACAAAATGGTAAAAAGGGGTGCACTGTAAACACTTTCAGAACCGAACCACTTTTTGATTGAGTTCCCCCCTTTCAGAAAGTACCTAAAAAAAAAAAAAATAAAAGACCACATTTTAGGGAAGGGAGAAATATGAAATTACGGTGAAAGGTCATGCTGTGAAAAGGTACTCAGTTTACAATACCTGCAGTGTCCTCCACTGGGGCAGTGTCCAGAGAGGCATTAAGACACTCACCTCATCAACTGGCAATGAACAGCAACTGAAGGGGGTAGTGTGTGTGTTTGTGTGCTGGACTGGGGACTATTCTCACTCCTAACTGGGCCCCTCTATCCTCTGGCACTCATGGAGAACACCATTATTACAAACAGACCAAAACAAAGAGCTACAAATGCAAGACTCAAAGAGCAAAAACTGATGGATTATATCAAAGTCACAAGTACACCCGATCATACCTCTCAGAAAAAAAGAGAAAACTTTAAAATCTCAAATTTTCAAGAAATAAAACGTTGCTCAGAACATACTCTAACAATCTGAAAATGCATTTGGGTGCAGAACGTGTATTTACCTATATAAGCTCTTTCTTGTTCCCGAGTAAGTCCAGGGGGAATAACTGTAGGCATTCCTGGAATCACAGTCTTCTGTTCCATTGTGTCTTGGTTCCAGCGGCTTCTCTTCCGCTTCTTACTTGGGAAGTCTAAAGGAGATAAAGTTCATCAGATGCAAATGAAAAGCAGCAGAGAAACCATGAACAGGCCGTTTAGGATGCTTATGACACTATAGACAACCTCAGTAGACTGTGAAACTGAAAACCTAAAATGGAAATGGCAAAGGATGGAAGACAAACCTGAGGAGTCAAGAGACATATGGCCACTAGAAGGGGACCTGGACCTGGGTCTGAAAAGTTAAGATTTCACTTTTTTTGTCCACAAAAGTTCTGTGATGTAAACAAGATAAATTTCGATGTGTAAAGCTACAAATAATGAAATAAAATGTTTAGAAGATACATACTACATCTGGTTCATGAATGCCTTAAGAGCTCCAAGGAACAGAAGAGCAGAGTGAATATTTAGACAAGTCTATAAAACAATATGGGGGCCTGCTGGCTCCTCCCACCTCCACCTCTCCACCAATCATCTTTCTAAAGGGGCCAGTATACAACTAAACCCATGGCTTCTAAGTCAAGAAATCTCAATTCTTCAACAAGATCACTTTTTTCTCTGAAGTTTAGCCAAGATCAGCATTCAATTTTCCTGGTCAGTTGAATACTTAGTGTCTTAAGGGTTTATCAAAAGTTCGACAAAGAAAAAGCTATAGGATAGTAGCCAAAACCCCATCCCTAGTACACAAACAGAAACACCTTAACACTTGGTACACAAGACTTCTACTTCTCAGGGGCCAGGCCCAGGGGGAAGGCCTAAAGAGGAGAAGGTGTAGCAGACTTCTTCAAAGTAGATACAGGGAGATTAGGGAAGAAACAGAATTCCCTCCCCCAAAGAGCCACACAAAAAAATCGGGCCCAACCATCGTCTTAAGACTTTCAACTTCTTTGGTTCTCTGTAGTAAAAATCCTGCCTTACTGCGTAAGTAGAGAAGCTAGTCTTGGTACTTTTCTCCCTTTACGGCTCTACAACCAAGGAAGAGAATGCTCCACGTCGTTGACCCTTTCATACCCTCCAGACATGAACTCAGCACGCCATCCCCTAGAAGACCCCCTCCACAACGTCTCCCCTACACTACAGGCGGAGAGCAACAGGGAAACGTCTCCCCGCCTCGCTTTTGGTAGGACCGCAAAGCCTGGGCTCCACACTGCGCCTGCGCGCAACAAACCTCCCGCCGTGCCCGCTCCCTCCCCTAACGCGCGTGCGCACTCGAGGCCCGAGAACCAGGCCGCGCGCTCCGTGGCGCCTCCGCCCGGGCCTCCCCGTGCGCGCGCGCGCGCGCCCCTGCCGCGTGCAGCCGCCGTCGCCGCCGCTGCGCGCCCCTCAGCCGGCCGGGCCCGTCCGCGCGGCGCTTCTCGCGCTCTCTCGGCCCGACTCACCTCCTCCGCCGCCGGCCGGGCCCGGCTGCTGGTCCTGACATGGCGGCTGGGGTGGCGGCGGCGGCTGCGGTGGCGACACCCGCTGGTAGAGCGGCGGCGGAGGGGGCGGCTGCGGCGGCGCGTACGAGGAGCCCGGAGAGGGCGGCGGCGGCGGCTGCTGGGGAGGCGGGGGGGGCGGGGGCGGCGGCGGCGGCGGCGGCAGTGCCGCGAAGGGGAAGGCCGCGGTCAGGGCCCCCACCGAGCCCACGGGCGGGGGCGGCGGAGGCCCGGGCACCAGCAGCCCCGCCCCAGGCCCGGGGGCAGGCGGTGGCCCCGGCTCGAAGTCCCCTTTAGGACCAGGAAGAGGGGGGAGGCCGGGGGGGCCCAGCTTACCCAGCGGCGTGGCGTTCGCTCCGGTCGCCATGGCGCCCCAGGGGACCGGCACCAGCGGTTCCTTTTCGGCAGCGGCGGCTTCTCCTTCGCGAATCTTCCGGGGGGGGGGGACTTGACTGCGCTGCCGCGGAACGCGCGGACCCCGTCCTCTCACGCGGCGGGCGGCGGCGGCGCGAGACGCACAAAGAGGGAGGAGAGAGGGCGCAGCGGGGGCGGGCCGGGGGCGACGGGGCCGGGGCCTGGATTGGGTCGGGCCGAGGCAAGGGGTTGGAATCGGCGGCCTACGATTGGTGGAGCCTTAACTCTTCTCGATGCGCGCTGGGATTGGCCGGACCGTTAGGCCCGGCGAGGAAATGGCGGCCGAGCTTGGAGAGCTGGGAGGTGTCGCAGCGCGCACTTCATTTGTTACTGCGCGAACTGAGCTCGGAGTCCAGAGAGGAGGAGATAGGGTGGGGCAAACTCTATGACATATGGGGCCAAGAGCTCTCTCATTGGCTGGAGTTGAAGGAGTCAACCAAGCTCGGTTGCGTCGTACTGTCATGAGATTGGCTGTCACTGATTAGATTTTTTTCCCACTCCCCCGAGGAGTAGTTTCCCTGGGTTTAAGCTAGAGGTCTCGGCGGAAAAGCCCAAACTGAACGAGATTTAGGGTCCGGGAGGAGTGGTGCAGGAGCGCGCATGCGTAGGTAGGGCAAACCCCACTCTCAGCCCCTGGCTTCACGGTCGACCCTCCGGTTCGGCGCAGAAGCCCTAGGTGACGTTAATTCTCGATTCCCATGGTAACCCGGAACCTAGGGACAAGGGAGGGGCTGGCGCGCGGCTGTAAACCAGATCCGTTGACGACTCAGGTAAAAGGAGATTTCCTGTTTTCTTTGAAAAAAATGAAAAGAGGAAAAAGCTATAAAATAGAGTCTTATTGAAGGATTAAAAACGGTGTCTGAGCCTACTGAAGTACACATATCTTAGATGGAAAGCAATATGAAGTCAGTTCCAAAGTCAGTTTACAGATACAGATGCATTTTGGTTAGAATCCCATGAGGTTGGGCTTGATTAAGTCATCCTTAAGTCATATAAAATAATAACTAGGAAATAGTGGGGAAACTTGTAAACGAGGTTGAGGAGGAGCTTGCCTTTACAGATAATACACACAGTATAAAAGACACAACAGTGAAACAATGTGATATTGTTGTAGGAAAGACAGCTCAGTGCAACAAAATAGCGTCCGGAAATAGATTCCCCATATATAGGTAGAAATACCACAAAAATAATAGAAAATGAGCAAAGACTATGAATAGGCAAGTCTAAGAAGAGCAATTCCAAATAGCCAGAAAACATCAAAGGGTACCAACATCCCAAACAGGGAACTGCAAATTAAGGTGATAATCTTTAAGTAACCATCAAATTGCAATAAATAAATAGTGCTAACACCTACTGTGAGTTCTTTTTTGGAAAAGCATTGTTATCTATGGTATCCCTTTCAAGAAAAATTTAAAAAACCTTTCAATGTAGCAGCCCCACTCCTGGGAATCTGTCCCAAAGAAAGGCACGTGATTATGTAATGTATGTTCAAAGTCTCCTACTGCACTTACCACAGCATTGTTTGTAATGGCAAAAACCTGGAAACAAAGTGAATTACCATCAATACGTGAATGGGTGAATAAACTACATTATCCATAACCTGAATTAGTAGGCAGCCTTGAAAAGCAGTTAATCCATACCTACGACCTAGAAGGACCTCTGTGCTGTATTGCTGTTAATAAGAAACAAAGTAGAGAAATATGCATTACACGATCTTGTTTTTGTAAAATGAACAGTCTCTATATGTGTGTGCATGTTTGCATGTGATTATATGAACATAGAGAAAGCTTTGGAGGATGTACAACAAGTCATCAGTAAAGACACTGGAGAGGGAAACAGGTACTTGGAAGTTATCCAATACATGTTAAGAAAATATATTTTAAAATGTTTTTCATATTTTATAAAAATGTGTGAGGTGATCGCATTTATATAACATTATATAACATACAAAGAAATGCACTGACAGGACAATCACCAAATTTCCAATGGTGGTGGGACCTCAGGTAGTTTTTACTTTCCCCCCCATTTCTATATATTATTTTTAACTTTTTATACTAAGAAAGTATAATTATATAGTAAAAAGTTAATATTGTGGACAAGAAAACAAAAATATAAAATGTTAAAGTCATCTGGAAAAGAAGGAAAAATTAATTTATTCAGTAAGTACAACAAATTCTATGGAGGAGGAGAGAAAAGCAGCATTCAATGTCTGAGAAGCTGAGTGCAAAACAGCTTGGTGGATACCATAGTAAATAAAATTCAGCTCCTGCTTTCCAGAAAATCATAGTCTAGCAAAGGACACAGACTAATGCACAAATAAAAATGTGCTATTAATGCTAATCATACCATCATACTAATAATGGTAAAGGCTGCAGCTGTGACTGTCTCATGGGACAGTCATTTTCACTGCTTTCTAGTCTTTTCCTTTTATCCAGGATTTCTATGAGAGTTTTAAATTACCAAGTTAAAATATTTTGGTTGTCTTTTATTGATTTCCATTGTTGTTAGATTTTGCAGAATATGGCCTTAAAAATCTCTACTCTTAAAAAAAAAAGTACAATTTCCCATGTACTCAACTATATAATCAGTTTTTGTTAAGTGTTCCAAGGACAAATGAATAGCTAAGAGTTTGGATGTTTGCTACTCCAGGCTCTGAGTTCTTTTACACGTAGTAGCTCATTTCATCTTCACAACCAACTTCAGAGAGGATATTATCTCTAATTTATAGATGAGAAAACCCAGGCACAGAGAGATTAAGTAACTATTCCAAGGACACACAATCTACCAGTATGGTCTACTGTTCCAAGACTCCAACTTGGGCAGAACAGGATTGAAATATAGGCAATGCCATTTTGTGGCTGAGGACCATTGAGCAAATTCTTCCCAGGTTTGAGGCAACTTGGGAATTCTCCAGACCCAGGCCAGCCACCCACCAGCTAGCCATTGGAGAAGTCATTTAATCTCTCTGGGCCTCAGCCTCTTTGTCTGGGTGGCCATGCAGACATTACTGCCACCCTACAGGGTGCTGTGCTGATTCAGTCAGATCAGAGGGCACAGTTGGTTTTAATGGGCTATCTCCTGAACTGTGGGGTCAAAAATTTCACACAGATACCTCCTGAATTTATACCAGGGTGCACTATAATAAAAAGTATGTTATCTGGCCTTTGTCCCCAGATCCTTTCGCAGAGCTTCAAAAACTCTTGGGATTTCCTGAGTGATAGGAGTGTCTTTCATTATTCATAATGAGCCCCTTTGGACCATACCTGTCTAAGCTAATAGGGTGACTCGTTGCCAGCTCTGGGGCCTTGAGAGGGCTGCAAAATGGTGGCTGGTCACCAGAAAAACCAACCAATTTTCAGCCCCACCCCCCCACCTCTGGGTACGGGTGAGGGGCTAGAGAGTGCGTTCAGTCACATGACCAATGACTGATTCACCCATGCCTGTGTAATAGAGCCTCAATAAAGAACTCTGAATGAGGTTTGGAGAGCTTCCAGTTGGTAAACATATTAACGTGACTGGAAGGGTGATGCACCCTGACTCCATGGGTCAGGGCACAGCTCCTGGGCTCAGGACTCTTCCGGACCTTGCTCCCCGGTGCATCTCTTCATCTAACTGTTCATTTGTAGCCTTTAAAATAAAAACGGTAATTATAAATATAGTGCTTTCTTGAGTTCCATGTGTCATTCAGGTGAATTATTGAACCTGAAGGTGGCGGTGGGGACCCCCAAATTTGTAGCCAAGTTGAACAGAGGTATGGGTAGTCTGGAGACCCAGGACTTGCGGTTGAATTCCTTAACCTGTGGGGTCTTCGCCAACTCAGGGTAGTTCATGTCAAAATTGAATTGAATTGTGTAACATCCAGTTGGTGTCAGAGAATTGGTATTGGACTGTAAAAAGTAAGAAGTTTTGGTCCCTTACTACTAATCCTTGGCATTTTCTGTCTCTTAGCTCTAGTCTGGTGGTTCAGAAACCCCAAGCTCCTGGCAGAATTGAGAGGTAGTATCATGGAGTTAGCTGAGCCTGAGCCTGGAGGGAGCAAATCCATGGCTGTTTGCCCACATGTCCAGCCTTTGGAGAGCCCCACACATGATTCCATTGTCCGAATTAGGAATGATAATATCTACCATGGAGTGAGCAAAGTGATGCACCAAGTACTTCAAATAACCATACACCTACCATATGACCCAGCCCTTCCACTCCAGAGCGTTTACCCAAAAGAAGTGAAAGTATACATCCACAAAAAACATGTACATGAATGTTCATAGCAACTTTATTTGTAATAGTCCAAAGCTGGAAGTAGCCCAAATGTGTACCAACAGGTGACAGCTAAACAAACTGTGGTACATCCATATGATGGAATACTACTTGGCAATAAAAGGAATGACTTAATACATGCAACAACATGGCTGAATCTCAAAGTAATGATGCTTAGTGAAAGAAGCCAGATAAAAAAGGAGTACATACCGTAGGATTCTATTTATATAAATTCTGAAAAATGCAAATTCATCTATAGGACAGAAAGCAGATCAGTGGTTACTTGGGGATAAGGCAGCAAGGAGGAGCAAGAGGGCGTGGTTACAAAGAGGAAGCTTTTAGGGTGATGGAGATTTCGTTATCTTGATTGTGATAATGGTCTCATGGGTATGTATATGTGTGAAAGTTTTCAAGTAGTACATTTTTAATGTATGCAGTTTATTGGATGCTGGTACACCTCAATAAAGTTGTATTTTTAAAAGCAACAGAAGAAAGCAACTACGGAGAGGGTTCTGCCCATAGTTTGGCACCAAACATGGATTTCTTTATCTCCATCTGATTTCATCATCCAGGAAAGGATTATCTTGGCTTTTCTGTTTGTTTTTAAGCCATTATAGGGGTTTTTGAGTGATTATTTTAACATAGCTAAACCTACAAATTTAGTATTTGATACACACAAAAGGATGTGTGGAACTTCATGTGAGTTAGGAACTGAGCTATAAATTGAACACCCATGAGAACCAAGATATTACCAATACCTTTGCAAATTCCTGCAGTCCTTCCTTACCCCATTCCCACTCCCCTCACAGGAACCATCATTTTGAATTTTGTGCTTTTTCTTCCCCTGATCTCCTAATAGAATTTTTATCACATGTGCATAAATCACCAATTGATGGCTTTGTTTTGCTTGTTTTTGCTTTGTTTTGATCATACTGCATGTCATTTTTTGCAATTTGGTGTTTTCATTCAGCATTACATCTGATTCATCTCTGTTGTTGCATCGTGTGTATTCTATTTCCAGTCCTCCTAACACCCTCCAGTTAGACTTAGGATATGGTGTACCTGGGGAGAACACAGCTCAGCAAGCTCACTCAGTCCAGGGGCCCAACTCTAGGGCCTCCTCTGCTCCATCATAACACGCTCATTCCTTCACCTAGAAACCATGACTGAGGGCTTTCTGTGCACCAGGCAGTGACCAGGTGCTGGACATGCCACAGTGGGCACAGCCAATCCCCTGCTATCCTAAAGTGCACATCCTGGTTTTCACCTCTCACTTTGACCCTCACTTGACTCAGTGCATGGGCCAGCTACCCCAACATCCTGGGGTGCCCATTCCTCTTCCACTTATCCACAGAATGGCTTAGAGAGGCTGATCTGATCCATCCCAGAGGCTGCTGCTCAGGGAAGGCAATGTGACAAGGAAAAGCACAGCCACCTCTGACCCAGCAATGCCACTTCCAGGAATTTAGCCTATAGGACACTTGAGTATGTACAGAGTGGCATTGTCGTAAGAATACTTACTACTACATCGTTTGTAACATCAAACTAGTAGAAACAACCGAAATTTCCATCAATAGGGATTTAATTACAGTTAATTAATGTTAGTTACCAGATACCCATACAGTGGAATACCACTAGCTATAAAACAACAAAGGGGAAGGCACTGATCATAGAAAGCTCTCTGGAACTGATTTTAAGGGTGAGATTAGAACAGTGTGGAATATGTTACCATGCATGTAAGAAACGAGGAAGAATAAAGCACACTGAACTGCTTAAATATGCATAAATACTTCCAGGAGGTTCATACGTAACTGGGACCTGGATGGGAGACTTTTCACTGTATCTTGTATTTTGTGTGTGTGTATCATGGCCAAGGGCTACCTATTAAAAAAACACATGGATAAAATAACAATTTTGGTTGTTCAGTGTATATTCCCTGGCTTCTTGGCCTTTCTTTGGATGGTGGCCAGCCTTTGCTGACAGCAAATATTTTATCAGAGGCCCCTGCTTTTCCCAGGTCCCCTACTTTGGCGCAACACATTCTGACCCCACTCCCCGACTCCCTTTACAGAGTGCTGGGGCAAGCTGCCACAAGGTGGCGCTGTCTGCCCTCCGCTGCTCTGTGAACTGAAAGTCAATCCTCCCTGAGTACCTGGGGTCAAGGGTTAAGGGTCTCTGCTGAGTGGGAGTTCACTTCCCCATTCCTGGCACTCCTCACTTAATCCTGCACCTCCACCAAGAAGTCTGGAAAAATAGACGTTAGGAATCATATCCCTGTCGCCAACCCCATCTGGCCCATCAAATTCCCACTAGGTGGGAGCAGACAAACCATTCCAACTTGGAAGTTCCTCTTATCTCCCTTTGGTTGTCATGGAGAACACGGGGGTGAGTGCCCAGTGCACAGGAGCTGTGTCTCTACTCCTGATCTGACTCCCTATTTCAGCCGAGAAACCACCCCGTCACTAAGTGTCAGGGCCCTGCTGAAGGGTGGACAACATGACAACCATGAGATGGCCCAGGGATCCCTGCCAGGAGCGCTAGGGACTGGGCTGCCATCTACCCACTGCCCACCCACTCATCGTTTCATTCATTTAACAAATATTTGCCAAAGGCCCACCAGGTGTAGAGTCTTAAAACACTTGCCTTGAATATTAGAAGGGAGGTTAATGAGGTCAAACAGGAGACCTGACCCTGGGCCTTTACTTAAGCTCCTCACCCAGAACCAGGGCCTTCCCTCCCTCTGCAGCCCTGGTCCTGCCTGTGCAGCTGACCCTTCCTTTAAGGCCAGCTGCCATTGTGCCTCCTTGGCCTCACCTGCCCAAAGACTCTGGTCAAGAACAGCCTGGCCAGTGCCTGGGGCAGCAAGGGGCTCCCTGGACTCAGGGTACAGAGCCCTCTAAGAGGGAACCATGGGAAGATGGCAATGCCAAGCACCAGGCTAGCAGTGGATGAGTGGATGTGCTCTCGAGATGCAGGCTCCAACAAGAAGGCCCGCCCCCCTCGCTGGGGGCTGGTCTACATTTTGGTAGGGACCTCTCTGTGAGCCCAGTGGTTGGCTCTGAGGAAGCCCTCTGGGAATCCTTGTTAAACAGACATAGGCAGCTAGTCTTTTCAGAGTCTAGCCTGATCACACCCACGTTCCGTAGTCCTAGCCTTAGATAGCAACTGATACCTAGGCAGCAGGTAGGAGGCAGGGAGGCAGCCCCAGGCCTGGATGGGGGATATAGGTTGTGGCAGGCTGTCTCCAAAAGCTGCAGCTTCCCTGGGGCTGGGTGGAGCAGCCCTTGGCCAGCCCCTCCTAGGCCCTTCCATCAGCCACCTGGTGAGATCCTATATAGGGCAGGGATGCCCTGGATGAATCCCTTTGTTCAGCTCCCCCTACCACCACCACATGACTCCTTGGCCACAAAAGAGGCCTCAGACTGCAAAGCTGAGGGCTCATTCTGAGCAGCAAAGCCCAGAAAGACACAGGCCTCCCCATCACCTCTACCACCAGAACACTGGTGAGCCCCCTCCTTCCATAGTATATCCATAGCACCTGGTGCCACAGAACCACATGCTGGAGGGAGAGATGGAGGGAGAAGGGGCAGTGGGTTCAGCTCCTTCAGACCCAGAGGGACCAGTGGTGTAAAATCAAACCAGCTTTAATACCAATATAGTCTCTCTTTTAAATACTATGTTCCCCAGGACAGAGCGCAGGGGCAGGCTCTTAGCAGGAAGGGTGGAAAGGAAATGTGGAACAAAATGGAATGGATAGCCCGGGACCCACCCCATCCCTGCCCAGGGCCCCTGTCACAGGGCACTGGGGACTGGGCTGCCCGCAGGGGAGGGGAGGGGACAGCAGCTTCCTCTGGTGCAATCACAGAGGTGTGGGATAGGCTTCCCACCCCTCCCCAGCCCCAAAACTCTTCTCAGGATTATTTCTGCCCTTTAGACCAGCAGAGCCGGTGGGGCACCTGGCTCCTCTGATCTGGGAGGGGCCCCTCTGCCTAAAAGAACTGCCGCTAAGGCACAGGGCAGGTGGGGGGCACCACTGGCCAGGCCAGCCCACTCGCTCAGTAACTGCTCTGATGGCCCATGAGAATGTAGAGGTTGCTGTGAGCCCCCGGTTTGTCGGTGGGAACGCTCTCAAGGATGATGTCTCTGCAGGGGAGAGAGAAGCGGAGGTGAGCCAGGCGGGAAGACACTTGGGCACGTCCATCTGGCCTTGGGGGCATTTGAAGGGGAGGCCAGAGCACCACATCCTACCTGTGGGCCCCAAGCACCCGGAAGATCCTCGTCTTGTCTGTGATCTCCTGGGTCACCTGGGAAGAAAAGGGGCGCTGAGGCCACCCCAGAGCATCCTCTCCTAAAAGGTGGGGACAGCTGGGTGGGGGGCCACCTGGTTCCTGAGTCCCACTCACCTCGTTGGTGTCTAGGCTGCGGCCTTGCATCCCATGTCTCCAGAAAGCCAGCACGCTGTCCTGCAGACACACTAGGAGGGGCCAGGCTACCATCAGCCCTGCGCCTGCCCTGAGGACACTGGCTCCTCCAGCTTCGCCCTGGCCCCAGGTGTGGGCCACAGATCGAGAGGGGCTGGGGGACCTGTCTCCGTGTCCCGCTGCTGGCTCCAGGGCTACATCATGCGCTCCAGGCCAGGGATACTCCCCCCACCCACCTCGGCCTGGTTCACTCACCCACAGTCTCAATGGGGAACTCAAAGGTCAACACAGGCGCCAGTGTGGCCGTGGGCTCGCCCAGCAGGTTAACAATCCTCACGCAGCCTGCATAGTGGGAGGTCTGGTGGGTGGGGATGTGGTGGCTCCCTTCCGGGGAGGCAGACTCACCTGGCTTCCCTTACCACCCACTTCTGCTACCCCAGCCCTGATCCCAGGAATACTCACGGTCAAAGCAGACTAGGACTGTGTCCCTGTCCACCTGGATCACCTGCTGAGCTGAGCCTGGGAGCCCCTCTGCAGGCAGAGAAGGGAGACATGGCCTGGTTGAGCCACCAGCCCCACTTGGCTCCAAGAAGAAGACATCAGGGGTGTGGTACAAACAATCATCACCACAAGCGCATCTCATGACAGCCCAATGGGGTCAGGACACCTAATTTCACTGTGCAGCTGGGGCACTGAGGCTCACAGGGAGCAGGGGTGAGGTCTGGGGAGCCATGGGAGGGCAGGGGCTCCGGAGTCAGAAGAGCCAGGCTTACTGACTGTCACTGTGTGACCTCGCATCTCTGAGCCTCAGTTGCATTTGTAACCCAGGATGCCTACCTTGCAGGCCGTTCTGAGGATCAAGAAGGAAATCCCATGAGACCCCTGGCTTGGGGTCTAGGCTGCCGCAGGGCCTTGGTCCAGGGCACCTGCCCTTTCCTTAACCCACTGCCACTCACTCCACTCCCCTGAGCTGTCCCAGCACCCAGTGTCCTGCTTCCTTGCTCAGAATGGAGGCCTCTGGTGCCCACCTTCCCCGGTTTGGCTCTGTCCCTATAGCCCCTGCATTGCTGGTCAGGTTTTCTTAGCTGCTGAGCACTTAGGTCTAATGAAATCCTTTATGGAGAGACCCAGCTAAAGGGAGGCTGGGAGCTTCAGGTCCCCAAGGTCTCCATACCTTCCCTCTATATATAACACACACACACACACACCCCAGCCTGGCCCTCCAGCTCACCAGGTGGTATGAGGACATCTGGCGTCAGGCCGGCCTCCAGGGGCAGGACATGGAACAGGACGCGGCAGCCGGGCCCCTCGGGACTCTCAGCCCCCACGCACACTTGTGGTAGCTCCTTCCCATCCAGCACCAGTGGCTCCAGCATCCCTGCTGGGCTAGGCAAAGGGCTGGAGAAGTTCTGGGGGCAGGAGGGTTGCTCAGGTCTCTATTTCTCCCCTCAGGCTCCCAGCCACCCACCTCAGGGACCCCCCGACCCGCACCGCACCTTCAGCAGCAGGAACTTCTGCAGTGGCTCGTACCACTGCAGCAGGAGCAGGCTGGCAGGCAGTGCGGCCAACAGGAAGGTGCTGCCGGTGTGGGGGTTCCGCACTGTGAGAGAGGCAGGCGGTAGGCTTCAAGCTGTGCCCACACCCACCCCACCCTTCTCCTCCCCACCCTGGCCCGCCCTGCCCAGCTCTTACCCACACGACACTGCAGGCAGCCTTTGGTGTCGGGAATCTTGGTGGACAGGGCAAAGCGCCTGCAGGGATGACAATCAGGGCACGTGTCATGGGTGCCATGATGGGCAAGGCCCCGAAGAGTCCTAAGAAGTGGGTACTAACACCTTCCCCACCTTCCAGGTGACAGACTGAGGCTCAGAGAGGCAAAGCCACTTGCGAGAGTAACTGTGAAGCTGCAAAGCGCACAGGATTGAAGCCGGGCCTCGGACTCCAGTCCCCACCTTTCCAGCCTGGAGCATCCAGGCCAGTCCAGGGGTTTGGTTCACAGAATTATCTCTCACTGTGCAATTTTAGACAAGTCACTTAACCCCTCTGTGCTTCAACTTCCTCATCTGTAGGCCGGGGATAACCGTGGTGTTCACCTCACAGGGTCACAGTGAGGACTGAGTTAAATCAGGGGAAGGGCTAACAGCAGAGCCAGACACTGCAGGTGCCCTCACACAAGGTTAGCTTTTATCATCCCATACTGTTACTTTCCCACTTATTCTCAGTCATTTTGAAAATCCTCTTTAGGCAAAGGCAAGGTATAAACAAAGAAATGGTGAAGAAACGAGGGCATGGAAGTACCGGGAGCCAAGGCAGGCTAGTGCTCCCCCGGCCGTCAGATTGCTCCCAGCGGGTCCCCACCCCACACACCGCAGTCACAGATGGGCAGGCCAGCCCCAGGAGGTGAAGACTCTCGAGAAAACGGCAAACAGCCTGCCCTCAGCTGCAGGCTGTACCTCATGGGCCCGTGGGTGGCTCACCTTGGTGATGGGGAGAAGTGGGGTCCTTGCTTTGGTTACTGACTGTTCCCCAAACCCCTAGGGGACCTTCAGAGCCTGTTTCTTCCTCTGGGGAACAGGGCTACATGTCAGCAGCCCTGCCAACTCCTCCCAATGACCCAGGCCCTGTCTGCACCCTCTGCCAAGACGTGGGCCCCACCAAGAAAGCCAACACCTCTCTCTCTTTCCCCACCTGTCCTCACCCTTCTCTTTCCCCTTGTTCCTTCCCTGGCCTTCGGATGGGATCGAGGAAGATAGTTTGTGTTTTTTCTCCCTCCAACAACTAGAGATCTCTGCTTTTCACATTCGAAGCGGACACTATGACTCTGATTTCCCAAACACATGCCCAAAGCTGCCTGTGACAGGGGCTCTACTAAGGGGTCTGTTTCCTACAGGTCCTGAGCCAAAGCAGAGGTTGGCTCGGGACTGAGGTCAGGAAGCCCCAAGGCCACGGGGCTCCCGATGTGGTCCTTGAGAGGCCCACTGCACCACGGGCCTGGGCCCTTCATCACCCCAGCTGGTGTAGCCACAGCCTGGCCTCCCCTGCCCTCCCCACCGGCTTACACCACCCACCTGGCCACAAATGATAGACATCTAAGCCCACAGCACCCCCCCAAGGGCTGGGGCCCCACTTGCACATTTCAAACTCCATGTGACAACACTGAACTCTGCTCCACCCATGGCTGATGACAGCTCCATCCTTCCCGTTCCCCAGGCCAAAACCTCGGAGTCATCCTTGACTCCTCTTTCTCTCCCATCCACCCATTGTCAGGAAATCCTGTTGGTTCAACTTTCAAAATAAAACTGGAGTCTGACCGCTTTTCACCCCCTTCACTGCTACCCTGATCCAAGCCACCAGCACATCCCACCTGATGGTGCAACAGCCCCCGGACAGGTCTCTGCTTCCACGTGCATCCCCTCCAGTCTACTCCCAGCACACCGGCCACAGGGACCCGTGAAAACTCAGTCCACACTACTCCTCTGCAGCGGCCCTCAGGCTGCTCTGAGTCAGAGGCCAAGACCCCACTGTGGCTACAGGGCCCTCCCAGACCAGCTCCCTCTCACTCCATCAGCCTGGCCACTCCAGCCTCCCTGCTGCTCCTCATACCCACAGGCCCCACAGGCAGGCCCATTCCAGCCCCCAGGGCCTTTGCAGGAGGCATCCCTTCCCCAATCCCCCTCCCTCAGCCATCCTCCGGGCTCACTGCTTCACGCCCCTCTCTGAGTCTTTGCTCAAACGGCACCTTCTCAGCCAGGTTCTTCCTGACCCTCCCTGTTTGAAACCACCTCCTGACTCTTCTCTTTTCCACAGAGCGCTTTCCCCTCTGCATCAATGCAGAACAGACTCCTTTCTCATGTTGTTGTCTCTTCACAGGGGAGTCTGGGGAATCTAAGGATCTCTTAGGTCCCAGCTTTATCTCACACAGCAAGACCCTGCCTTGGCGCATACTAGCTGCTGAGGAGATAACCTGCTGAGGGACTGAGCGAGGGACTCCACCTTGGATGTCCCCCTGCTCCAGGCACTAGGCACCTCATAAATGCACGACATAATCTGCTCCTCTGGGGGTCTCCCTTAGCCTCGCTCTGATTAGTCCCCAAGTCCTGTCAAGCCCACTTCCTAAATGTCACTCAAGTCCATCCAATTTCCACCATCCTACATCCTCTGAGGTCACTACAATGGCCTCCTTTCCAGGTGCCCTCTCGTCAGCCTCCTCCTCCAATTCATCCTTCTCACTGTCACCACAGCGGCCAGCAGACACTCCTGTTTTCACCTGTCCAGACAAGCCCCAGCTTCCATCCAGCTCCAGGAGAGGGCATATGACCCAAGCCTGGCCCCCTGAGACCCTCATCCCCTGGCCACAGTGACTGGCTGAGGGGTGGGCATGGACCTGAGCTAGGCCAATTCTGGCCCCCAGAACTTTGTGGGAATCACTTGGAAAGAGAGGTTCCATGGTTCTAAGAGGTCATTAGCCTGTGGAACACTGGCCTAGAACTGCAGGCAGCCACCACTGGACAGGAAAGCCTGCGTGAGAACAAAGGTGACAAGAGGAGAGCAGAGCCAAGAGATGCAGGAAGATGCCTGAGGATGCCACTTAAGCCTGGATCCAGGTGGGCCTGCAGCTGACCCTACTCCTACACAAGCCATTAAACTCCCATTTGTGCTTAAACTAGTGAGTTGAATCACCTGCAACAGGAAAAATCCTGATTGACATACAGAGAAATCCTTCTAAGATGCTCCCAGTGCCACTGCCAGTAGGACCAAGCCCAGCTCCTGGGCCTGGCATCAGAGGAAGGGCTCTGCCACCTGTGCAGGTTGCTCTTGGGCCACTCCCTGCGCCCTCTTCAGGCCAAATACCTTACAGTCCCCAGATCGCCTGGGAGCATTCACACTAGTTCTTCCCTCTGCTAGAAGGCTGTTCCCTAACTCATCTGCCTGGAAGACCCCTACACATTGTCAAACTCCACGAGGACTCCCCACCCCTCCCAGCACCCCCTCTAGCTCACCCCAGTCCCAGGTGCTGATTGTCATGGACTCATTTGGGTTTTTTTAATTATTCTTTTTAAAATTTTTAATCAGTCTTTTAATTTTTTTATTAAAAAAAATTTTTTGGAGGAAGAAAATTAGGCTTATTGATTAATTTATTTTAATAGAGGTACTGGGGATTGAACCCAGAACCTCATGCATGCTCAGCACACACCCTACCCCTGAACTCCACCCTCCCGGGACTCATTTGATTTGTTGTCCCCAAGCTCAGCCTCAGACCCGGCACACAGTCAGTCCTCAGGAAACAACAGCCCTACAGCCTACCCACTGCAGCTCCCACAGCTTGCCATGCACTTTCACATCCACTATCTCCTTCCCTCCCGATGGGCCTGGGGGCAGGGGGAGCAGAGGCTACCAACTGGATTGACAGATGAGGAAACCCAGCCTCAGAGAGGCCAAGCGACATATCTAACTAAGATCACAACAGCCTCAGTACCTGGCAAGGCCACATTCCAGCCCCAGCTCTGCCCCTGTGCCTCCCCCACCTCCCCCATCCCTGCAGGGCCAGGCTCCCAGGTCGCTGACCTGGGGATGATGCGCTGGGTGAGGCGGTTGGTGGGGATGGAGAGGGGGACCTGTTGCTGTAGTCTCCGCTGCTCAAACAGGCCTGGGAGGTCATGGGCCCAGATATTTGTGGATATCCCTGTCGGGGGAGTGGAGGAAAGAGGGGCTCAGAGAGCATCAGAGGGCAGGGCACAGGCCCCACCCCCTGCCTGCCCGCAACAGGTACCTGAGAGTGACAGCAGCACGTTGTTGACACAGTAGAGCCAGGTGCAGCGGTGAGAAATCAGCTGGAGGCCACAGGGCAGCAGGTGGACAGGGGTCAGCACCCAGGTCCCCCAGGGTCCTCTGCACCCCCCCTCAGCCAGCTGGGCTCACCTTCTCCAGTGTATCCTCATGCAGTTCATGCAGGTTGAGAGTATAGATGCCTTCATCAGCCCCCACCACCAGGAACTGGTCTGCAGGTTTGGGTATGGGGTCAGACAGAGCTGAGTCACGTCCCCTGGCCCAGGCTGGGGGTTCCTCCTCCCTGCCCCTGGCCTACCCCTGGTGACAGGGTGAATCCAGGTGACAGCTGCATGGATCTGCAGGGGGCAGCCATTGAAGACCTTGGAGAAGCAGGCGCCCATCTGGAGAGGAGGCAAGAGGCCAGTGAGAAAGCATGGGGGCGGGGCAGCAGGCAAGGGCCAGCTGGGTGGCTGAGTTATGGGGCAAACACTTACATGCACCTTGGGGGTCGGGGGGAGCCCATGGCAGGATGATCTCTGGGAGGGAGGGAAGAAGTCAGGGCCAAGATGACACCCCTAGCCTCCCATCTCCCCAACCCCCTCTATAGCACCCCCTCACCTCCTGATCTTCCCGGTGCTTCATGGTGGCCCAGGCAGTGGGGAGTAGTGGGGGGCTGTCAGGGCCTGGGAGAGGTGGGGGTGGGGTTCCTGCGGGCACAGACCTGCTGTAAATTCCCAGACCCCAGACCACCCCCTGGGCCTGCCTCCTGGTCCCCCAAGCCTGGGACTCACCTGGGAGGCTGGATTGGAGGTCCTCAGCTGGAGGCTCAGTGGGGGATGACCCCAAGAACGGGGCCCTCTTGATGGTTCCTATGGTGTCATCTGGGGAATCTAGCTCCTGGCAGGAGGGTCAGGGGACCCAGCCCAGCTGTTAGCAGGTCACCTTGTAACCTACTCCCACCCTAACTGTACCCTCTATGGCACTGCCCCCCATCCCCTGCTCTAGCCTCCCTCTTCTCTGTACCTGGAGTTCCAAGGCTGGCCGGATGGTCAGGCTCCTGTAGGGGACAAATCAGAGGGAAACGAGGTGTGAGATGTGACTGGGACCCAGGGCCAGCCACCCTACCTCTCCTCTGAGCCGGCCTCTCACCTTTCCTCCAGGGCCTCCTGGACTGACTGCAGCAGGCTCCTGGGCAGAGCAGGGAAGGGGTCAGAAGTCAGCCTCTCCTCCTGCCCCCGCCCTTCCCCTGCAGCTTCCCTCTCCCTCACTCACCCACTCAGCTCCTCCTTTCCCAGCAGCGTCCACTCCTCCTCCCACTGTGGGGAAACCGAGTCAGAAAGACCGGGAGAGGGGCAGAGAGACAGACAGGCTATGTGGGAGGGCGCTGGAGAGATTGGGAAGAGAAAGACGGCAGACAGATAGACAAACGGAAAGTGAGATGGTAACAGGCAAGAGAATAATGAGCGAGCGAGAGAAACAAGAGGCAAAGAAATTGTGAAAGAGAGACAAACAAACAGAAAAAGAACAAGACAGATAGTGAGAGAGAAAGCAGAGACCAAGGCTGTGGGGGCGAAGAGAGACGCTGATAACCAGAGAGCAGAGATGGTGAGTCAGGGAGGAACGTGCAGAACGGAGGGGTGCTCCCAGGGTGTGACAGGCTCACGTTTTAGAAAGCACGGTCACCCTGCCACCCACAGCTGACTGTCCAAAAAAAAAGAACTGGCCCCAGGAAGGAGCCCTCAGCCTTCCATGTCCCTAGGCGGATGGGCCTGCGTGGACAGCTTTCCCAGGCCCGGGGGCCAGGCTGCTGCTGCTTCAGGACTCCTGGATTTGAGGTGCTCGGCCGCCCACAGCTCCTTAACCCAGCCCTGCACATTACCCAGCCCACAGCCAGCCCCTCACCGGCTCGTTCAGGGGGTCTGTTTCCTTCCTGCGTGGGGCACCGAATTTCACCTGGTGAACTAAGGGGCCCGAACACAGGGGTTAGGGGGCCAGTCTCAGGACTGACCCCTAAACTCACAACAAATCCACACACACAGCCCTTCTCAATCCATACTCACAGTCCCCACCACATCCACACACAGCCCCCCAATCCATACACAGCCCCCAATCAAATCCACATACACAGCCTCCCAATCCATACATATAGCCCCCCGAATCCAAACACAGCCCTCCTAGTCCACACATCCCCTGCCCCCCACCAACTCCACACATGGTTCCCACCAGCAGACTCACACTGGATCTCCGAGGGTGTCCTTTCAGCTGGGCCGTGCTGCCCCCGGGAGTGAATGGTGTCAGGGAACATGTCATAAGTCTACAAGAGAACACAGACAGTGGACACACGCCCCGCGCGCGCCTCACACCAGGTATTCCTTGAGGTGCTTTACACACACTGATACGTCTATTTTCACGACAATGCTCTGAGATTAGTTTGACAGATTAAGTGACACCCTCATTTCACAGATGAGAAAACCAGCACAGAGAGGCAAGTAACTTGCCAAAGATCACAGAGAAAGTAGAAGACAGCTTAGCTAATGTCACGGTCATGCTGTGCCAAGGGCAGGAACCAGTCACAGTGGGGCTATAAGGAGGCAAACCCACCCAGGGAAGATTGCTAGTGGATGGGCTCAACCGAGCACCCTGTGCTGGAAATTCATAAGTTAAAGGGACCTACATCACCGTTGCACTCCTTACAACCACGCCAGGCCAAGACCCAGTCCCCAGCTGCCCTCTCTTACCTCCAGGTCACAGTCTTCCGGGGAGGGGGTTCCCAGGTGGGTGTCATTGGCCTTGTCCAACAGCTGTGTGAGGAGAGCCCGAGGGAGCTGCTGGGTAGTGAAGGGGTGCTGGAGGATGGAGAGGGGTACAGGTTGGTCCCTGGCCTCCAGGTCCCTGCTTTTGTGCATCGAGCCCCCTGCCCCATCCCCTGCCTCCCACCTGCAGAAGCTTCTCTGCTGTTGGCCTCTTCTTGGGGTTCTTGGTCAAGGCAAGCTTGAGGAAGTGATGGAAATTCTGGGTCCTAGTGGGCATAAGAGCCCCGCCCCCAGGCTCAGGTTAGCCCGTGGGCAGGGCATCCTGCCAGCTGCCCCCTGCCACCACTCCAGATGAGTCTGCTGGGCCCGCCCAGGAAGGAGCCAGCCTAAGGCCAAGTGCAGCTGGCCTGAGCAACACTGCTGTTGCGACATGGCAGCACCTCCATCATTAACCATCTGCCCCTCTTCCCTGTTCACACCGGGTCACCGGCCCAGGCCCCTCCCACAGATGGTCTGTGGAGGCCCAGGGAGGACAGGGCCCTTGAGGCTGCACCCTGGGAGTTGGCAAGAGGCTCCTCCGCCCCTAGGGAGCTTGGCTAAAAAGGGGGCCCCAGCAGGGGATATGGTGTGGACCCTCACCAGCGAGTCTTGTCTCTCAGCTTCGGCGGCTGGAAGCTGCTCTTTGACATGAGCATCAAGGCCCTGTGGAGACCACAAGGTCAGGGGTTGGGCAAGGGTCAGCAGAGCCCTCGGGGTCAGGACAGGGGCAAGTGTTCAGCTGACCTCATGGGGTGCAGGTGGAAGAGAGGAGGCTGCAGCTCGCCCAGCTCGATGGCAGTGATGCCCAGGGCCCAGACATCACACAGCTCGTTGTAGCCACCTTTGCGCTCCACAGCAGCCACCTCTGGGGCCATCCTAGAGGTGGGGTCACAGATGAGATGACCAGGTGCCCTACTGCGGCCCCCACCCCATTAGCCAGAGGTGCAGCCTCACCAGTATGGAGTCCCAATGAAAGACCTCCTCTTAGCCACAGATGCCGTCAGCTCGCCTGACACCCCAAAGTCAGCTGCAAGGAGAAAGACCTGCTCTCACCCAACCTCTGGCTGCCACTCCCCCCCAACCTCCAGGGCTCAGGCTCAGGATGCACCTGGCGTGGCTCAGGCAGCAGGAGGCCCAGGTTCAGTTACAACTGCTACAGGCACAAGGTAAACCCAGGTCCCCTCCTGGGAGGGGTCAACCACTGTCTGTCTATCCCTGACCCAGTGTCTGGTCCCATGTTAGACTCCATACAGACCCAACCACATCTGACTTCTAGCAGGAAGGGAGAACTGTTCCACTTTCTAAATGGGGAAACTGAGGCTCAAGTGGTGAAATGACTTGCCCAAGAACAAGGAGCCCCTGAATGCAGGCTCTAAGACTCCAGCAGCTCCCACAGAACCCTCACCCTGATTGTGTCCCCAGGGTACTGACCCAGCTTGACATCTCCCTGGAGGGTGAGGAGAAGGTTGGCTCCCTGTGGGAATGGAGGAGAGAGAATCCCGTCTGGTGCCCCCAAGAGCCTCCTCCTCCCTCCCACAATGCTCTTGGCCAGAACCCTACCTTGATGTCTCGGTGGATCTTCCCCTGAGAATGCAAGTGGTGCAGCCCCTGGAGGCAAAGAGGAGCCCCTGAGAGCAGCTACCCAGCACCATCCCACCTCTCCTGAACCCCCTCTCAGGACTGGGGCCCCCCACCCAAGCCGCTTCCTCCTCCCCTCTCCCCAAACAGGAAGTTACTGAGCCAAGAGGGAAATGGGCTGCTTCCGGCAACAGGGCTGGGGCCCCTTCCCCCCAGGACCCACAGCCCCTCAGGCCAGCTCTGCCAGAGGAACTCCACCCTCCACCCCCTCCAACATACACACACTGGCCAACTGGGCTCCCTGCCCTGCTCCTGGGGATTAGGGGTGTGAGTGGCCTAATGGGCCCAGCTACCTTCAGTGCCTCTCGGCAGACGTAGGCAATCTGCCGTTCCTCCAGGGGCCCAGTGGCTGAAATGGAAGGGGTTAAGGGCTGGCCTGCGGGTCAGAGAGATATGCTGACCCTCCCAGGCTTCACCCTGTGTAGGGGAAGCAGCAGGCACTGCTAGGTGAAAGGACAGTTGACCACATGCCCTCCGAACATAGGCTGGGATATAGAGCCCAGAAAAGAACAGCATTTCTCTCAAGGTCACACAGCCACTGAGGAGTGAAGAGGGGCCCAAGTCCAGGGCCTCAGGTCTCCCTTCCTGCCCTGTGTTGGGGTGCGGGATGGGAAGAAGGCTGTGGCCCTCTGGGGCCTGGGATCCCGGTCCTCACCGTGGTAAATCTCCTGCAGGGACCCCCCTCCGCAGAACTCCATGCAGATCCACAAGCGGTCATTCCTGGGGTGACACAGAGCTGGGGTGGGCACATGGCAGGGCCACGTGGGGGCTGCCTGGGGGCAGGCAAGGGGATAAAGCAGCCTCACCTAAGGTAGCTGCCAATGTAGGCCACCACATTGGGGTGGCGGCACTCACGCAGGATGGTGATTTCCTGCTGGAGGGAGCTGATGTCGTCCCCTGGGAAACACAGGACATCGTGAAGGAGGCCGTACAGGGGTCGCCCTAACTCAATGCCCTCATCTGCAAAATGGGCACAGAATGTCTCCTCTCTCCAGGCCAGACAGGTAGGTGCCAGCCCACAGTACTTCCGGGGCTTGCCTGTCAGGGGGTCTCGGAAATGTCAACTCTCCGCCCCTCACACCGCGCTGCGCGACGCTTCGTCCTCCCTCTAGCTCTGAGGCCCTGGCCCCGGGCCCTCACCTGGGTCTAGCTTGACTATCTTGACCGCCGCCAGTTCGGACGTGACGGTGTCGCGAGCCTGCAGGGGCGGAGGGGGTGAAGCGGGATGAGGCGGGGGCGGGGCTGGGGGCCGGATCCCGCCGCAGAGCGCGCACCCTCCTCGCCTCTCTCCCGCCCGTCCGGCTGCCCGGCGCACCTTGTAGACGTCGCCATAGGTCCCGGCCCCCACGCGCTGCAGCAGTTCGAAGCGGTCCCGCGGATCCTGCAGCGACACGTCCCGCAGCAGCGCCATGGCCCGGCGCCGGGCGGGAGCAAGCTGCGGAGCCGGCGCGGGGCGGCGCGGGGCGGGGCGGGGCGGGACCGCCGGTGGCTCCAAGGCCGCGGGGCGGGGCCGGGCCGGGGCGGGGCAAAGCCGGGGATGCCCCGCCACCCAACCGGGAGGAGGCGCCCGTGGGACCGGCCCTCGGCAGCGAGGGGCAGTCCCTGTGCCGGGCGGAGTCGACGGCGCCGCGGCTCTTCCGCCGCCACCGGTTCCCCGAGCTCTACAGGTGGGGAGCCCGAAGCCCAGAGGGCCAGAAAGCAGAGGAAAGGGGGGGCGCTCCACCTCCAAATTCCCAGATGAAACACGGACTACTTTTATTTTTTTTTTACAAAATGTATTCATCTTCCTTGGAACTGAAAAATAAATCTATGTACAAAACAGGAAGAGATCAGGCTCCCCTCACCCACTCACAAACCCCTGCAGATTTCCTCCGGGGTCCCCCGAGACGGGCTGGACCTCGGGGAGGTTCCCAGAGGGTCGGAAGAGAGGTCTGCTCTGATCTGGGGCCAGTTTGGTCAGGAAGGGGGCGGGGCTCAGGATTCTCACAGACCGGGAGCGGAGTTCCATGTCCCAGGCTCGTAAAATAGGGAAGGGAAGAAGCTAGGATTTCCAAATTCTGGAAGCGTTACATAGGTTCTTAGCAGTAGGGAGCTTGGATTCCCAAGGGATGGAATTCTGAAGTGCGGAAATATACTCCTACGGGTTGATTGGGGTCCTTGGTTCCCGAGCTGTAAGCGGCACCTGTGCTTCTAGGGTTTAGGACGAAATCTCAGCCCTTTGGGCTGGAAGCAACCCTGAGCCAACACTGGTCAGGCCGAAGGTTAGAGCCTCGTTCTGAGGTGGAGCCTGAGTTTTCCGTGATTGGACCTTTAAAGATTGGTGATGGGCTCAGGGTCATATTTCAGTTGGCCGGCTGGGATCCTGGGGGATGGGCTCTATATTCCAATGACTGGGCTCAGCCTTCGGTTCGTGCTGTGGGGTAGAGTCTACTCTGGGAACCAGCAGCCTCGGTTCCGGGTAGGGGTGGGGCCCGGAGGCTAAGCCTAGGCCCTCTTGGCCGGGGGCGGAGCCTAGGCTGCTAAGGGCTGGGAGGGAACCTCATTCGGATTGAGGGCGGGCTCCCCGTAGGCCGATAGGGAGTCCGGGGTACTTCAGAGGCCCTTGCGCTGCCGCTTGAGGAAGGACAGAGTGTAGTCGCTAGGTGTAGACACCTTCTGCTTCTTCATCTGCACTTGAGACTGCGCCGTGAGCTGCAGCTTGATGGCGCTCGAGTTGATCTTAGTGGCCACAAGCAGCTCCTTCATGCCCTTCATCTTCTCGCTCTGGAAAGTGAGCACCGGACCCTCCGGTGGCGGTGACGCGGCGGGCCCTGGCGCCGGAGCCGAGCTGCCGCCTTCAGGGCCGCGGGGAGTGCCCGGGACCGTCCCTGGGGGCTTCCGAGGGGGTCCTGGCACCGCGCTGGGAACTTTGTCCAGCGCTGGCTTCTTAGGCGGCGGTGGCTCCTCGGGCTTGGATTCCCGCCGCGGGCCCCGCCGCCGGCCTTCTCGGGCTTCCTCGCCCCATGGCTCCTCTGCCTCGGCTGCCTCCGCCTCGCGGCTCACTATCCGTACCTTCTGCCGCACCTGGGCCGGATGGGGACGGCATGCTGAGGAAAAGGCTGCAGGCCAGCGGCTGGAACCCTAGGACCCAGCCTGGGCCATCTTGTCATGGGGCCTCAGTCTCAGCTGCACCCAGAAGGGATGGGCAGATCCCCTTCAGGGCTACAAAGGTTCTGACTCCCCTGTAGCTGCTGTCACCACCTGTCCTCCCCAGCCACCCTGCACAGCTGCCCCTCACCTGTCCCTCAAAACGGCCTAGGGACTGCACGAGGAAGGTGGCCCAGCCCACGTGCAGCACAGGCGTGGGGCTGCCCTCTTCCCATTTGCAGATGCCATCGTAGAATCGCAGCAGATGGGCGAAGCACTCTGGGTCCTGGAGGGCAGAACCCTGGCTCTGGGTGCCCTGGGAAAGGGGGAAAGGGAGGCACAGTTCAGACCTCATTACTCACCCCTTTATCTGAGGCACAGGCCAGACCTCTTACCAAGGCAAAGAGCCATGGTTCTGGAAGATGGGAGCACAGGTGGAGAGAATTCTTAGAACCTCTTTCCTTTTACAAAATCAATCCTTAGTCAGGACTTGGGGGAGGGGAGGAACCATCCCTGACCTCCACCTCACCCCCTCAACTGAATGAGGGACACTGACCATGAAAGAGATGGGCTTCCACCCCATTTACCTCAGGTCCCTCAAACCCAGGCCCAGGACATCGGCAACTACATAAGAGAACATAGCTCTCATGCTGGGCCACCTTCCTTGTGCAGTCCCCAGTCCTATGCAGCAGTGCCACGTCCTGTGACTGGGGGCCCTGCTCAGGTGGGAAGGTGGACACAGGCTGGAGCTCCAGCCCTTCACCTGGCTCTGCTCCCCTGGCCGCTCCTCGCCAGCCTCCAGCAGGCTGGCTGCTTCCTTCAGCAGGTTGGGGATGACATCATTGGCTACTTCAAAGAACTCCTTGTAGATCTCCTCGTCTTCACGGCAGTAGTTGTAGCTGTGAGAGCAGTAGGGCACTGTGGGGTCTCAGTCATGGCGGGTACCCCCAGGGACCTGGTAGGGGTAGAGCCCTGGTTTCTTTTCCGGGGTCATCCAGGGACCAGGTGAATGGCTGGGGTCCTCACTCCAAAATGATGGTATCTGTGTCAGCCCAGAGCAAGAATGAGGAGAGGGGCAAAGGGCTGGGGATGCGGGTTCCACAGCTGGATGATGATGGCTGGAAATTAAGAGAGGGGAGGGAGGGAGGGAAAGGTGTGAGGCCCTCATTAGGGGTCCCTATCTCTTTGGTGATGGTGGCCTTGGCTGTCTAGTGACTGGATGGACAGGGCATAGAGCCTGGGACCCAGGCCTTACTCCTGTAGGAGGGTGGTTGGAAATTGGGTAGAAAGGGAAGAAGGCTGGGCTGAGGCCCTGTGGGGGGATCCTCACTCCTGGATGACAGTGGCCGTGTCAGCCCAGGCCTGCAGGGCTTCGCGCACATTGCGGTTCCGACAATGGTAGCCAGCCAGGTACATATAAGGGTAGATGTGCTCATCCCGGTAGTAGGTCTTGGCTGAGGCAATGCCCTGGGGATAGAGCAGACGGGCCTTAGGGAGGCAGCCCCCAGCTACCCCAAATGGCACAAATGTTCCACTGGATCACACCCAGGAGGGGCAACAGGCAGATCCCAGAGAGTCTCATCTCCAAAGTGACCTCACCCACCCCATCCTCTCTACCAGGTGCTCCTCCCGGGGTTTGCAGGTCTGCTTGCTGACACCTGGGCCAGAATGCAGCAGGCACCCCACAGAACAAGACCTAGGAAGCAGAGGGGTCATCCTTCAAACTCAGGGCCCACCCCTTTACCAGGCTTTCCCATACACTGCCACACAAACACCAAGGCCTTCCAAGCCCAGCCCAATGTCCATCCTAACCCCTAGCCCCACCAAGTTAACACCCCCTCCTCAGTGCTCTCACCACATTTGATCTCTACTATATTCCAGGAAATATAATGACAAGCAGTAGAAAAGGTAGGGCTAAGGAGACAAACCCAGGAAGAGGGAACCCAGAACACCCCTTAGATAACCCTGACTGCACTGAATATGCACATGGTAAATACAAAATGGGGATTGCATGGACAACACCCCCCAACACACATAAAGTTCTCTCCTCACCTGCCCCCACCCAGCCCCCAGGTAGAAGGGGACCCAAGCCATTGTTGGGCCTCCCTTCTATACCCTCCTGAGATGTCCCCACCTTGTGGTAGAGGGTGAGTGGGTCTGGCCGGCCAGGGGTGGGCTCCAGCTCCTCTAGATCTGCCAGGTTCCCCAGCGCCATAGGGTACCTGGGAAAGGCTCATGAGTCCTGGCTGCCCCCAAGTACACACCTTGAGGCCCAGCCTGGCCATTTCCCCATACTCACCTTTCCAGATGTCCCAGGTCATAGAGCAGCCAGAGCAGCTTCTAGGGGCCAAAGGAGAGAAGAGTGAGCTGGGGGGATGAAGAGGGGTTCTCAGTCTACAAAGCAGAGGGGGTGGTCCAGGACCAGCAGGGATCTCCCATTGGGTGGGAAAAGCCAGAATTCGGGAACTAGCCCCTTAGAGGAGTCAAAGCCCTTTCATGTCTCAATTCCTCCTCCCAAGAGCCCTGGGAAAGTCCAGGCCAGGAATGATTCACCCAGTTACAGAAGAGGAAGCTGAAGCTCAGGAAGGGAAAGTGCCCTGGCGTGCAGGGTCCCACAGGCGCCCCTCACCTGCTGCAGCTGCAGCAGCTCCAGGGAGTCGGTGTGCAGGTCAATGGAAGGGTTGATAGCGCACACCATAAATGCCACCTCCATCTTGCGGTCACAGCGCATGTATGATCCTTTCAGGTACAGCCAGCTCTTGGGAGAGGACAAGACCAGATGTCACATGATGGACTGCCTGTGCCTGCTCTAGGGAATGGCAGTCAGGAAAGGGGCCCTCCCCTTCCTGACATATGTAGGTGGCGATAGGAAGAGGGGAGTGTGGCCCAAGAAAGTAGAGCTCCTTGGGTGGCTTGGGCTAGGAGAGTGGGAAGGGGACAAGGTGGGGGGGGGGTGGAATACCCGCTCAGCCACACCCGCGTTGACCGTCTGGCCCCTGCGATCCTCGTTGCCCTTGCCATGCCAAGTGACCTCAGCTGTCTGCTCTCCATTGGGCCCAAATACTACCCAGGCGTGGTCTTCAGATAAGGCCAAGTGGACATCCCGGAGACCCAGAGCCTGGCAGGCCCCCACCACGGCAAAGGCCACACCAGAGCTGTCTAGTTTGGTGCCTGTGGAAGGGGAAGTAAAGAGAGAGGGCTCTCTGAGCTCTGGCCTGGAGGAAGGGGCCAGGTAGTAATGGGCCATGCTCTCTCCCACCCTCATTTCCAAGCCTGTGCCCAAACCTCAGGTGCTCCTGCCCCTCATCCCTCTATCCCTTTCCACCTATGTGTTCAGAGCCTCTCCCTCCCCCTTCACATTCGCCATCCCCAACAGGACTTGGACTTTCATAGCTCCACTTAGCTTTTGACCCTCTCTTTCTCTGCAATTGCATTATATATTTCTGCTAATTTAAGGATTTCCTCATTTTTTTGCACCTATTAGGTCATAACAGGGATGGCAAAAACAGGACACTCTGGCCAACACTTTTTACACACCCACTGGCAGGCACTCCTGATTTATCTCTGTACTCTTTTCCTGCTAAGTTCAGAAGCAGCCTCAGATTCCAAGACCTGAAGGCTAGTCAACTGGGCTTAGAACAAAGAGAAAAGCTTGTTGCAAGCCCTGAGCCTTAAGCTTCTTGAGGTGAAGCCCTGGTCTGTTCACTTACAAAATATGTTCATAGATATTTCATTTAATTGTCTCAAATATAGCCCAATTTTGGCTCCTTACTCCCCAAATCTGCAGCTGCACCTTTGTGCCTCAGGCTGGGCTGCAGGACTCCTGTAGCTGTTCAATGGCGAGGAGGAGGGTGCTAAGCGTGGGCTAATGGATTTGGAGTCAAGTGATTGGGGTCCAGAACCAGCCCTGCCATTCTGTGTGACTTTGGCAGATCACTTCCCCTCTCTGGGCTTCAGTTTCCCTAGCTGCAGAGGGGAACATAACACTTGCCCCACCTCACAAGGCTTACAGGTCTCAAAAGGGCTCTGTAAACCATACATTGCTGCGAAGAGGTGGGCCAAGGTTATCAGGTGTGATAGGATTCTCGCCCCTTGCCACCTGTCGGGCTCCAACCTGTGATGAAGCTGAAGAGGGACTGGATGTGGGCCCGATCCTTGAAGTAGGAGCGGCTGAGGCTGTTCCAAATGACATCGGAGACCTTCTTCACCAGCTCGCGGCTGGAGACGCCCCCTTCTCGCGGGTAGAGAGATAGGTCGACTGCGCCGCGGATCTGGGCGGTGAAACGGGCATAGAGCGCGGCGATGATGGAGAGGTCGGCCACAGGGAAGTAAGTGAGGCCGCCAGGAGGGTCAGGCGCAGGGCTGGGCTGGAAAGTGAGCTCAGGCACGTTGGTGGGGATGACGCGGTTGACAGCTAGGAAGTGCTCCACGAAGCCCAGTACCAAGGATAGGAGTACCAGGTCCGGCTCCTCTCGGCCCAGCTCAGCAGCGAACAGGCGCACCACGTCGTCGATGGAGCGCAGCGGGAACAGCGTCTTCTGGGCGGCCTTCAGCCCCATGGCGGCGGGCCTCGGCCTGCGGGCGAGCAGGGGGAGGGAGGGTCGGGTGGGCACGGCAGAGGAGCCCCCTCCTAGGCTCGGCTAGCGTTCCACACCCCCTCCACACACAAACAAACACAAACCCTTGCTTCCCCGCCCCCTTCACGCTCCGCTCATCTGTTCCCCTTCTTTCGTCGAAGAGACCCCCTCAGCCGAGGCTGTAGGGCCTCCTTGTCCCGCACAACCCCAGGAGCCCCGGCCCCGAAAGGGGTGCGCCCCTAGGACCCCGAGGAGGACCCCCAATGGCCGCCTTGCCCCCTTTCTGAGACCGTACCCCCGGGGCCCTAGAGTCTGTCTGGAAGGCGCCCCTAGGCCAAGCCCCCCAAATCCCAAGGAGAGTCCTGGCCTCGGTCCCCCGCGCCCACCTCCGCGCTTACATCCCACACAAGGCACCGCGGCGCCCGCCGCCTGCAGCCTGCTGGGAAATGCAGTTCCGCCCCTCGGGCCGCACTGCCTGCCGGGAAGTAGAGTCCGGGGCCCTCTCCTGCCCTTGCCAAGTCTTGAAATGGTGGCCGGGCCGGCCGGGCCGCAGTGGCTTATGGGAGTGGTAGTCCCGCTGCTCTGGGAGCTGCCGAGGTAGGTGAGGAATGGAGGGAGCGCCACCTTCCTGAGGTCCTGAGGGATTCCATTTCACGCAGACCAGGTAGGCATAGGGACAGCAGTGCATCCTGGGAGATGTAGGCCCGGGAGGGAGCTGGCATCGTTTGGCCGTCAGTTTTGTTAAGTTATCAAGTGTAGGCAAGATGTGAGGAAAACAGGTACTTTCAAATACTGCTGGAGTACTTTAAATGTGTTCAACCACTTTCGTTGGATATTTCTCAGTATCTAGTAACAGGTAAATGTACCTATGCTATGGCTAGCACTCTGTCCATGAGAAAATCTAACATACATGCAAAGAGGAACATGTAAAGAACTATTGTAGTTATTTGTAATAGAGTAAAAGAAGAGCAGGGTAGCTCTATGCATCCTAAAATGGATCTTCAAGGTGTATTGTTAAAGGAAAAAAGCTGCAGAACAATATGTATAATAGAGTAGTATTTACATTAACATTTTAAAACTTCAAAACAATACTAAATAATTTCTACAGAATCATTCATTCACTTATTCATTTAACAAACAGATTTTTGGAGCCTACAATGGGCCAACCACTCAGTCCCAGGCCCTGGGTATATAGCAGTGAATAAAATTGATCAAATTCCTTCCCTACTTCACCTCTGTGGGGTTTTCCCCCAAAATCCATTGGTCTAGTCTAATCATAAGAAAAATCCGGCAAACCCAAACTGAGGGACATTCAGGCTGGTCATACTTAGTTCTCCTCAAAAGTGTCAAGGTCATGGTGGGGGAGGGTATAGCTCAGTGGTAGAGCACGTGCATGCGTGAGGTCCTGGGTTCAATCCCTAGTACCTCCAGTAAAAAATAAAATAAATAAATATAAACCTAATTACCTCTCTACCCACCCCCCACATACACACACACAAAAGTGAAAAAAAAAAGTGTCAAGATCATGAAAGGCAAGGAGAGACTGAGGAACTGCTCCAGATTAGAAGACACTAAGGAGACAAGACCACTAAATGCAATGTGGTGTTCTGGATTGAATCCTGGACCAGAAAAAAGGACATTAGTGGAAAAACTGGGGAATAAAGTGGTTGACTGTCCAGCTTTCCCAGGACTGAGGGGACTTCAGAGGAATAGAACTTATATTTTTAAAACTAAGCTAGTCAAGTCTTGGGCACCTGGGAGCCCTACTTATGAAATTCAAATAAAACCTGTAGCTTTGTTCAGTTTTCATCAATAAGTTTTTATAAACATACCATATTGTATGTTTTATGAGGGGGAGGTATTAGGTTTATTCATTGATTTATGTTTGGAAAAGGTACTGGGGATTGAACCCAGGACCTCGTGCATCCACCACTTGAGCTCTACCATCCCCCTAAACATACTATATTGTATAAGATGTTAACATTTAGGGCAGCTGAGTGAGGGATATATGGAGAGGGGATCACCAAGGACTGGGTTCCGGGGGACCAGCAGGAACCAGCAAAGGATTCTGAGAGGGACAGGCCAGAGAGATGGGAAGAGAACCAGAGGGGTATCTGGTTTAGAAGACCAAGGCAGAGGCGTGATCAACAGGGTTGGGTGCTGCCCACAGGTCAGCAAGCTGAGCACCAAGGACTGACTGCAGTTTGTTCTGTGAGAACCCGTGGTGACCACATTAGGAGCATTTGGGGAGAAAAAGCCCCAAGTTCTTGGGCTCAAGAAAAATGAGAGGAAAGAAATTGAAGAGACTGATAATACACAACTCTTCCAGGGAGCTTTACAGCAAAGGGAAGGAGAAAAATAAGATGGCAGCTGCAGGGAGAAGAGGGTTAAAGGAGGTCATCTAATATAATTTACTTCTTTGTTTTTTATTTTCTCCTACCACCAAAATACAAGCTCCACAAGGTCAGGGAACATGTCTGTTTTGTTCTCTGAGATGTTCCATGTGCCTAGAGTAGTGTCCTGCACAGAAATGATGTTCAACCAATATTTACTGAATGAATGAATACATTCATACAAAGGGGTGATTATGGCAACTGAGGTGGAATTTAGGCTGTGTGAGGAGGGACGTAAGGAAACAAAAGGGATGAGGGACAGCAAAAGGGTGGCAAAATCAATGGATTGTAGATTTCGATGGGGTCAAAAGTTTATTGGAGTTGGGGTGCTAGAGAGAGCTGGAAGGGTAGGGGTGTTAGTTAGAGAGTAGGATGCTTGGGGTTGAGATTACGGGGAGGGGGTTGTTGCAATCATTCACAATAAAAAGATCTAAAGAGATAAATTAGGAGTTCCGGATTTGCAAATATTAACTACTATATATAAAATAGATTTTTCAAAAAGTTTCTTCTGTATAGCACAGGGACCTATATTCAATCTCTCGTAGTAACCTATAATGAAAAAATATGAAAAGGCATTTGTATGTATATGTATGACTGAAACATTATGCCTTACACCAGAAATGGAACACATTGTACTTCAATTAAAAAAATAATAAAAATTCTAGAGCAGTGCTTCCAGTAGAAACACGAGCTGCATATGTAATTTTAAAATTCCTAGTAGCTGCATTAAAAAAGTAAAAGATAACAAGTGAGAGTAATTTTAATAATATATGTATCCAAAATATTATTTCATCTTGCAATCAAGATAAAAATTAATAATGATCATTTATATTTTTCTCCACACTAAGTCTTTGAAATCTGGTGTGTATTTTATACTCACAGCATATCTCAATTCAGACAAGTCACAGGACCTCGTTGTGCAACAGTAGCGTGTCTGACTCCAGACAAGTCACATTTCAGGTGCTCAGTGGCTGCATGTGACCAGGAGCTCCCATATAGGACAGTGTGGCTGGCTCTCCAGTATGGCTATGGAGTGAGTGGCTGGGGTGAGATGGAAGACAAGGTCATGGGAGAAGATGGGCTGAAGGAACTGAGAGACCTGGCAGTTGAATCATCCACATGTATAACAAAGTCTCTAAGAATTAAAATAGGAGTAGGATGGAGACAGTGACAGCAAGCTAGGAGCTAGAATTATCAAGGAATGAGCCATGCATGGGTTGGGAGATGTCTGAAACAGAGTGGGCGGTGTAAGCTGATAACTTGAGTTCGAAACTGAGTACTTGAAAGGAGGAGGGAGGAGGACAGCTATCAGTGGCCCAAGGATCAAGGAGGACGCCTCCCGTACCTCCTGGCCCAGTGGCAGGAGGAATGTGAGAGTCCGTGTGTCAGGAGGCAGGGAGCAGAAGTGGCCCCAGGGAGGGCAAAGTTTCTGCTAGAGCAGGAGGGTTAAGGACTCTTTGCAGAAGAGGGCAAGGACATGGGGGCTTTTGCTGAAGATGGACCATCAACTCTTGAGCATGTGGTAGACAGCTATCAGGAGCTGAGTGCGGAGGTGGGATCCAAAAAAGGGATGGTCAGAGCCATGGAGAACCCTGGAGCCGGGGCCCCTGTTGGGAAACTGAGCAACAAGGACAAAGAGCAGGGCCGGTTCTGATGGTCTTGAGGCAAGGGTAGGATGGTGGTCCAGCTGTGAGTGTGAGAGCATGGAGAGCAGAGCTTCCCGCCAAGGGTAGGAGGAGTCTTGAGGCTCTGACTTGATTTCTGCTGATGGAGGCAAGCAGGCTGGTGGAGAGTGGTCCCTACTGATGCCTGGGAATAATACGTATGGGCATCTATGGAACACATTGACATAAATTAACTTTAATAATAATAGTAATTTCTGGTGGTTCCTTATTCTTAAGAGATGCTTGCAGAGTATTTAGGTGCAAAGTTCAACTTTATGTGGGGAGGGCAGGGAGTCCAACAAGAATTCAGTCTCCAATTTACCAAAAAAAAAAAAAAAGTGTTATTATAACTAAAATTAATTTAAAATAGCATCTGCTATGTAATATCCTGAAAAAAATGGCAAATCTGAATTTAATGAGGAAACAATCAGACAAATGCAAATTGCAGGTTATTCTACAATAGAACTGGCCTGGACCCTTAAAAAATTGTTAATATCATGATACATCATCCAAAAAGGAGGGAGGAGAGAGTTGTAGATTACAGGAGATTCAAGAGACACCAGAACCAAATGCAACATGTGATCTAGAATTGGATGCTCAATTTTTTTTAATGCTATAAAAAACATTTTTGACACAATGGTACTACGAACTGGGTGGCTTAAACAGAAATGTATCATGTCAGAGTTCGGGAGGCTAGAAGTCCAAGATCAGCAGGATTCATTCCTCCTTAAAGCTATGAGAGAACCTCTCCCAGGCCTCTCTCCCAGCCACTAGTGGTTTGTTGGCAAGTCTATGGCCTTCCTTGACTTGTAGAAGCATCACCCTGATCGCTGCCTTCATTTTCACATGCTGTTCTCCCTGTGTGTGTGTCTCTGTGTCCAAATTTCCTCCTTTTTAAAGGACATCAGTCATATTGGCTTAGGGCCTCCCCAATGACCTCTAGTTCCAAATAAGGTCACATATCGAGGTATTTGAGAATAGGACTTCATTTTCAGGGATCATAATTCAACCCATAACAGATTGATAGAGTATCAATATTAAATCTCTTGAGATAATAATAGTGACTTCTGGTGGTTCCTTATTCTTAAGAGACGCCTGCAAAGTACTTAGGTGTGAAGTTCAAGTTGTCTGTGACTTACTCTCAAGTGGTAGCAAAACACATGCTCTATATCCACCTTTATGTGGATAAAGAGGGAAAGCAAAAGTAGCAAAATGTTAACAATTGGCGAATCTAGGTGAAGAGTGTAGGGAGTTCATATTCTCTCAGTCTTTCTGTAGGTTTGAAACTTGTCAACATAAAACTTTGGGAGAAAAAAATGTTTAATTTTATTTTTATTTATTTATTTATTTCTATGGGTTTTTTGTTGTTGTTGTTGTTGTTTGTTTGCTTTTTCAGGGGGTAGGTAATTAGGTTTATTTATTTATTTAAATGGCAGTACTGGGGATTGAACCCAGAACCTCATGTTGGCTTAGCATGCACTCTACCGCTAAGCTATACCCTTATTGAAATATTAAATATGAAAATATTTTTAAAATTTAATGTAAAATTGTGAAAATCATTTGGCTAAATTATTGCTGGGTGCTGGGGAAACGGCCACGTCTTCGATTTGGTGAGCATGGCTTGGAGGCCTTAGCTTGCAGGAGGCCTCAGCCCCTCTGCCCTGGCTTCTCTCTTTGGGCTTCTGCATCTCTGTGGGCAGAGCAAACACTTCCTGAGTGATGAGCTGAAGGCATTTTACACTCATTATCTCACCAGAGTCTCACCAGAACCTCCCATGAGATGGGTTTTCCAATCCTCACTCACATACAGGGAAACTAAGGCTTAGAGAGGTCAGGTAACTTGCCCATGACTGTACTGTACTGGAATCGAGTGTGCTCCTAAACAGGCCCTGGAATTCCGTGGATGCCCTCCAATCCCTGTCTCCAGCCAGACCCAGGCACACAGGCCCCTTTTCCCTTAGTTTCCCTACCTTTAGAGTCGTCCACAAGCCTGAGGGCACAGCGACCAGCCCCAGGCCTGCCCTGGTCCCAGCACACAGGCCTTACCCTCCCTCCTCACCCAGCCCAATCTCAAGGCCTGGGTCCTGCCCTGTCATGGACATCCCAGCTAAGAATAAGTGAGACCCCTCTCAGACCTCCCCTCCCCCTACTCCTGTCACCTGGGTGGGGCACTGTGTGTGCCCTCCAGATCACCTTCCTTCTCCACACTGCTCTGTACTCCAAAGGCTGCTCTATTGACCGGCAGAAACTGAGCTCTATGGGCCTCAGGCTGCTGCTTCCATTTAGACAAAAGGAAGCAGGAGATGGGAGGGAGGGAGTAGACTGAGGTGGAGCGACTAATTTCCTGGGCTGCTTTCCTGCTTGGCCATTGCCAAGGTCTTCTACTGGCAGCCACAGCACCTGCCAGAACACCTGCCTCTTCCTGCCCGGCTGGCCTAGGGGTGCTGACAGCTCCCGACTGCTGCTAGGACTCAGGGCACTGCCACTCCTTGATGGGTTCCCCAGTGCTGCCCACATTTTTGTAAACCATCCCTTGGTTATTAAACTCTCCTCATTGACCCCCCATTTGAATGTCATCTGATTTGTGAAAGTACAGGAAGACAACCTGGTTTTTAATTATCCCTGATTCCCCCACTCCTCTCTCCATCCTCCGAACCCCAGGAAGACAGATCCAGGCGGGGAGGCCAGTAGCTTACAAAGTTATCTTTATTGCTTTCTTACTGCCTCACAGAGTGTCAAGGTTGATCCCTTATGGGAATATGGCATTTGAGGAGATAAATACTTAGGTTGCCCCCTACTCAGCAGTAGGGGGAGGTTTAATAAAAATAGCAATATAATAACAATAATAATGACTGTGATCAATAATAAAATGCCCCTATGATCCCCTAATACACAGGTGGTTGAAGCTTTGAGAAAAAGGACCCTGCCCCCTTTCTGGGAAGGGCCAGTGTGCCTGGAGACCTGGAGGGTGCCCATCTCCCACCAAGTAGCCCTTATAAATACCCCTCATCCCATCCCTGTAGGAGTTATCTTCCTCCTGGACGGATTAGATGACAATGTCAGTTGGCTCCTGGAGCCCCTCCCTGTTCCCACCCCTACCAGCTCACCCAGAAAGAAGGTGCCTGGACATGTGCCTCCCAGTGCCCTCTCCCGACTCCACCACTTCCTCTGGTCTCTCTCTTCTCTGTTGCTTCTCCTTTATCCTTCTCTCCTCCTCTGGATGGCTTTCACCTCCTTCCAACCACTATCCCCTCCTCCTGCACTTGCTTTCCTCCCCCTTGCCTCTCTTACCTCCTTCACCTACATCCTCTCACATTCTCTATCTCTTCCTCTGGATCACAGCCTGCCTTTTCCACCCTGACTCTGAGCAGAGACTGGGATACGTCCCAACTCGGCCTCTCTGGGGGTTAGACAGTCCACAGCCAAGACCTCAGACTGCTCCCAGGGACCCAGCCCTCCTGTCCCTCATCTCTTACTCTTACTCTCAAGCTTCCTGGGGCTTGGCCCTGGAAATTAAAGCTTTGGCACAATCACCCCTGGACACCAGGGCAGAGGGGCCCCCAGGGTAGAAGGGGGCCATCCTATTCCCTGTGGCTAGCACAGGCTGGGGCTGGGAATGGAGGGGAAAGGTGGGACGGGGGCTGGGAGTCAAACCCCATCCCACCCACCCCAGTCCTCAGAACCCAGGCCAGCCTCCCCATCACTGCCCAGTCCAGGCCTTCCCTGAGTCTGAATTTCCACACATCCTGGACCAGCCAGGGTATGGCATTCCTCAAGCTCTTTGCTCCCTTGAGTCTCTAGGTCACGGGATTGGGGTGGGCCCCACTGGAAGGTGTCAAGGGGAACTCTTGGATTCAGGGGCTGGCGGGAGGCTCCGGGGCTGTTCTGAGACCTGGAGGGGAAAGAGAAGGAACACAGGGTAGAAAGAAGAAGGCAGGACTCTCCTCACTGGGCCGGTGCCTCGCAGAGGCTTCCCCAGGACCCACTGCCTGCTGCAGCTGGGCCCTCAGAGGCCAGATGTGCAGTGGGGTGGAGGTATGCAAGACTGAGGAAATCCTACTTAATCCTGGAGTCCAAATCAAAGCCCCTTTGTTCACTCACTCCTTTCTACATTCAATCAACAAAAATGCTTTACTCCAGGCAGAACACAAACTTGACCTCCATTATCAAGGAGCTCAGAGTTGAGGGAGGAAGACTGGTACCCAGATGACAACCACAGCACAGCAGAACTGACAAGGAGGGGGGTGGGGGCACCAAAGGTGGTGCCAGCCCCCGGGAGGCCCTGACCACCTGACCAGGCAGCCAAGTGGTCTTTGGAGAAGGTGATATTGGTGCAGAGCCTTGAAGATGGCCTGGGCTTTAATCAGGTTGAGGACAGGAAAGGGCATGCAAAACAGTGGGGATGGCAGTGGTAAGAACCTGGAGGTGTGAAAGACCTGGGCAAGTCCCAGGGCTTGGTGTGGCTGGAGCTGGGGTAGCAGTTGGAGCTGTGGTTGGAGGGTAAGTGAGAGCTTTCCCAGATCCTCTCAGCTTCCCCTGTCCCCAGCCAGATGGACTGCTCCCTCCCCTGACCTCTCACCCCTAGGCTGGGCCTCTGTTAAGAATTCCGAGAGCTCCCCTTCTGTGGTGCTCTCCCCGTGTGCCAGGCACTGTGCTGAGGTATCCTCACCTCATACAGGTCTCATGATAATAACCTCATTTTACAGGTGAGACAAGCTCAGGGAGGCTAGACACCTCACCCTGGTCCATACTGCTGGGACAGTCAGAGCCAAGATTCCCACCTAGGCTGACCTGCCTCCAGGCCCCTGATGGGACCTCCTAAGGGGTGAGACAGGTGAGAGTCAGCATCGCTTAGGATCCAAGGCAGGGACGGGCTCAGCATGTTCTCTGGCCTCAGGTCTTAGCACAGGGCCCAGCACAGAATAGAACTGCCTGCCTTTGAATGGGGGAAGAGAAAGCCCCTGTTAGCTCACCTGTATCAGGGAGGCTGCAGGGCTCAGAGATCCCTGGGGGCAGGACACGGATTCACTGGACAGAGATGTCCAAGGCTTCCTCTTCACTGTTCCAGGAGCAGGATGAGCAAGGGAACAAAAATCCAGGGTCAGATTTGTGGGGGTCCAAAGCGGGTGGAAACATAGGGGCGGGACGCAGAGGTAGTGGAGGCTGTGAAGCTGGGGCCTTACTGGGGTCCAGGTCTCCAGGGAGGCCATCACTGCTCATGGAGGCTGGGCGCCGAGAGGCCTCGGAGAAGCTGTGGGGCCGTTGTGGGCCAGAGCTGCGGGCACCTCGGCTCTTCTCTTCTGGAGCCTGTTGGGGGACAGTGTGGAGGGCTGGGACCAGGTCAAATGAACCTCAGTTGGTCCCCTTCCCGGACACGCTGATGCCCCGGGTAAGCAGAGGCGGGTGATTGGCTCAGCCTCACCGGGGAGGCTTGTGATTGGCTCCGGAGAACTCACTCTCACCAGGGGCAGGTCCTTGACGGTGGGCCTCCCTTCTGTAGGGCCCACGTGCACCAGGTGGTTGAAGTTGGTGGGCGTTGAGATGAGCTTGGAGCGCACAAAAGGGTCCTTCAGCATCTCCCTGAGGGTGGAAGGGGGTGAAGGGAGGGGTTTGACATGGGTGACACCGCCCCGCCCTCTCCTGGGGGTGGGGCTTGTGCTTCACCCCGCCCCCAATTCTCCGGAGGCCCAGCCCAGCCGCTGCACCACGCAAGCGCACCTGCGCTGCTGTTGCAGCTGCTCCTCCGACACTCGGAAGAAGAAGCGGCGTTTGCTCTTGGTACGGAACAGTTGGCGCCGGCTGTTGTCGGTGAGGTTGGGGATGTCGAACTCGTCCTTCTCTGCGGGAGAAGCAGAGCTGGGCCGTGCTCACAAGACCCCAGGGTCCCAGTCAGCTGGTACTCAGGGTCACACACCTCCCTGCCCCTCACCCCGACTCTCTCACCTGCCAGCGGGTTCCTGAGGTAGGTGAGGCGGACTTTCTCCGTGCCATAGAGGAACAAGGAGCCCTCTGGGTTCAGGGGTCGCACCTAAAGCAGGGGCAACAGAGGTCACACCACACTATCCGACTGTACCCCAGTCCAGCCCCAGGGTCTGAGCAGGCCCTCACCTTCTTGAGGGGCACCGTCTGGACCCATTCTGCTCTCCTCACATCAAACACATCGATGGCATTCTCGCTGAACACTGTCAGGTAGGGGGCTGCGTAACCTGCAGGGTGGGAAACTGTGCTGTGCAGCCCCAAGCAAGTCAGGCACCTCTCTGGGCTTGTTTCCTCCCTCTGTATCACAGGGCCCTGTGCGCTGTCACAGCACAGTAACTTCCATGCCCCTCCAAAGGTCCTTCTGAAGACTCCTGATTGCCCCACCCAACCTCCAAAGCAAGTCAGAGATAAGGATCACAGAGCACTCACTAAGCCGTGTCAGCCCTAGTTCTAGCCATGTTGCATATTTTTTCTCCTTTAATTCTCAAACAACTCTGGGCAGGTAGTAGTATCGCCCCTAACTTACAGATGAGAGAACAGAAACCATAGAGCTAAGTCACTGCCAAAGTCACTCTGTGGTGAGAGCTGGGAATTGGCCCCAGGCAGTCTGGATCCAACGCCTACACACTGAATGTCTGTGCTACACCCAACCCACAGGCCCTACCCCAGAAAAGCAATTGTTCGTGAACAATCTTTCTCTGTCCCTCCGTATCCTATCACACTAGCTACCTGTGGAGGTGCAGGACTCCCTCACTATCCCATTTATTAATTCCTCCAAACATTCATAGGCCCTGGGGTGCACTTGCCTGGGGCTGGGTGCTGGACATGATGAAGCACCAGCCCGAGTCCATCTGCAGGCCCCCAGTGCACCAAACCAGTCATTATAAGAAGGTGCTGAGAGCAAGGCAGAGATGTGAACAGAGGTAGGGGGGCAGAAAGGAGCAAAGGACCCATGGTGATAGGGGCAGGCAGAAGCAGGAATGCAGTGATAATAATGACAGTAATCATGGTGCCACTTATGGAGGGCCTACCAGCTCCAGGCCCTGAGCTGCTATGGGGGTGGGCTTGGCTAAGAGTTCACCAGAAACAAAAAGGAGAGTAGTTCAGGCAGGGGGAAGAGCATGAGCGAAGGCATGGGAGAAGACCTCCTGCAAGCCATGGGGGACAGAGCAGGGTGTGGTTGGACAGGGGGGTACACGCTGGCCTCCAACGCCAAGCTCAAGGGTCTGGGCAGGACCCTGTCTTCCTCCAACGTGGGCTACATCACAGGGGCCAGGCCCCACGCGGCCTGGCCCTCCACAGGCCTTACCCCAGCCCGTGGGCACTGCTGGCCACAGCAGCTCGTGGATGCGAGACTTGCGGCCGGCGCTGTCCACGTAGACCCCAGCAGTGGTGAAGAGCAGCAGGAACTCACTGAGGCTGAGCTCCACGGCGCCCAGCGCCTCACCCAAGCCCCCTCGGGACGGTGGCAGCTCCTCAGGTACCAGACCGGCCCCCAGCGCTAAGGGCGCAGCCTCGTTGAGCAGTGGGTAGAGGGTGAAGGTACCAGCCGCGCCCACGCACAGCCGGTCACCCAGCAGCCCCAGGCTCTGCACAGGTGCCGGGGCCTGCAGCTCGCGGATACGCCGCTGCCAGGGCCATGGGCCTGGGCCCAGTTGGTAGCAGAGCACCTGGCGCTTGACTGCGACACAGAGCACAGGGGTGCGGGCCTGTAGGATGCGCCCGGCAGCCAGGGCCTGGCAGCCTCGAGACTCAGGGATCTTGGCGCCTGCTGCCTCCGCATTCTCCAGCTCGGCCAGGGCAAAGAGGCGTACGCTGGGACCACGGCCACAGAGCACGACCAGCAGGCCTGCGGTGGGGCTCACGGCCAGCCGCTGCACCCGCCGGCACTCGCCCACCTGGAAGATGTCTGCAGAGTTGGCGAGGGAGAGTGTCACCGACAGGTGGCTGAGGAGCAGCCCAGTGCCCATCCTCCTTGTCCCTTGGGGCTGACCCACACCCATGCCCGCCCTGGCCCAGCCTGGCATGTACCATTGCTGTGCAGATGGATCACAAACAACCCCTCTTCGGTGCCCAGAGCAAGGCGTTCCCGGTCTGGTAGAGGGAGCAAGAGGTCAGGGGTCAGAGGGCCCATCCTGAGACAGGAGACTGGGCAGTCCGCCTGCCCTTGGCAAGCCTCAGTTTCTCCTGAGGACACAGAGACGGCAGTCCCACTGTCCCTGAATCACTGGCCCCTTCAGTCCGAGTCTGGACTGGCTCTAATGGGAAAGTACCATGGGGACACGAGTTGGGGTGAGTGGCCCCCCCACCCCGAGCTGTGGGATTTGGGGTAAGTCACGTCACCTCTCAGAGCCTTGGTTTCCCCTTATGTAAAGTGGGGATAATAATGGTACCTTTCTCACAGAGCTGCTGTGAGGCTGTGAAGAGATAAAGCAACGCAGGGTGAGTGTTAAGCTCACAGCAATCCCTGCTCAATAAATGCCCAGTCCCCCAGCTCCCAGCTGACACAGGGGACCTGGATGACGAGGGCACTCTCTCCCATGGCTCCTGTCCTGAGTGACTGCAGGAAGTCCCAGCCCACCAAGGCAGGGGCTTGCCAGGGCCTGGGGGCTGGGGGAAGCTGGGGGGGTCCCGCCTCCTCTCCTCTTCCCCTGCTGTCCATTATGGAGGCCCCGCTGAGCACAGGACAATGTGAGGCTCCCCCATGGTCCCCAGCTGCTGGTAAGAGAGCAGGAGCGGAACACTCCTTTATCTCTTACTAAAGCCTTTGGTCTTTTCACTTACTTGACATTCTTTGAGAAAAAGCAGAAAGGGATGTGCAGAGAAATGGGGTGGCAGAAGCCAGGCTCTCACCCCCTAGCCCAGGTCCCTCACACAGCCATGCCCAGGGGAGTGCTGAGGAGGACACACGTGCAAGAGTCCACAGCTCAGGGCTGCAGGGATTGGGCAGTGACAGTGGCCCTAGTGACCGGGCTCCTCCCCCAAGCCTGCCCCGGGCGGCCCCCTCAGCACGAGGCTCACCGATGATGGCGGCACAGAGTGTGTGGGGCAGCAGTGGCAGCCCGTTGTCATAGGCCTCCTTGAGCGTGTACACAGGCCGGGGCCTTGGCCGCGTGTCCCGCAGCAGCTGCTGCAGCTCACCCAGCACCTGCAGCCAGCACTTCCGCTCCCCCTCGCTCTCTGCCAGTAGCAGCACGGTGCACGTGGCAGGCGGCACTGTCAGCTGGGAGGCTGTCACCTATGGGGGGGGGGGACCCAGGCTGGAAGGCAGGGAGCTGAGAACCAGCCGTCTTTCCCACCCTCCTTCCATCAGTTGATGCTTATTAGCACTGATGTGGGCCCAGTGCAGTGCCAGGTGCTGTCATGCAACAGGTGGTGAGCCAGGTGGGGAGATCAGACAAGCACAGGGACAGCTCCAGAGCTCTGGGACTAGTGCCATAGAGGGGTAAGGACAGGGCCTCTTGGGAACACAGGGTGGGGCTCCCTAACCCAGGATAAGCAGTGAAAGACAACCTCCGAGCGGAAGAGACATTTCTGCTGGAGCCAGGGAGGGGGTGGGGGGTGAGAAGAATAACCAGGAATGCTGGGGGTGGGGGAGGGGCTGGCAGAATCAGAAACGTACGGCCTCAAGGTCACAGTCAGGAGCACCCTGAGGGTGATGGGGAGCCACAGAAGTGTCCTACATAAGGCCGAATCCAGCCAGCTTCATATATGGAGAACTCACCGCGCTGCAGGATGAAGCATAGCTACCCTGTCCAGAATGGAGGCTATTGTAGCCGTCCATGATGGGGCAAGGGGGGCTGGACGCAGGAGGCAGCCATGGAGATGGAGGAAATTGGCTGGAGTGGGGCCAACATAGAGGCGGGCAGAGGTCTGGCTCATCCTGCCCCCGAACTTACCCTAAAGATGCGTGGCAGGTCCCTGGATTGGGCGTGGATAACATCAGAGGCCAGGACAGGAATAGCTGAGAACTGGGGGTCCCTGAGAGGTTCATGGAGCAGGTCAGAGGTCACATGGCCCTGGCTGCCCCGTTGACCCACACATCCCCTGCCCAAAGCCACTGCCTGGCCCCCACCTCAGATCCAGTGCCTGCAGGAGGGCCCCGCTAGCTGGGCTGAGCCTTGGGTCTGGGGCATCGAACAGTAGCAGGCGTGAGTCACTGAGGGCAGCAAACACTCGCTGCCAGCCCCGACGGACACCTGAGGGCCGTGGCACCTGGGGGGAAGGCAGGTAAGGGACGGCCTGCCAGGCCCTCAGCCCACTCACCCATCCTCCCCCTCCCCCAGTGCCGGCTTACCGACAGGAATCCCTCGTAGGCAGTGCCCGTGCCCGTTTCGGGGTGCACTCCCAGGGCTGTGTGGAGGCGGTCAGGGGGCACGGGGCAGGGTGGGGCCTGTGGGGCACAAGTCGAGTGACAGAAGTAGCCACAGGCTGTGGGGAAAATGGGAGCCAACAGATGATGTGAGGCTGGGTGGGGACAGCCTGGGACCAGGACTCTGGGCATTCCCAGCCCCAGCTTCCCTCAGGCCATGGTGGCACCTGAGCTGTCACCAACTCCCCATAAAGTCAGAAAAGAAAAACAGAGTAAACTAACAGTGGGAAATGTTGACTGGGATGTGCCAGTGGTCTGGACTGAGAGAATCAGCCTGAGTAAGTCAGGATCAGGACCACTTTTCATTCCCTCCACCTAGCGGCTGTGGCTGGCGCACAGGAGGCGGGTGTGCAGGTGGGGCGAGGGGTCTCACCATCACAGCCCAGGCCCTGGCGGCCCAGGCCCAGCATCAGCGAGGTGCAGCGGAGACACTTGGTGGGGGATGGGAAGCTCCTTGGACGCATCGTGTGTGAACCAGGCTGGGGAGGGTGACATGCCCATTACCCATGCCTGACCACAGCCTCCCAGGGCCCCATGCCCCACCCTTGAGGCCACCCTGCGGTGTCCAGTGAGATCAGGGAATGAGCCAGGTGGCTGTGTGTGAATTCTGAGCCCCAGCGATCTGTGGTCATACTCAAAACTCATTGCCATCGCTGCCATTCCCAGTGTGGTCTGCTGGCCAGGAGGCATGTGGAGGGACCCAAGCAGATCCTTGGAAGCCTGGCAGAATGACTTGGTGCCCCCAACCCGCCCTGCCCCTCTGGGTGCTGACCTTTGCAGGAGGACCTTCTACAGGGGCGGTGTTAGCAGCAGGCGCTCTGGGGAACACAGCCTGCAGGGGAGGGCAGGCAAACAGGTGAGAAGTGTGCAGGCAGAGGGTGGAGGTGGGGCCCAGCACCCCAACTGTGGGTCTCCCGTCTGTCCTCACCCCCAGGCGCAGGCTGCGGCGGCCCTCTGGCCTCAGATCTGGCTCCACGCCAGGCCTCGGGGCCTCTCCTGAGATGCCAGAGTCTTTGGCAGAATCCTTCTGGGGAATGGGATGGGGGCAGAGTCAAGGCCTTTGTGTCCTCCCCAGGACTCCTCCCCAACCAGTCCCGCACCTGGTCTTACCTCTGTGCTCCGGAAGGACAGGAAGGGAATCAGGGAGTTTGAGGGCTTGGTGTCTGCAAACAGAGGGTGTGGGTCACTGGGGGTGGGGTCCCTGGCCCAGCCCTAACACTTGTTTCTGAGAAACCAGGGCCATCAGGGGCTTTGGTTTCCACCTCAGTAAAATGGGGAAATGACTGCAGGATGGGGGAGGGGGGTGGGCATACAGAAGGTGCTCGGTAAGTGCTAGCTAACAGATAGTGGGTTAAGCAGCAGAGACTGGAACTAACTCTTGTTTTCACAGCCCTGCAAGGTTATTGTGTGACCCCCTTGGTGACCTGGAGCGAAGGACTTGCTCCAGGACAGGCAAGAAGACGGCCACGTACCTCCCGGCCCACGGGCCCGCAGCTCCTCCCGGAGTGCAGCCAGCTCCTGCTGCAGGCCCTGGTTCTGCTTCTCAGCCTCCTGTAGACCACTGGGGAGAAGCGGGTGAGGGCTCGCCACAGGCCTCTGCATGGGTCGTGGGCCCCTCGTAGTGCCTGCCCCTAGTCTCACCTCTCAGCCCGCAGCTGGGCCTCCTGCACCTGCGTCAGCTGCTCCTGCAGGCCCTGCTTGGCCCGGATCTCAGCCTCCAGTGCTGACTGCAGCTCCAGCCTGGCCGAGGCCTCCATCTTCTGCAGCCGCCGTGCCTTCCACTGGTGATCCTGGTGGCCAGGGAGCACCAATATAAGATGCCCAACCCCCCAACCCAGCCTGGCCAGGCTCAAAGCCCCAGTGATGTGAGCTTAGGCGAGTCCCTGATCTTCCGTAAGCTCAGTGTCCCTACCTGTGGAGTGAGGCTCCCGGCACCCCTCCCCTCCGGGTCTCCACAGGGCTCACCAGCGGCCGGGTAGGGAGAGTCTGGGTGCCCACGTTCCGCAAGGACTCCAGCTCCTCAGCCATCTTGGTGGCCAGGGCCTGCAGATAGCCTCTTGAAACCTTCTCATCATTCACCCTGATTGGGAAGGGGGCTCACCGTCAGGGGCTGCACCATCAGCCCTGCCTGGGCCCAGCCCCCTCCCCTAGCCCCTTGGCACCCACCAGCTGAGGATGTCGGCAATCTGGGCCTCCCAGTTGCTCTCTGTCTCCCGCTGCTCACCCTCCAGCCTCTGCTTGCTCTGCTGCTCCCGTTCCAGCTCTTCCACCAGCTAGGGGTCAGGTGGGAAGGTGGGCTCAGCCCCCAGGGGCCCTAGCACCCCTGAGTCCCGCCTGTGTCCACCCTTCTCACCCAGCAGCTGCCTGCAGCCTTGGCAGCTCTGACCATCCACCCTGCCAGCTTCCTGTCTCTCCGGCCCTCTCCCTGCCCTGCTCACCCTCTCCTGCTCCTGGCTCAGCCGCTGGTTCTCCTCCTGTAGCCAGCTGAGAGCCTCCTCCTTCCCACTCGTCCTACAGGGAGAAGGATGACTTGATGACCCCCAGCTCAGGCCCTCACCCTGTCCCCTGCCCCAACGGCCCTGCTTACCCATGGCTGCGGGCCTGCTCCAGCTGCACACGCAGGGCAGCCACCTCCTGCCTCAGCTGTGCTTCCTGAGCCCCGCCCTCAGGCGTTCTTGTGCCGTTGGTCTCAGAGGCAGAGTGGACAGTCTGGAGGACACGGAGAGGGGTCAGGGCAGGGGCCCAAGAAGCCATGGTCCACCCTACCCCCGGAACACAGGCCTGGCCCTGAGGACCCTGAATGGGGTCAGGCCAAGAGAAGGGGGTAAGGCCTCACCACCTTGACTTGAAAAGATTCCCTCTCAAGGCTTTGTTCCCGCTGTCTCCGGAGCTGCGTCACCTCCTGGCTCAGTGTGGCCACCTGGGCTTGCAGCTGTGACAGGGCGCAGAGGCAGCCAGTGCTGAGCTCGTTCACCCCAACCTTCCACCTTGCTCTGGACTCTCGGGGTCTGCCAGCTGCCCTCGGAGTGGAGGCAGTGGACCCCTGTCCACACCCCCAAACCCCCGTTCCCTTCCTCAGGCCTTGGCTCACCACAGTGGGGGTGCCAAGGCATGTGGTATTCCCAGCACCTTGAACTCGGCTCCCTAGGCTGCCTCCAGCCACACCTGGAGTCACAGAGGCAGGACCCTGCTGCTGTCCCCACCCACTCCCATCACTCACCTCCCTCCGGGCATCCTGGGCCTCCTCCAGCTGGGAGTTCAGGGTGTGGGTCTGGTTGGCCGTGGCTGCCTCTCTCTCCTGGGCCTCCTGCAGCTTCCGGAGCAGCTCCTCCTGCTGCCCCTGGGCTCTGCATAGCTCCTGCTCCTGCGACTGCAGCCCTGCCCGAGCCTCAGCCAGCTCCTGGCGGGCCCACGTGGCAGGCAAGGCCTGGAATCAGGGCATGGACCTCCTCCACATCAAGCCCTGGGCCACTCACCCACTTCACTGAGCCTTACCTGGAGGAGCTGATCTCTCTCTTGCTGAAGGTCACTGTCCTGGTCTGGGCTACCAGCCGGGGGCCCATCCGTCTGGGACAAGGGGGCCTTGCTGTCCCTCAGCATCTCTGCCAGGAATTATCACTGAGACCCGCACATACTGACTGTCCCAGCTTCATCCGGGAACTCTACATGCATGGAACCCTCATCCCAGCTCATTTTCTACATGCAGACTCAGAGAGTTTAAGATACTTCCCCAAGATCACACAGCATGTACAGGGCAGGGGCAGGACTGGAACCCAGGTTGGACCCAGGTGTACTGGGAAAGCAGCTCAGCTTCCAAGGTGAGGGTAGGGGGAAAGAGACGGGGTGTGGGGAGTTACCTGACAGCTTGTCCTGTAGTGTCTGCACTTCCTTCTGTAACTGCTCCAGCTCCCGATGCTCTGATGAGGTCTGCAGAGCCTCTGTGGTGGGGGGCACCCACAGGTGAGGAGCTAGTCCTGCAGGTGCAGACCCCAAGGCAGACCCACCTGCCATGGCCCAGCTGGCTCCCCCCGAACCTTGGAGTTTCCAGCTCAGCTCTGCCTTCTCCTGCTCCAGACAGCGGAGACTCCGCTCCAGGGCAGCCAACTGCTCAGAACTGCTCTCAAGGCCCGGACTGAGGAGATCAGGGCAACATGAGTTGGCAGAGAACCACCCTCACAAGCTTCCTTCATTTTTCTGCATCCAAACATTCATTCATCCAAGAAACACCCACTACACACCAGCTCTGTACCCGACTCTGGGCTCTGCTGGGAAGAGAGAAATCAGACCAGGCCCCGCCCTTGGGAGGCCCCAGGCCGGTACCATGTGCAGCAACCCCAGGCAGTGAATCCAGGGCCCTCTGGGCCCTGGTTCAAACTCCGGCCCTGGCCCTTACAAGTGGTGTGACCTTAGTCACCTAACATATCAGAGTCTCAGTTTCCCTGCAGGAAAATGGAGGTGATGACAGGGCCTCTTCCAAGGGCTGTTAAGAGGACTCAGAGACATAGGCCCAGAGAGCCCCACCCCCAGCACATAGTGAGCGCTCCATGAGTGAGGGTCAGACTGCCTGCTTACACTTCGCAGCCCCTACTCTGCCAGGACATTGCTGCGGTTGCAGGCCAGCCCTACACATGGAATTGGGCTGAGAGCATCCTGCCCATTTTACAGAGGTATAAAGTGAGATTCAGGGAGCAGTACTAGGCTTCTGGCTTGGAGTCCAGTATACTCCCAGCCAGCCATGGAGGATCCTGTGAGGGCAAACTGTGGGTCAGGACCCAGAGGGGGCGTGGCTTCACCAGGACCTCGAGGACATAGGGGGTCATCCTGCTGAGGGCTTGGAGCACGCTTCCCGAGCCCCTGTCTCATGTAGACACCAGGTGGGCCATTCAGCCATTTTCCCAGAGTCCTGATGGACTACACTCCCAGTGTTCTCTGCCTAGCAGCCCCCAGCTTCCCACCAGGTGTGTGAGAACTAGGCTCACCTGCCTGAGGTATAGGTGAAGCCCACAAACGGCAGGTGGTGGCCTAAAAAGGTCCCGTGGGAGGGTGGTGGCAGGGTCCCCTGTAGGAGAGGAAGGAGAATCAGAGTCAAACAGGCCCAGCTCCAGGCAGAGGCTTGAGACTAAAGAGACCCCTTGGGTCTGGGCGGGCCAACCTCCTCCTGCTCAGGCCTCCCCCAAAAGACTATAACTTCCACAAGTCCTTGAGGCTCTGGCCTCCAGGTGCTGCTGGGAGTCTTTCTTACAGGATTTCTGGTTAACAGGATGAAACCTGTGGTCCAAAGACCATCACTTGGCACTACCTACCTCCGTGCAGGTGAACCATAACTCCCATGAGCCTCTGGGGTCTGAAGACGTCATCTCCAGCCCAGCAACTGCTTTGGGGAACTTTGCAGGGTGGGGGAAGGGTCCCACAGCCACTGAAGCTCAAGGCAGTTTTCCTACTATGGTGGGACCCGCCACTCACTGGATGGTTGAGGGTGTCATCATCCACATCGAAGTTGGAGGTGTCCATGGGCCCCCGAAGCTCGGGGATATAGGGGGCAGTGCTGGTTGCCAGCCGCTCCCAGTCCACGCCTTCGAAGAAGGGGTGGTTCCGGAAGTCGTCTAGCCCCCCGCGGCCCAGACGCTCCTCCTGGCGGCACAGCAGCTGGCGGATCAGGTCTCGGGCACTAGCTGGCACATCAGGCACATCTGGGGGGAACTGCAGGTGGTCCTGCAGGCCCAGGGGAGGGGTGCAGGTGAGCATCCAGGATCACACCCCAGCCCCACAGATACAAGAGCCCTGCCGCCCTCCCAGAACCCCAGGGCCAGGTGACCAGACCTCATGGTTCATGATCTTGCCATAGGTTTCCACTAGGGATTCAGCGTAGAAGGGTGTCTCTCCAAAGAGCAACTCGTAGGCACAGACCCCCAGGGACCACCAGTCGCACTGTGGGCCATAGTGGCCCTTGCCCTCCTCCATAGCCTGCAGGATCTCAGGGGAGATGTAGTCCGGTGTCCCCACTGCCACCGATGAATCCACCTGTGGGTGGTGGTGTTGATGACACCATAAAGACAGCTTCAGGCTTGGCTGGGCCTTCTGGCCCTTCCCCATGGCCCCGGGTCTGGACCTAGCACCCCTACTCCCTAGGGCTTGGCTAGCTTGGTGCCCCAACCCTGGCCCCTGGTCTAGCCCTTCCTTCCCTTGGGAGTCTGATGCCACCTGCACTAGGCCTGGTGCCTCTCATTCCCCTGGGAGCTCACCCAGCTGGGATCCCCTGCCCCTACCTGGGGCAGGGTCCTTACCATGCCACTGTTGTTGAGACGTAGGCAGGAGCCAAAGTCAGCCAAGCGGATGTGCCCGTTCATGTCCAACAGGACATTGTCCGGCTTGACATCCCTGGGGAAGGGCAAGACCCATGTGGGTGGATGTGTATTTAGGCACATGGCTGGGTGGGCACGTGCACACACTAGTATGTGTACGCTCATACATGTTCCTGCGTGCACCCGCAAGCAATGTGTTTGCCTGCGTGTGGAAGGGGGAAAGGATGGTGGCCAAGCATCCTGGCTCCCAAGAAGGAAGAGTGGTTAGGCTGGGGAGAGAGACCCATAAGGACAACCCTTGGAGGCAGCAGAGTGTGCTACGGGGGACACAGGAGTCAGACTTCCCAGTGCAACCCACAGCTTGGCCATCCACTGGTGAGGTCACCGTGAACCAGGTGTTACCTGTACTAAGCCCCGACTTCCTCATCTATAAAATGGGATGATAACAGCTCCCATCCCATCACATAAAGTTTTGATGTGAGAATTCAAAGGTATCATGCATATGAAGTTCCTAGCACAGGGCTTGGCACATATGTGGTCAGCTGTCAACAGAGGCTAGAAAGGGTAGCAGGGGCTTTGGGGGACCCACCTGTGGACATAGCCCAGCTGATGCAGCGAGTGGATGGCCAACACCATCTCAGCCAGGTAGAACTGGGCCAGTTCAGGCGGGAGGCGGTCCTCAAAGCGGCTCAGCAGAGTGAGGAGGTCTCCTCCAGCATAGTAGTCCATCACCAGGTACTAGATAGTGGCGGGCAAGGGGCAAGCATCAGATGGGGGGGTATGGTGGGCACTTGCCCCAGGGCCCTACCTCCCACCTGCCTCACAGGGGTCCTGCCTCTGGGAAGGCAGGGCCATTTCTCCCAGCAACTCTGGGTGGCCAGTTCCCAGCCAAAGCTTAGGCAGGAGGCTCCAGGCTGGAGCTGGAGGGGAGTGGAAGCCTCTTGGTCCCATAGGAGCGGTCTCTCTCCCCTTGGACCAGCACTTCTGACCACCAAAGGCCTCCTTCATCCTCAGGTAACTCCCCTCCAACCTTGCTGAGCATCCTCACCAGGTACTCCTCATCTTGGAAGGCATAATGCAGAGCGGTTACCCAGCGGCTGTCACCTTTCACCAGAACATCCCGCTCCTCCCGGAAACAGGCCGTCTGCAGCAGTTTTGGAGAACAGTGGGTAAGGGAGGGGGGTGGGATCAGAGCCCAGAAACCCCACCCACCCTTGCCAGCTCAGAGGATAAAAGAAGACTCAGTAAGTCTAGGAGCTCAGATCAAGGTCACTTGTGTGAGCCCAAGCCTGTGATTTACAGCTCTGGGCCTCAGTGTTATCATAAGGAAAATGAGAACAACTCTGCTTCTTCTAAGAGACTTATTGTGCGGAAGGGATAGGAGGACTCCTCGGCTGCTGGGGATGGATCCTCTGCTGTCTGGCAGCCATGCCCAGCCACCTCCTGTGCAGGTCCCCGAAACCAGGAGGCTCCCATTTGCAGGGCCCCAAAGTCCCACCAGACCCGACACTGACCTCTGCCCTCTTCAGCATCTCCCACTTGTGGAGCATTTTCATGGCAAAAATCTGTCCACTGTCCCTCTGCCTCACCACAGCGACCTGAGGCCACAGAGCACTGGGGTCAGGCCAGCCTGGGTGTGAACACCCTCCTCCCACCAACCCAAGGCCCTTTGCTCACCTCCCCGAAGGCCCCTCGGCCGATCACCTTCAAGATCTCAAAGTCATCTCTCTGTAGCCGCAGCTCTTTCACCTTCGCTACGAAGGGGCTGACTGAGAGCACATAGAGTGGGGCTCAGGGAGCCTGTGGGGAGGGCCCCAATTCCCTCTCACCTGGGAAAAGCCAGGAGCTTCAACTCCCATGAGGCCAGGGCAATAATGACCTCCCCAGGAATGGCCTCTGGCCAAGGGGTTGAAAGAGCAGCAGGCCCTTTGGCCATGATCCGGCAGCGTGGAAGGTGGGGTCCTGGCCCTGCTGACCACCTGGCCCTGGGATCTCCCTGAATCTACAGCTCCCTGGACCTCTGTCTCCAGACTCCAGGTGGACTTTACCCCAGGGGCTGATGGGACTTGTAGTCTTCCCTGGCCTGGGGGCTGACCCTGGCTGGCCAGGTCACCCTGGGACGATGGGGATACCGTTCCCACCTCCAGCTTACAGTGCTTGGCCCCCTAGCAGGACCAGGCCAGGGCCTGTCTTGGGAAACTGGACGGGCAACATTCCTTGTCCCCAGAGAGGCTTCTCTGCCACTGAGGAGCTGTGGGCCCTGGTCCCAGGACCCTGTAGGCACAGAGGTACCTGGCTAGGGTGAGCCTGGGGCGGCCCCGGAGGGCAGTTCGGTCACGGCTCTGCAGGACTCTGGGAGGACAGGCTCTGTGCTCCCCATGTGGGGCGTCCTCAGTCTGGACGCACAGAGAGGTCTGCCCAGGTTCTCACAAGACTAGAAAACAGGGCCAAAACACCTTTCCCTGGCGCCCGACGCTGGCACCTGAGAGTGTGAGCACTAAGGATCTCCTCCAGGCCTGACCGGCCCTACGACTCTGAGCCCGGCCTCCCTCTCTGGATGCAGATGCACCTGGCCAAGCACCTCCTCCTTCTCAGTCCCTGACTCTCCCAGGAGGGACATCTCTAGCCACTCCCAGGCCCTTCCCAGGACTGGAGGAGCCACAGGCCTGTGGGAGGGAGTGGGGTCCTGGAGGCTTAGGGGGGTGAGAGTGAGCAGCAGGGGTCGGGGGCAGCTGCAGTCTGGCTCCCTGCCTCAGTTTCCCCCTGCCAGCAGGTAAACTCCCTGCCAGTTGGGCAGGTCTGTGGGTGGGACAGAGAGCTGCTCCACAGGTTTATCAGGCAGAACCCCCGCAGCAGAGGTGGTGTGGAAAACTCAGTACAGAAATTAATTGTCTTTCCTGGGCCCGTGTGCGTGGCTGGGGAGGAGCAGCCACGGGCCTCCAAGGGGATCCCAAGGCCAAGGCAACTACCCATCAACCGGACAGGGGCCAAAGCCAGGGACCCATAGCAAGACACCCTCAGGAAAGGTTGCCCAGTCCCCTTGCCTCGCCACAGGGATGGGGGCTCTGGGCAGGAGTAGGTACAAGTTGGGGCAGGAGCAGAGTGAGTCACCACCCTAAGAGTTACCTCGGGAGATGTCAACAGACAGGGGTCCAAGACAGAGGTGCCAGAGGCAGGCAGGGAGGAGCGCACGTGTGCGTGGGCATCACAGTGAGTGATGACAACATGGTCAGACACACACACATAAGATGCAGGAGTCCCGGGGAGATGGGCAGGCAGCAGAGGCAGAGGCCTGCTGACTGCCTTCACCCTGGAGGAAAGGGCTGGGGCTGGGGCTGGGGAACACACTGGCATGTCTCACAGGCCCCCAACTGTGCCAGGCCAGGCTTGTGTCTGCCCAGAGCTCAGGAGTGCCAGGAATGCTAGTCACCCACTGGGCAAACACTTGCCTCACCCCGCCCTCCAAGCTAGGCCCCCATGCTATCCCCCTAGGTCCTGGACAGGTGTAACCAGGGAACCCTGGGGCTGGCGCCAGTGCCCACACTGTGTTCAGGATCACCCAGGGCCAGCCACTCCCAGTGACTCAGATGAGTCAACCCCAGAAAGGGCTGCAAACCCACCTCCAGCCTGGCCCCCCAGCCCTGGGGAACAGCCCTCAGGAAGCCTGACTAACTGCTTGCGCACAAAGGGCCTAGGGTTGGTTCCTGTGTCCAGTCTGGGTGGTCTTGTGTGCGGCGGAAATGGAAGTGTGTGTGTGTGTGTGTGTGTGTGTGTGTGTGTGTGTGTGTGTGTGTTGGAAGTGGAGGATGCCTGCAAGTAAACAAGTATGTAATAGGCAGCATGGGTGGGGTGGTGAACAGGGTTCCCTGGGTCTCTCCAGGGGGTGCATGTGAGCGTCTCAGTGTGTCTGTGTGGAATGTGGGAGACTGAGAAAGCATGTGTGTCAGTGGGTCACATGCACAGGGGTCTGCGTGTCAGACAGTGTGTTCTCACCGGTCATGAGGTGTGACTTCTGAGCGAGGAATCCTGGACGTGACTGTGTGGAGTGTGTATTGTGTACATGTGTCTGGGGTGTATACTTGGGACTAAGTTTCTGCGTGTCTGTGTGAGATGTGTGTTGTGCACACGTGCCAGGTTCTGGGACTGGAAACAAGTGTGTGTGTGAATCTGAGTGAGGGTAAAGTGTGCAGGTGACCTAGAGGGCTTGGGGTCCGGTGGCATGTATTAGGGTCAGTGCGGGCCGTTTGTAGGGGGTAATTCGTGGGAGTGCGGCTCCCTGCGGGAGGGTCTGTGGGCGTGGAGCACGGAGGGAGAGGCTCCTGGCGCGGTGTCCCTCGGGCCACCCCCCATGGTCCCGCCCGGGGCACTCACCCCAGCTCAGGAACTGCGCCACGTTGCGCTCCCGGCGCAGGGGGGCGCTGCTGAGCTCGTGGTGCAGCCCCAGCAGCAGATCCAGGAGGCCGTCGAGCCCCGGGCCGCCGCCGGCCTCGCCCCGTGCCAGCCGCTCCAGCGCGCGCAGCCGCCGCTCCATGGCTGCGGCCGGAGCCCCAAGCCCGGGCTAGAGTCGGGCCGCCCGCATGCCCGCCCGTCGGTCCGTCTGTCTGTCTGTCCACGGGTCCTTTCGTGCGTCCTCCCCCCACCCTCCCGCCCTCCCCGCTGTCACCTTCCTCCGCTGCCGCCTGTGCGCCCTCACCTGGGCGCCCCGCCCCGCCCTCCGCCCCGCCCCCCGACGGACGGGCAGGTGTGTGCCGGCCAATGGGAGACGCAACTGGAGGTGAAGGTGGGAGGGCGGAGGCGCGCGGGGGCGGGGCCAATTCCCGGCCAGGAAGTGGGGGGGCGGGCCCTGAAAAGTAACCCCTGGGCGGGGCGAAGCAAGGAGAGGGGTCCAACTCCCGCCGGACGGTAGCCCAGATCCTTGCGCGGCCCCAGACCCACCCCTACCGGGGTTCTCGCCGCGCCCTATCCTAGGTGGGGGATGCCCGGGGCACTGTAGCTTCCCTAGCCCCCTGGGATAGGGGCCGTCTCTCAGCGCGGGGAGAGGGGCTGGGGACGCCCGCGGCCCCGGAGCCGGATGGGAGTTGTAGTCCGTTCCCTCCCCGGGATGCCGGCCGCTCGGCACCCTTCTCCAAAAAACTCGCTAGTTTCTGATTATATTTTGCTTGCATCGTTACAGCCAACCTGGGTAGGTGAGGCAGGGAGGGTTAAACCCATTTGACAGATGGACACACTGAGGCTTGGGAAGGACGAAGGTGAATCGAGTGGCTTAGGGTTAGGAAGCCCCAAAAGCTAGACCCTGGAGTGGGGCCGGTGTGGTAATTCCACCATAAGGCTTTTTATGCCTAGGCAGGAGCAGGGCCTGTGGCCCGCCTGGAACGTGAGGGCCAAAGAGGTCCAGGCTGGGCTGGAGGAGGTGGGAAAGGGGAGGGACTGACTCTGTCCAGTGGTATTTCTGATTGCCCAACTGTCTCCAGCTGGACCAGACGCCTTGGAGCTGTGGGGCTGTCCAAGAGGAGGGATCAAAGGGTGGGGCATTTTAGTGGCTTTAGACAACAAATTCTTCCATTAAAAGATCTGTTTGGAGATGTGCCTCCTCCCTCAGATGGGGACCTTCTTGAGTCCAGACAGGGTTAGTTTCGTGACAAAATTCTTGAACTAAGCATCCCTGGCAGCACACAGGGGACTTCCCGACGGGTCTCACACTTGATCTCCTCAGAGACCTGCCCTGTGGCTTCACAGGCCCGAGGTCTGTGCAATGGGCTGTCTCACCCAAGGCGGTCAGGTTAGGGAAGGGAGGCCAGGATTCCAACCCAAAGCTGGGGATGCTGTCATTGCCTCTGTGACGGGAGGGGGGTGGGGATGGTGTGTTGAGCCCTCCTGGCTCTCACCTGAAGCGTTCTAGGCCCTCCTTAAGGGGGCGGGGCCGGGGTGGGGCCCACGGGAAAGATTCCCTCCCTCTGTGGCCACAGGAGGGCGCCAGAGACCAGAGTAGGGCCAGGTACTCAAGCTGTGAGCAAGTTCCTATTTCCTGGGGAACAGGAGGGAAAGGGTCCTGGGTAGGAAGATGGGCCATTCCTCTTCTGCCCTTCTTGGACACCCTGATCCCTCACCCCCACCCCACCACAGTCCCCAAGGGTCAGTAGTCAAGAGCCAACTGGTGAGGACTCTGTGTCTCACCTAGGTCACTCCCTGTGTGATCCTTAGCCTCTCTGAATGTCAAGTTCTCAACAAGTCTATCCCCTGCCCTTCGGACTCTGTCCCACATAGTACAGCAGAGGGGAAACAGCCCTCGACAGCAAAAACAGCCCGGCTGGAGTCTTCATGGGGCAGAGCTGGGACTGGCCCTTGATTCTATTTGGTCCTGTATTTGGCTTTGTCATGACCTTGTTCCAAGCCTCAGTTGCCTTGTCTGTAAAAGGAGGTTGGGCTCCCTGCATTCCTTTCCTATGCAGTTGTAAGGTCAGAATGCCCCTTGGGACTCAGTCTGTACCTGAACTCCTGCTCCAGCCTCAGTGAGCAGCTAGTCCCCCAGCTCTGCTGTCAGAAGAAGTTCCAGCTCTTGGCCCTGCTTTGCCCCAAGGAGATCTATTCTCTGATCCAGCGGTGTGTGGCAGGGACCCTGGCCCAGCGGGTGGGTACTCTGCAGATGAGTGAGTCTGAGCAGGAGAAATCCACCACCCCTCTTCTCACCAACCTCCTCATTCACACTCCTCCGGTCACTGCTTTCTGGAGACCCACTCAGGTACAGGGCCAACTGCCCCCTCCAACCTCCCAGCCCACCTAAGCCCCTTCGGCATTGAGGTGCTGGCACTAGCTCTTACCCAGCCTTGAGGGGTAGCAGATCGTGGTGATTACACCACCTCACATTTCTCTGGTGCTTCCTAGCATTTCAAAGTGAGTGCAGATCTGTTATCTTCACCAGGGCCCTGCCAGAAGGAGGGAGTTATTATTGCCCTCCCTCTGTTAACAGATTGATACCTTGAGGCTGGGGTGGTGGGTAGTGGGTTGTGCCAGGTTCCAGGCCTAGGCCAGTGCCTGGCAGCAGAAAGGCAGTATATGGCATCCAGCCCCTGGGGACAAGGAAAAGGGAAAGGCGAGACTATGGTGGACTTGATGTATGTGGGCTTCTGAGGAGGGTCTTAGATGGTGAGAAAAGGAAACTGTCAGTTTAACAACTGACCCAGGCCTAGCAGAAAGAGGACAGTTCAGATAAAGGGGACCCCAAAGAGGTGGAAGGTGAGAGCCCAGTGCAGGTGAGTAGCAGGAAACTCGGGTTTCTTGACTCCTAGAGCACAGCCTTCTGAGTCTGTGTCTGGGAGGGGTCCAGACACAAGGCAGGCTTTGGGGTCGTTCACATCCACACCCACACCCAAATCTTAGGTGTCGTGACCCTGGTCTGTGGTTCCCCTTTCCCCAAGGTCGAGGTTCAGCCGCCCATGGCTGAGGATGAGCCTTTCCCAGCTGTGCCTCCTGAAACTGCTCTCAGCAGATGGTCCTACAGGGCTCCTGCCCTTGGCCACAGCAGAGGTGCAGCGCCCTACTCTGCCCCAGGGAGTCAGAGGATAAGGAGAGGCCGGCCTTGGGATCAGACAGCCCTGCCTCCTGTTCACCAGGCATGTGGCCTCTCGTGAGCGACTTCCTCTCTTTCTGGGTCTCAGTCTCTGTGCACAATGGAGAACTGCGCCAGCTCAGGTGTGGGGGACAAAGGGTACGTGGACTGGCCTCCAGCTGTGGCTGGAGCAGGCCCCTAGGAGGGGCATGTGATTGGAGGGTGCAGGATTGTAGAACTGCAATCCTGCTCAGGCCTCTGGTTTTATTTAAATATATCAACTGCAGTGGCTTGGGGGAGGGGCTGATGCAGATGGTGGGGTTGAGGGTCCCTACTCCCTAGGCTAGTCTTTGGCAGCCCCACAAGCCCACTCCTCTGCCCACAGCACACCAGGGGTGTGTCCTTTGAAAAGTCCACGCTCCAAATGGGTGGACATATGGTGATTTCATCATCCTGGCTTTTCTTCCAAAAACCTTCCCTGCTGCTCCAACACGCCATAGGGGCTCCCACGCTCCACAGCCACAACGGCTGCAGCCCCATGTGGTTTTATAATTATCAATCCTTCTGGGCGCACTGGAAGCCAAGCCCAAGCCCCCTCAGCCACCACCCCTCTGGCCCTTGGGCGCCACCAAGTCTGCACTCTGCTCCAGGGAAGGGTGGGTCCCACTTGCTTTGTTCTGAGAGTTGGGTGGGGTGCTGGGCTCTGTGCAAGACCCTCACCCAACCCTGATCAGCCTCCCTGAGGTACTCAGGAAAGGCGGCTGCCCAAGCTGGGCACACAGGGACCCTGCCTCCAGGAAGCAGGGGTCACTGTCTGCATTCAGTCCTGAGGAAACAGATCGAGAGGGGAGAGGATGGCTGAGTTCCCTCAAGTGGCAGCTCTGGATTCGAACTCCTGCCTGTCTGCCCTGAGGCCTACCCTCTGTGTGCTTTCCAAGCCAGCTACTTTGAATCCTGAGGGGCAGGACTTGGTGGAATTCCTAACCCTGTCACAACCTGGTGACCTTGTCTGTGGGCAAGTCCTCTGACCAGCCCATTTGAGATAAGAGGGCACTGAGCTGGATTCATGGTTAACTTTTTTGTTTATTAAGGAGCAGAAGAAATGTTTATTGCTCTCACATGGAAGGTCCATGTATAAAAGAGCCGCTGTGTGAGGGCCCAGAGGGTGGGCCCTGGTATCTGAGGTATCACGTGGGCAGATTGCCACAAGTTCTCCAACTTCAGAAGCTCTGGTGGAACCTGGTCCCGTGCCCCAGACCAGCCTCGGAAGAGGGGGCCTTTCACCCAGGATCCTGGCCAACTAGGGACCTGGGGAGAAGGCAAGGGGCAGGGTCTGGCCCCCCACAGGGATACCTTAGTCCATACCCACTGGCCACACCTCATCATGGCGGAGAGAAGACTCCCCCACAACCTGTAAAGCCAAAACCAGGGCATGAGATCTGGGGCAGATGTGTGCCCGTGGCCCCTCTTCAAGCCTCTGGTCAGCAGTCACTTCCTGGGTCAGCCACCATAAGGATGAGGGGCCCAGGGAGGGGGGCCCAGGTGTCCCACAGTGCAGGGGCAGAGCAAGCCGGGCAGGGGTTCTCACACTCATGTCTCAAGAGGACCCTTACGTCTTGTGTTTTCTTTGTGCTCTGACAGCTTGAAGGAGCCTGCTCTGCCTCTTCAGTGACCTTGGAAATTGAGGGGCTGCCCCCAGCTTCCAGGGCCCCAGACTGCAGTGACAGCATTTAATCTTCCATGTGTGTTTCTCAAATCTGAGTCTAGAGCTGCAGACTTCAGGAGACACAGTGAGCTCTGGTTTTCCTTTTAAAGGGTATTTTCCATTAGAAACAGTGAAGCGCACATTCTGGAGTTGGGCAGACCATGGTTTGAATCTTGTCCTGCTGCACTTGATCTTCCAGCTCTCCTGAGTCTCAGGTTCTCAGCTGTGAGTTGGAGAGGACGCTGAGCTCTCAGGTCACTACGGTCAGGGTAAACCTAGCACAAAGCAAACGCTCTGAGTGGTGCAGGGAGGGCTGGGGAGCTCCTGCTGCCTCACTCATCAGACCAGATGCCCACCACCTGGGCTGGAGCACAGTGCCTGGTCCTCAAAACCCGCAGGCAACTGTTCACGTCCTGCCTTTTGCCCCAAGTGTGCCTGGAGCAGTCTCCACCCAATCGCACCTTAAATCCACACCCTTCCATGGCGCGTTGGCTCCCAAGTTGTCACCCTCCTCTCTGCGGGCAAAAACAGTCCCCTATCTGTGACATAGGCTGGGCCAACCCTTTGTATTTTTGTCGCTGGTGTTATCTGCTTGGTCTGCCTTCAAAGTACTGGCTTCCCTGTCTCTAAACAACCCTGGGGCCAGCACGGAGCCCAGTACACCCCATCTGCTTGATACCTCCCAGTGCCCAGAGCCCTGTGGGCACCCACCTGTCTGTCTATGGCTGGGGCAGAGCCCAGGTTGGAGAAGATGCTGTGAAGATGGTCGTAGGCAGGCACCTCCTCCCTTAGACCTGAGAGTGGGGGAGCCTAATCCTGTCATCAGAGGCCCCCACAATTGCTTTATCCCATCTTTCCCCAAAATAAACTATCCCTGCTCAGCCCCCACCTAGCACAAGGAAAGGGGGTCATCAGCCCCATTTCCAGGCCTCACTCTATTAATAGGAGGCAGCAGATGCTGCAGAACCGAGCACGGCTGGGCAGGGACCACCACCTCACCCGGGCAGGCTTGCCAACCTGTCCCTGCTGGTATCTCGGCCCCAAATGCTCTGCCAGCACTGAGCAGGCAGTGTGGGGCGCAGGCCCAGAAGAGACATCTAAGCACCAGGAGCCAGCTTCAGCACAATTCAACTTCTTTTAATGTGAGAAAGCCTTGTCTTCAGTTGCTTTTTGTTCCCACAGACAAATGTGGATAAGCCACTGTGCCTCAGTGAGTTTCCAAAGAGGATGCTGCCTCTATCCTCCCAATACCATGTGAATGGTGGGCCACAGCCAGCGGGAGGCAAAAAGGTGTTCTGGGTGACTGGGACCCAGCTGAGGCCTAGAGGGCAGCACTGGAAGGGTGGGCAGGGTCAGGGGTCAGAGGTCAGAGTGGAGGAGTCCTGAGACCCCATGGGCGGGCCTGGTGGGAAGCCTGCTCCCTCTGGCACAGAGGCTCTGCAGTGGCAGCGCCAGGCCCTGGCGGCTGAACGTTGGCCAGCAGGACACCCAAGCCCCCAGAGGCTGTGCTTGGGACAGCCCAGCCGAGGCAAAGCAGAGTGAGGAGGCCTGACTTGGTTGCTTGCCGGCTCAGGCTGCTCAGCCTGGGGGACTGGTTTAAGGGCATCCAAGTCAAGTTGCCATCCTCCTGTGCTCAGGAGTAGGGAAGAAGGCAGGTGGGAGAGGGAAGGGACCGGGTTGTCCCTGGTCTCTGTACCTGGAGCACCACGCCATAGCAGGCTCACGGGGACCCACCATCCACCAGAGGTGGGGCAGGGAAGTGCCCAGAATGTTCCAGGAAAGTGAGAGGATGAAACAGGAAACACGAGCTCTGGGGTCTCGGGCAGGGTGTGCTCTGCGCATACCCCAGCTCTAATGGCTCCTGAGTGGAGCTGTCCCCCGCCTGGAGTGTGGGGAAGGGGACAAAGATCACAGCTTCTGAACAAGAGGTTGGGAAGTTACTGGAAAATTCAGTCAAGTATGAGAGGTGTCATTTTACAGAACAAAAACCAGCTTATGTATTTTTCCGGAAGACAGTCTCCCACATCCACCCATCCCTTGGAGTCCCCTCAAAAAGGCAGCTGGGCCTTGCTTCTGTGGCTGTGGAGCCAGGGGGACATGAGAGCAAGGAGCAGGACTTGCAGACAGGGGGCCATGGGGAAGGGAAGAAGGAAGGCACGAGATCCAACTCCATCTGGGAGCCTAGGAGGAGGCAGGACTGGGTGGGGAGGGAAGCTGCAGTCCGGATGGAGGGACTCCACCTAGACACAAAAGGGAATCCCAGTCTGGGTCTGCACGTGTCCTCAGGGCCCCCAGAGACTGGAGGGGCGTGCCGGGTGGCTTCCCCCCGGTCTCGGTCACAGGGCTGCTGCGTGGGCCGCAGAGAAGGCGGGGAGGGCAGCGGCTGTCCATGCGTGGGGCTGCCAGCCAGAGGAGGCAAGAAAGAACGCTGCCTCTAACGTTATATATTAAAAATATCCGTAGTTCTTATGCACAAAATTCCATCATTCACATACGAGTATCACCCCTGCCTCCCCCAAGAGCAGCCTTAAGAGAAAGATGGTGGTTTTCTTTTGCGAGCTGAGGAAACATCACTCAGTCTTTATGGACTTGAGAACCGCTAACCCTCCCCTCCCCTAGCCTCCGCCTGGCTGGGCACTGAGGTGGGGTCGTGGATGGCGGGGTGGTCACTCGTGCCTCCGCTTGGAGGGAGGGATCAGGTGTGGGGGCAGGTCAGCGGGCAGCTCGTGGCCCTCCAGCTTGACTTTGATGAGGTGGTTGGCCAGCGCGAACTCCTCATCGTCCAGCAGCCCATCCCGGTCCACGTCGGCCAGCTTCCAGATCTTCCCCAGGACCGTGTTGGGCAGCTTGGACTTCACCATCTCCTTCTTGGCGTTGGCGCCCGTGATCTTGCCGTTGACAGGTGACAGGGTGTAGAAGATCTCATCGTAGGTGGGCTTGTCCTTGCCCACCACCCACTCGACGTCATCAATGCCCTCGCCAGCCCCCTCGCCATAGCCATGCCCGAAGGGCCCGTTCATGGTGCCCTCGAAGGCGCCGCCCTTCACCACCTGGGCGGGCATCAGGGACTCCTCCTGGCGCACCATCACCATCAGCCGGGCGATGTCATTGGCCAGCATGTCGTCCACTGTGTCCAGCAGCTTGGGCTTCAGGGCCTGGAACTTGCTGAAGTCCTGGGTCTGCAAGAGCTCCTGTGGTGGGAAAGGAGGAAGGATGGGACTGGATTGGGCCTCCCAGACTCCGGCAAGGGATCCCAAGAAGAGCTGGCTCCACAACAAGGCCCCAACCCCTTATCCCAGGCAACTCAGTTAACCCCTCTGGGCCTGGGCTCCCCCATCTGTAAATCAGAGGTACAACAGTCTCCTTCTTGTAGGGCTGTGGCAGGGATAAACTTGGAGGTTGGGATGCTTGGCACAGCCCCGCCCCCTCCCTACCGTTCAGGATGAGTCACCACATTCCCCTGTGAGCTGTCACGGCCGTGGTCAACTTCTCCAGTTCGGGTGGGGTGCTGGTGATTAACCCAGCTGCTTCCACTTTCGGAAGCCCCAACCAATGGAGCCAGGGTTTCCTCCAAAACCACTGCCCCAGCACCCTCCTCATTCCCTGATCACCAGCAGCCCTCTTAGGGTGCAAGAGACAGCCATACCTGCATCTTGCGGAGGTTTGGGAAGTCGCCGGGGGAGATCTGATGCTCCCGCTCAATCTTCTGGTAGATCTCTCCCAGATTGTTCACCAGCTCTTTCTTTTTGCTCTCTTTACCAAAGACATTGGGCATCTCCTTCTTGAGGGAGCTGATGATGTAGGCATGGACCTGTGAAGACAGGGAAGGGGCAGGTGTCAGGTGCTTCCTGGACACCTTGTCAGGAGCATGGCCTGCACCTAGGCTGCCCCAGAAAGCTGGGATTGTTGTTGCCCTGAAGCCCACATTCTTTCTGTTTCTCGGTGGCACACCCACCTCCCTCGGCAGCGCCTCAGTCCGTCAGACACAGAATATGTTCACACCATCCTGCTTACACAAGTCTTTGGATGCTGATGTCCAGTTCACAAAACTCCAGCACAACCCGAGTTATGTTCCCCTCTATCATCCTGACAACCTCGGGGACAACTAAGGGTTAGAAAAATCGCACAAGGCTTTTCCCAGATGTTTCAGGCTTTACCTAAGCTCAGTACCTTGGTTAGACATCTGCCAATTAAGACAGCACACCCTTCACTTCCTGATAGTGGGCCAGTAATGCTGGCAACCTTCCGAGGGCACTACAGTCCCTTGCCAAGCAACATCCAGCCGTGGAGGGGCTGCGGCCAGTCAGCCTCATGCGACCTTATCCCAGACTGCCAGCTCCACCCCATAAAACCCCCTCCGCTGGCCTGACCCTGTCTGCCCAGGGCTGGGAGACTGGCTGAGCACTGACCAAGGGAAGCAAGCCGGTCACAGTCACAGTCACAGCTCCACCCATCACAGGCCAGCAGAGAGCAGCTCACTCCAGAAAAAGGGAACAGTCTCAAAACAGCAGGTGCAGGACAAGACTGGAGAGGACAGGGCTTTCCAGACATGGTGACTCAGTGTGTCCGAGGGCCAGGCAATAACACACTATCTCTGTAGATGAACCAGCAGGGGCTGAAGTCTGCCCTTTGTTCTTTCCTGGAAGGAGGCTAAGTGAGAGCATGGGTGGCCCTGCCAGGAGAGGGGCTGGGCAGGGGACAGGGGAGCTGCCTTTCCCTGCAACTGAGCAGAGACCGGACCGGAAAATAGGAAGCCAGCTCTCTCCTCCACTTACTGCCACTCCCTCTTCAGCTCAGGCCGTCCCTTGGCCCTTTGAGGCCAGGAGCTAGTTACATGGGTTCCTTCCTCAGAACCAGCTCTACTCACCAGGAAGGTTCCAGAAGTGAGATATCTAGAGAAATATGCAGCCTCCAGAGCAGGCTTCTGCATCTTTACTATGCACACAGATCACCAGGGGACTGTGTCCAAATGCAGATCCTGGTTCCATAGGGCAGAGGTGGGGCCTGAGACCCTACGCTTCTAGTAAATTCCAATTTGTGGGTCCAGGAGTACTTTGGGTGATGAGGGTGAAGACGCAGCTGGGGGTAGGGATGAAGGGTCACTTCCCATTACTCAGGCCAGGGAGCACCCAAAGCTACCTGACTCTGGGCCTTAAGACGGCATGGGGTGCCCCGGGCCACTGTGTTCGGCCTATGCAGTCGCAAAACCTCTGGGCTACATGCAGGCAGCCGGCTTCCTGGGGACAGGAGCACAGCCCTCGGGGCTCCTCCTGGCTCTTGCAGGACAGGCCCTGCCACCCAAAGAGGCTCCCGATATGGTGCCATTCAAAATCACATGTCCTAAGGAAACACATTCTGTTTCTCAGTGTTTGAAGGGTCCAATAGTGGTCTTAACTTTGTTTCCCAGCCCCAGCCACCCAGGATCTCCCTGAAGTGCTTGGCCAGGCACTGAGATTCCAAACTCTTGAGCAATCCAGACGTAGTTGGCAGCTGCCAGCAGGCCCAGCGATTCCACGGAGGGGCAGGGATGATTGACAAGGCCTCTTGGGTGGAGGCCACCCAGCAGTTCTCTCTGGGCCCACAGGCTTGTGCCCCATCTCTCCACTGACTACCTCCTGTCCCGGCCTAAGAGTCATCTCCCACTTGAGGCCCCCCGGTCCTGCCCACCCCCGCCCAGGATCGCTCTCTAGTCGCCTGCCTCTGCAGCACCCCGTGCTTACCCCGAGACAGTACAAATACATCATACTCTTTCTTTATGTGTCCTCCTTTCCCCCACTCAGATGGCCAGTGCCAGGAGGGTGGGGGCCCGTCAGTCCCTACTGCGGCCCCAGTGCCCAGCACCTGCTGAGTGCACTGCAGTGCTCGGCAGACCCGGGGAGGGGGCCGATGAGGCCTCAAGCAGCACCCTCACCCACTATCCACTTCCCAGGGTGCCCCTTGGTACAGTGGTACCATCCTCTTTGATGTTTATGTGAGTTAAAAAGAATCTCACTTAGGAAAAGGCTGCACCCACAGGTGCACCAGAGGACAGGTCCAGACAAGGCATGGCACAGCATGGCCATGGCTCTGAAGGCCTGGGTCTTGGGCATCCAATCCCGGTGCCCTGAGTGGCTGTCCCAGAGCCCCCTGGGCCGTCCCCACCGCCAGCTCTACCTTGGCCAGCCGTGCCCGCTTGATCAGGTCATTGAGCTTCCGGAGGGCGGCGTTTCGGGGCAGAGACTGGATGTCTTTGAAGAGGTCTTGCTCCTCAGCCTCAAAGAGCTTGCGGTTGTCGGGGATGAGGAGTGGGTGGGACCAGAAGGAGCCGATGTACACCCGGACCACCTCGGGCGTGTTGATGATCTTCCCCAGGGACCACATGAGGGCCCCATAGACCCGCATCAGCTGCTGGGTCTCGATCTGGTCAGCCTTGTTCAGCACCACGCGGATCTTGTCCTCGTGGTTCTTGAGGGCCTTGATGACTTCCGAGAACTCGTCAGAGATGTCCAACTTGTGAGCATCAAAGAGCAGGATGATGCGGTCAACCCGCTCAGCGAACCACTCCAGGACGGCCGCGAAGTCATAACCTGTGGGAAGAGAAAGAGGGTGAGTCAGGGGAGCCAGGGGCCAGGAGGCTCTGATGGCTCTTGTCTCTGACTTGGCCTGGTACTTCGCAGCCTGGGGTCATTTAAATTCCAAGAACGTACTCATGTGGACAGCACAGCACCCTGAGGGCAGGGTCACCAGGCCTCCCTACTTCTGTACCCATCATGGTTAACACCCTCACCAATATAGCACCTGGCATGAAGAGGTGCTTAACAATGCAAAGGAAGTCAGAGTCCAAGCTCTAGGGTGGGTCCGACTACAGCAAGAGTGAGGAGGAGACCCCCAGCAGCACGGCTCAGCACCACAGGGGCCTCTGCACAGCAGCGACAAACAGCAGCGAGACCTGCAGCTGCTACCTGTTCAGTGCTACATGTGGGGCTCCCTGCTCTGCAAGAATCTCATTTATTCTCTACAACAGGGGTTGCAAACTACAGCTCCGGGGCCAGATCTGGCCTGCCACCTGTATTCATTAATAAAGTTTTATTGGCACACAGCCCGCTCATCTGTACCATCTACGGCTGCTTTTGTGCTGCAACAGCAGAGCTCAGTTATCGTGGCAGATATTCTAAGGCCTACAAAGCCAAACATATTAACACTCTGACCCTTACAGAAACAGTTCAGTGACCCCTGCTCTACCACAAGCCTATGAAGCATTGCAAACCACTTCCCTCTCCAGGTCTTAAATCTTCTCTAAAATGACTGGACTAAACTCCTGATCTCAACTCTATTCCCTGCTGTTTCCCACCAACCAATAAAGGCCCACTGGTGAACCATGCCACATGTGGCAGACTGCTGCCTGGGACGCTTCCTTTAATAACAGAACTGTCTAATGTTAGCTGCATTCACGCAACCCCCTCAGCTTAAGACTGAATTTCCCAGCCTCTCTCGCAGCAGAAATGAACAAGAAAAGAAAAGGCGCACGAACCCTTTGTCCTCTTCTCCCTCCCCGAGGACTGGAATGTAGGTGTGATGGCAGGAGCTGGAATAGCCACCTTGGGTTCAGGATGGTCTTGGACCATCAGATACCTGATTTAAGCCAGTGGATTTGCAAGACTGGGCAATAGTGGTTTAATTTGTATCCTATCTTACAATTATACCACTTCAAAATGTTCCACTTCTGGAGGCACTGTCCCCAGAAAAAGTGAAAATTCTGTTTCTCATCTTTTAAGAACACTAAGGAAAGGCAGGAAGACTATGTGGAAACAATGACCTAAAAGTTTTGGGGAAGCTTGGGTCCCAGCCCCTGAGCTGCTATCTCCTCTCTGGATGATTCTAGGCACATCTCCTGGTTCTTCAGCTCCTACCATAGGCCACCCGAAATGCAGGCCAGACTTCTTAGGAACCACTGTGTACTTAGGAACCAGAGTAGTCACGCTCCTGGGAAGAAGCCAGAGAAGCCGCTCCTATAAAGAAGGGCCTGGGACACTGCCCAGAAATGGGCCAAAACCAACCTCCCCCACCCGCAGGGCCTGCTCCCACACTCTGCACCCTGACCAGGCTGGGATTGACAGGCCTTCCCTGGACGGCAGGAAACAGAAAAGTAGCAGGTAGAGGAGGAGACCAAAGAAAGGGACAAAGTGTCAACAAAAGGCCCAGAGTGACTCACAGTGCCACGGGGAGGGCAGCCCTCAGCGTCCCCCTTGTAAGGCACCAGCTGAGCAGTTCACCAGAGCGCAGTCCAGCTCTCCTGTCCCGCCAGGCCCTCCGGGCTGAATGCAAGTCCACAGCCGCCCTGATGAGGCCGCCTCCACTGGAGCCAGAAAGCCGGCCCCCTGCACATGAGGGCTCTAAGCTAAACAGGGACGTGCAGGGTGGGCCCAGGGTGAAGCTGTGTTTGTTGAGACAAACATTTGGCTGCCAGGCCCCCAGGTTCAAGTGGGCTTGAGTCATCTGGGTGCCTGGAGCAGCAGCATTCCACACTGGGGCACTCAGAAAAAACATAGGCTTTTAGTAAGAAAGCTCTGGATTCAACTCCAGGCTCCAGCCACTGATTCTGTGGCCTGAAGTTCTTAATTTCTGATTTATACTTTTTCATCTATAAAAGTCAAATAACAGTTCCTTCTCCTAAGGTCACAGGGAGGATTAAAGGAGGTGATGTGTCGGGCTCCCAGCACAGGCCCCAGCACCGGAATGACACCCATGGGTCGGGCAGGCCCAGGCCGGGGGCGGGGATCGGGGGAGATGGTAGGGCCCCATGGAATGAAGACTGAGTGGCTGGGACTGCATCACTGGTCAGGAACAAAGAGTGACAAACATTTAGCCTGGCTCTAAGGCCAGAGGCCAGCTTTTGTCCCTGTGGCAAGACACCGAAACTGAAGGAAAGCCCAAAAAGCACTGCTTCCCTCAACTGAGCCCGTAGCCTCGCAGGACAACCTGTTCCCACCCCAGCACAGGGGGAAACAGGCTGCTCTGATCGGAGGCAGCCCCCGCAGCAGTCATTTCTTAACAGGGTGGAAGCAGCAAAGCCCCTGTGAATTGAACTTGAGCCCGGGCAGGGGAGCCATCAGCCTTCCAGAGGCCCAAGCAGACGTCAGAAATGGCTGGGCACCAGATCCCCTGCACCCAGAGGGCTTGGGAGGGGACAGGGCAAGGGCTGGCTCACTCATGTGCCCGCCACCAGCCACCACCCAGGCTGCTGGTTCCAAAGTACAAGGGGCCCCAGACACGAGGAGCAGGCGGAGGGGAGCGGGCTGGGAGTGGGGTGGCCCGGCCAGGCCACCACCTCCTTTTATGGTTGGCTCTGGGACCGGCAGGTCAGTGCTGGAAAAGCGATGACTCAGGACTGAACGGCAGCTCCTTCTCAGCAAAAATGAGGCCCCACTTCTTCCCTCATCACACTGTTTGTCCTCAGACCACCAGAAGTTCAAATCAGACCACAGATTCACACAGCTGGGGAGGCGGCAATGCCAAAACCGAGGTGATGGGAACAGGGGCGCCCTGATGGGCTAGGCTGGAGGCCGAGTTAGCTTTGGCTCCAGAGTCAGGACAGCATGCAGGGAGCTGAGGTCACCCCCAGACTCCACCCAATGCGGCCTCACTCCTCCCCTCCCCCAGTGGCCAGCGGTGGGAGGCACATAGTGGGGAGGGGGAGAGAGAGGAGGAGGAGAGTCTCTGAAGAAGGCACCAGGTCTGGGAGACCAACCAGATCCGAGGTGTCCCCCACGGCCCCGCCCACAAATCCAGTTACTTGCCAACACCTCAAGCTGAAGCCAACAGAGCTAAAACCGTTTTTTTGCAGATGAAGGAAATTTCCTGTTTGTAAGGAAAGTGCTCACACTTGGTGAGAGAGACCCGGTGGCTGGCCAAGCACGCCCACAGGTTATGAAGAGGGTCACAACGATCTGGTCTGTGCAACATCATTGCAGGTGGGGGACCATATCCTAGCACATGGCCACAGCCACCATTAGGCCCATCCAACAGCCCTCAGCCCACCAATCCCTCACTCAGCCTGAGTGTCACCACAGGCACTGAAGGCTGGACTAACCCACAGCTGTGGTGCCCAGAGGCCACCAGAGGCCTAAGGCTCGGTGGCAGGTGACAAGTCCAGGGAGGAACCTCCTGCCCCCTCCGAGCACTGCCGCAGGCACTGACACGTAGAGGTCGGCCTCAGGGGCAGGATCAGGCATCAGACCCCACAAAAGGCAGAGCAATTCCTCAGCAGAAGCGGGAAGGCACGGTGCCTGATGGGGAGAAAACTATTCCCCGCCGACCGCGTGTGGACCAGGTGCTGTAGTCTCAGGCAGATGGTTGTGAGGGCGCTGACACCCACAAAGGACCCGGACAACACGCTCCAAGGGGGTGAGCTGGAAAAAAAAGGCTGAGCCTGCAGTGTGAATAAAAGCCAGTGCTGATAAGAGACAAGCTCTGGCTCAGAGTTCTGGGACCTTGAAGACATTATGAAATAAGCCAGTTACAGAGTGTGAGTCCACTAGTCTGAGGTCCCCAGAGTCCAATCCAGAGACAGAAAGTAGAACGGTGGGGTCCAGAGGCTGGGAAAGGGAAGAAGGGGGTTGCTGTTTAATGGGGACAGTTTCAGTTTGGAAAGATGAAAAAAGTTCAGGACTTGTTGGTGGTGATGTTTGCACAACAACGAGAAAGTAGTTAATGCTACTGAACTGTGCACTTAAAATTGTTAAAATGGTAACTCACATTATGCATGTTTTGCTATATACACAGTCCTGAGGGTGAGGGAGGAGAGGGAAAGAGGAGCCGCTCTGCAGGCTGACCTTGGGGACCTGGGCTGCCTTCCCACTGAGAGTCATGAGTCCCACCCTCCGGCACCAAGGTGAAGGGAGCAGTTGTGATGCGTCCTCACCCCAGCCCAGCACCCTCCAAATACAGGTACTTTCAGCAGCTGGGGGAAAAGCTGCTTCATACATTCCAGAAGTTTCTAGAACACAAACAATAGACGGTTTGTCTCCAATCGACTTTTGCTTCCTGCCATTCAAGCTGCGTGGGCCTCAGTGCTTCTTGCTACAGCTCTCATCATGCAGGCTTCTAACTCGCGCTGGGGCCGGGAGGAAGGGGTGCAGGGGAACAAGAAAGATTAGAGAACTAAGAGTCTACTCTGTGAACTTGTTCTGAGCTTCCTTAAGCTAAAGTTCTTAAGGGAAGGACTCTTCCAGTGGGGCACAGCGGTTAGGAGAAAGGGGCCTCCCACCGCTAGGTATTTACCCAAGACAAATTAAGAAATTAAAATTTGCACTCTACATGAAGGTTTACAGCAGCTTTATTTAAAACTGCCCCAAAATGGAAACACAGATGCCCTTTAACAGGTGCATGGATGACAAGTCACAGTCCATCCATGTGATGGGAGACAACAGCTCCCAAAAGGAATGAACTGCAGACTCTCAAATACACAATGAACCTCAAAAGCACATGTTCAGTGAAAGACAGACACAAAAGGCTTCACACTATATGATTCCACTTACAACTTTCCGGAAAGGCACAACTTGAGGGACAAAGATCAGTGGCTGTCTGGGCCAGGAGGGACTACAAAGGGGTGTGGGGAACTTTCTGGGGGTAATGGAAACTCTGTATCTTGGTCCTGCTGGTGGGTACACTGCTGCTTCACAGAGTGAATTTTACTGTATATAACACAGACCTCAATAAATCTGGCCTAGAAATAAGCAAAAAAGGATAGGGGGGCCAAGAAGAAGACAGCTGGACTCTGGAATCAGGCCCACATTTGAATCCTGAACCTTCTACTCAACAGCCAGTGGGGTAACCCTCTCCGAGCCTCCATCTCTTCATCAGCAACGTGAAGACATCAGACTTCTGCTTTGAGTGTGAGTGAGCGCCTGGCACACTGTAGGCACTTGGTAAATGTTTGCAATTATTTATTCACAGGATTTGTATTTTGGGCTCAAGAAGCTCACATTCTGATGGGTGTGTAGGCAACGGCCGCCCCTGACGCGTGAAGAATGCCTCGTATCCCAAATATAAACCGAGCATTTGCAGGCACTTGGGCCAGCTGCCGCCCAGCCAGCCGCCAGGCTCGCAGCCCCAGAACAGGTGCCGTGCCAGCACAGGCTAGTACCACTCTTCTGCGGGCAGAGCGGCCCACACCCTGGGCAGAGCCTGTGGCATTCCCAGCCAGCGCTGGCTAGGGTCGGGGGTGGTAGCGAGAGGAAGGCTTTGAGGAGGGTAGCTGTGCTGAGGTCGGGGACCAGGGACCCAGAGAAGGTCCTGGAGACTGAAGGGAAGCCCCTGCTGAGTCAGTGCTTCCCCCTCTGCCAGACTCCTCAGGATGTTATTTGGAAAAAGGTCTTCCTCCCCAAAGTCTGGGAATCCCTGGATTTTTCAGTGTCTTTATTTTTATTCAGCTGACATTTGTTGAACACTTAACTGGCCACCAGGCACTAGGGCAAAAGCTTAACACATGTAAATTCCTGTAATCAACAAGAACCATGAGGCTGGTATTGCTATTCCTGTTTTATTGAGGTGACTCCCCAGGGCTCAGCAACTCCTTAGGGCCCCCAGCTTCTAAAGTGCTGACCTGGGACTTGAACCTCCTGTCATTATCTGTACTGTGGGCATTGGGAACCCAGAACGGATGCAGTACTCAGCCTTGAACAAGGCTTTTGGGCAACCTCATGGAGCTGTTCTATAGGCTGCAGAAAACCCTGCTGAAAAGCTGGACATCTCAGGAGGTGGTCAGCAGGAAGGGACACCTCTGGGTCAGAGGGCTGCAGGTTTGCTCCAGGCAGCTCCCTACCCCAGTGTTGAGGAAGCAGATGGCTCCTGACCTTGGATGGAGCCTAAAAACCAGGGTCAGTCAGCAGAAGGGCAAGTGAGAACCCAGGGAACCGGCCAGCCTTAGCCAGGACTCCTAGTGCCCGTCATGGATGGCTTGGTGGGGGCAATTTCTGGCTGCAGGCAGAGAATAGGGTAAAAATCTCAGCAATGCTGTTCAAAGCCCCAGACCTCAGGCCCATTTCTGGACTTGGAGTCTGATCTGGGGCCTGAAGAGAAGAAGCGTGGCTCCTGGGCATTCGGGGAGAGCTGATACCTGCACAGTACCAACCTAGCAGGGCCAAAGACTTCCCTGAGCCAAGCTCTCAGAGCTCCTCACCCTAGAGCACCGCCTTTCAGCACACTAGTACGCACCTCTGCTGGGTTCAAATCCCAGTGCCAACTAGTGTTAGCCTGTGCCTTCTTGGGCTGCTTAACTTTGCTAAGCCTCTGTCTCATCTGAAAGGCAGGGGCATCCTCACAGACGCAGCTGCTGTGATAGCCAAGGTTCACATGGCAGCGGTCAGCAGAGAGCCAGGCCTGCCGAGCTCTTATCTCCTAATCCAAGTTGAAACAACACGTCCCTGCTGACTTGACTCCCACAGGGGAAAACGAGGTACAAAAGTTATGGCTCAGCTCACAGCCTCGTAGGGAGAATGGCACGAGAGCCCTGGCCAGACCCCTGCCTCCTGGGTTGGGGCCTCCATTTGGACGACGCCTCCTGCCGCTGCCCACTGAGGACCAGCAGCGGTGGGAAGGTCCTGCTCCCTCCCAGGCACTGCTGTGACTGCGCAGGCAGCCAGCAGCTGGGAGCCAAGGCCACCAGCCCCACAAGGCCCCAGATGCCCTTTGGAATGCACTTTATCAGTCACTCAGGCAGCACCCAAGAATGAATGCTGTCCCCACAGGTCACCTTTCTCTGCTGACACAGAAGAACATTATTTTTAAAGTAGATTAGCACAATGGAGAAGAACAGCCCAAGACCCCCGAGAGGCCCCTTCTCGTCCCTGTAACAATTCTCAGGGGTCTGTTGCAGAGCCTGGGCTGCATCCCAAAGGCTTTGGACCTGCACAGGCCCTACCTTATCTTTCCAGACAATGTTTCCTACACACATTAGGGACCATGGGGGAAAGTTAGGGGGGGCCAGGCAGACAGGGTGGGAACTGGAAGTAAACGTAATTAGCAACTCTAATGTCCACGCAGCCTCCTGGAGGATGCTCTGTTTCTAGGGGATGAGGTCGGCAGACAACAGAAACGTATGCTGCTTGTCCGGGACCCAGGTTTTCTGTTGGCCTGATCCTTCTGAGAGGGAAACACCTGCTTTCCATGCTATCAGCAAAGGGAGCACAGAGGCGGCGGGCCAGGGAGCCTGGAACGCACTGCCCTCCTCTGACTTCCTCTGCTGAGTGACACGGGACCTTTGCAATGACAGACGAATGGGGTCTCCAAGAAGGAGAAACCTACCCCTTCTCGGTCCACCTAGAGGACGCCACTCCTGAAGGTCACATCCAGCACATCTAAGAGGTACCGCACTATAGTCTTTCCCCAGCTGATAAAACGCTGACACCAAACATATTCCACGGCAAATCCCAACCTGGTAACTTTTAGTAAAACACTTTAAACCAAGACCTCTAGGGTTATGGACGGAAAGAAATAGTCTGTAAAATCAGTTTGATCTCTGTTTCACAGAAGGAAAGCCCTCTTCCAACCACAGTGATGTACTTATCTTTAAGCCAACCTCCTTATTCCTGCCCATGATGGGTGGGGGAGGCCTTCCTGGCTGCCCAGGGACCCAAAGGGGCCATGCCGTACATGGTGAGGGGCACAGGCAGGCCCCATGAGGTGAAGCACTAACGGCGAACCCCGCTGTCTCCTGTTGGCTTCCTCCTCCAAGTATCTGCCATCTGCGTGGGCAGATGCCTGAGATGCACCCTGTGCCTGACTGGAGGGCACACTGGGGCACTGCCCTGGTGCCTGTCCCAGAGAAGGCAAGTTTGGACACCACTGTCTGCCTTTCCACTAATGGGGTAAGGAAGCAGAGGGAAGGGGGCAGGGTCCCCGTGGTAGCAAGACAGACCCTCCCAACTCATCACTCTGCTAAGGCCACAGGCCGATGTGTCAAAGACAGCCCAGCAGGGGAACCTCACAGCACTGCTGGAAAACAACTGTTCCTGAGTTCTCTTTTAGGGAGACAACAGGGGCCACAAGAACCCTAAAAGCTTTCTCCCAAACACCTTAACTGCCAACACTGAAGGTCCTAAGGTGTGTGGCATCTGGGGGGATATGTCTCTTTTCATGAGCTATTACTGTCCTTTCCTCAAAGAGGTGTTCACATCAACTGACCTACCTGACCTGATGGCCCCCAGTCAAGAAAGCCCCTCCCCAAGCTACTCCCCCAGGCCATAAAAAGAGAACTCTACAGAGCCTCAGAAAAGTCCCTCCAGGAAGCTCAGTCCTGGAGGCAGACGGAGAATAAACTCCCTTTTGTAGGTCTTTCTCTTTAAGAGTAACTTACTCTGAGTTTCTAGCCTTGCTTTGGCAAATGACAAGGCAAAAGCCATGTTTATCAGGCATTTTCTTAAAACCAGATTGGAACAATGATGTCAGTAAGAAAGAAAAAAATGGCCCTTGCCTTTTTCTAAGGGATTCCCAAATCTGCTCTCTTGAACTCCTAGAAGTATCATTATTATTAGGGGTGGAGATCCTAAAAGTTTAAACCAGATTTAGAGATAGAGAGCAGTTTCAGTATGCTCTGATGCAATCCCATAACGGCAGGGGCCCACAAGCCTGGAAAAAAAGAGAAGCAAGGTTTCTCAGCACTGAGAATGGGGCCCCACCCCCTCAGAGCCGCAGCAGACACACTACCTCCCAACTTCAGCTGCAAAGCTCACTAACGCTGGGCTGGACAGCCCGGAGGGAAAGGGGGTGCAGGAGAGATTTGCAAGTTAATGATAAACAAATCTGGTCACTTGTCCTCAACCCCCTCTGAGTCTGATTTTGTTTCATTTTTACATTTGCAGCTGCAGACTCCACTCCTAGCCTGCCAGATATCACGGCCTGCGTCCCCACTCCAACTCCTCCCAGAGAGCATTCAAGCCCCAAGGTCCCCCTCCTTCTACAAAAAGGGGCAGCAGCAGAAACAGAACCCAGTGCAGGCGCATCCTGAACCAGATCTTTAGAAAAGCTTGGCAAAATCAAAACTGGAGTTTACACAACTAGAACGGGCCTGGTGCACTAATATTCCGCATGAAAACCTCACGCTACACAAAGCGCCCAGGGAGGCTCTGATTACCAACATTTAAGCAAATTTAAACATATTTCCACTGTACCCTAAATGTTTAACAAATTGCTGCTAGCTTCTCCTTTTGGCTGGCTTCCTCAAGTCAAACTGTTCTCTCACAGTCCTGCTGGACTCACTGGGAATTTATACTGCCTTGGGAGGCAAAGCTTTCAAACATAAACTAAGGTGAATGGGCCCCCAGGGGAGCCAGGAGCTCATTCAGAGCATCAGTGCTGCCTGAGGTCCCTGGAGCCCAGACACTAAGCAATTTCCTGGGACCTCACAGCCAGCCTGTGCTCCTCCTCTCCAGCATGCCCCAGGGGCTGGAAACCTCGAAAGCCACACAAAATTGGCTGCTGTCTCACCCTGATGGCTCTTGTAACCTCAGCAAAGGCAGCCAAGGAAAAAGCAGCTCCAGCCCCTACCGGGCTTGAAACACCGACCAGAGACAAGGCTGACAAGGCTGACGTGAGACAGGTTCTCACTCAGGCTGAGAGAAACTGGGGCAGCAGCTGGCCCATGTCACAGACATCAGATAGAAGTCGTCTGACTACACCAGGTGCCCTGGGCTGTGTCGGAGCCTGTTTACCTCTGCTGATGCGCTGTTTCTCTCCAGACAGGATCCCGGGAGTGTCAATGATGCTTATGCTGTCCAAGACCGGGTTGGGCAGCTGGGCACACATGAACCTGCATGGGAGCAAGAGCCAGGAAGAGAGATGTCAAGACTCAGGTATCGCTGCTCTTGATGGGACAGTGGTGATTTCTATACTCCATTTCCCCCTCTGGCTTCCTTTCCAGAAGCAAAGCACTTAAAGGAGGTTTTCTATTGTCTTAAGTTTCCGGGGTGACCAGCAAATTGTACATGTTGTCTTAACTGGGAATCAACTAGCAGGCTCAAACTGACCCACATCAGCACTTCCCTCACTTAGCTTTTCCCCCAGAGTTCAAGAGTTCAACTTTCAAGTTTGCTGACGTGTTAGTGAAAACTGCACAAGCCTAGGCCACCATTCAATTCCAGAAGGAAAACAGAAGGGTGACAATTGGGACCATGGAATTCCATATTCAAATTTTTAACCGCTTGGCCAAATTTCCACATCCTGCTGAGAGATGGTCCTTTCTTACTGCTGTTGGGGCCAGCCCTCCCTTCCACCCAGCTGCTTGAGAAAATGGATTGCAGTGGGAGACCAGTGACAGACAGGGGACCACACAGGCTGGTGGATGGTGGGGCAGGGAAGTACAGACACCGTTCTCTGAAAGCCACAGCAGACTGAGGAAGAACGAAGCCACAGAGAGAGGCTGGCAACTCACGGGCGAGGGCTTAGCTGTGTGCGCCTGAGTTCCCACTGAGCTTTGAACAGTCCAGAACAGCAAGGGGCTGTCCCAACTGACAGCAGAGATTCTTGATTGGACACAGAAAAGACTCCTTTAAAGACTTCTCTGTAAAAGGTACTGTGAGCAAAGAAAATACTGACCTATCGTCTAGGAATCTGAGATGATTAGCTTCTCCTTTTGGCCTCACCCCTCAAGTGGCCTGCAGCCCACAGGCCGGGGGAAGCTGGCCAGGGCGAGAGGTGCTGCCTGCAAGCACAACCGAGCAGAACCAGCTGACCCACAGGACGAACAAACCTTGGACCTCATCCTGCCCGGTGCCAGCAGCAGAGTACATGTGCCGTAAATAACCACATATTGGACCTGGGGCACCTGCTAGGGAAGGGAGTTAGTGGAGAAAATACCAAAACAAGAGGATTTGAAGTAGAGTTGGCTCTGAGAAGTAATGTACATAAAAATGCCTTGTGAAGAGCCTAGAGAGTTAGCTGACATCTCTGCAAAGCCCGGGGAGTGAGGCAGAAAACACGAAAGGGAGCAGGCAGCGTAGATGCACTCAATCCATTTCCTCACCAATAAGGACACACAGATTTTATCTCAAGCTACAAGTAGCAGTTACACAATGAGTTTACACAGGACACTCTGAGCATATCCTGGCTGTGCCCTGTCTCCTGCTCAGTCTGATTTTAGTCTTAGAGCAGCCACTTAGGGAAAAAAGGCCGGAAAGTCAAGTCCGTGACTCAATGGTTCTCTTTAAGAGCAGGGGAGAGGCTGTGTCAGCTAGTGAAGAGCCCTCTTTGTGTGCCTGGCGGCCAGTGGCGCTGGTGGACGACACAGGCTGACACAGCTCGCAGCCTCAGCTCGAGTGCAAACCCACACCACCACCCGCCCCGCCCCCCCCGTCCCCCCAGGCTGATAAGGCTCCCGTGGGCAGGGCCGTTAGTGTTCTGGGACCCTCTGGAGAGAAAGCGTTGACAAGAAGGAATTAAAAGTGTGGTTTTCGGATCCTGTGGCAGCAGCAGCATCAGAGTGCCTCTCTCTGGCCCAGCGCTCCTGAACTACTCTCTTCTTCAGGCAGAGGTAGCAGCAGGTGCTAACTGGCTGCACAAAGGCCAGATAGTCGGAGAACTCTGAACTCTACAAATCAGCTGGGCTCTCTGAGCTGCGGTTTCCGAAGGAGGTGGGGGCTGCCTAGATGGTGTTTAAGATATCTTCCAGCTCTGAAACTGTCTCCAAATTCAAAAAACAGGTCATACTCCCATTTCTCTTTTCAAAAAAGGTCTGCTCTCACAATCAAAAGTGGACACCTAAAGACAGTAGAAGTAGGTGTAGTTACCCTTCTAGCTTCCCAAATTTCTGCCTGAAAACAGAGACCTAATAATGCTTGGAATTCCCAGCAGAGCAGCCAAACTTTCCACAAGATCGTATGGCGCCCACCAGCTGACAGTCAGCCAATCGCCTATCTACAGGCAGAACAATTCTAAAACACCAGTATCCTCTGGAGGGAGGCGGGCTCAGGGTTAAGGGGGCCAGGCCTTTTCAGAAGTCTCCCTCTTAAGGGCTCTACTCTGGCCCTGACACACAAATGACATCAGCCATGAAACAGGACAGGTCTAAATGCCTGAAAGGGGCAGAGAGACAACAGAAGCCTGCCCGTCTTTTCTATTAAAGGTCAGCTCTGCTCACAGAGGTAGGCCTGGCCACTGGCTTGGATCAAGGGTGAGCTGGTCTACCCTGTGTGGCCAGACAGCGTCTGGAAAGGAATGTGATCATACAGGGTGGAGACCTTCTGGAAAGCAAGAGTCAAGGATTCTTTCCCAGGCTCTTCTCCTAAGAGATTTTGAAAGGCATGTGGAGTCACTCTTTGAATGGGGTTTGGCAGAGTCGGCAGATCTGTGAAGTTCTTCCGGTATGTCCCCTGGGGGTGAGGGGAAGGATTTTAGAAGCACTGGGTTCCTTTAGAGAAAAGTGAGCTTGGCTGTTGCACTCCTGAGAGAGGAGGCATTTCATTCATAGCCTCATGAAGGTTAGAACCTTGTAGGATTACCCTCATCAGGGTTTTACCCATTTAACTGGGGAAATTGAGGCCCAAGTACGTTAGAAAACGTCCTAGTGAGTCTTCAGAGGGGCCCAAATCTCATTCCAAGGCTCCCAGAGCCACCGCCTGGCAGCACAGACCCATACTCCTGAAACCCCTAAAGCATCACAGGCCCTTTGGAGATGTTCCTGGGAGAAGCAGTGGCACTGGGTCTGGCTGCTGCCTGTGCAGGCTGTCCCAAACTCAGCAGGCCACAGCAGATCCTCCCCGTCCCTCCTACATAAAACCACTGGTCCCAGGGGAGGCAATGAACGCCACACCAGCAAAGGGAATGGCTGAAAGTTTCACTGTATTTTTCCATGACATTTAAGAAACAGACCCTTGAAGGGAGGGGTGTGGAGGGTTGGTTTGAATGAATTAGGTGCGTCCCGTCTGAGGGAAGGAGGTGGAGACCAAGACTAACTGAGGGAAGTGAGTCTGCGATCTGCCTGTGGGGTTGGGAGTTAAACTGATAACTTGGAAAATTCTGGGGGATGACAGAGCCGGGGAAGCCAGCGACGCCCACTCCCAGATCACCTCCCCCGTAGGGTTTTCTCTGGTAAGCGGCAGGGGACCCAGTCCTGGGGAGTGGTCGCTGAGGGTGTCGCGGGGGCCTCGAAGACAAAGAACAGCCGGGGAGGCAGCAGTAAGAGGGTCAGGACCCCCGCCGCCCTCCCTGCGCTCCCCCGGGGCAAGGGGCGGGTACCTGTTGAGGAAAGCGTTGCCGAAGGCATTGAGCTTGCGGAAGGGGCGCCGTGGGTCGACGACCAGCGCGTTGCCCGGCACCATGCCCTCGGTGGGGCCATGCATGACCGCGATGAAGGAGTCGGTGGTGGGCTCGGGCCCGATGCGCATCCCTGGGAAGTCCTGCTCGATCAGGTGCCGGATGAAGGTGGTCTTGCCCGTGCTGTACTGGCCCACGAGGAGCACCATGGGCTTGTTGTCGAAGTCAGCGTCCTCCAGCGCGGGCGAGTGGAACTCGTGGAAGCGGTAGTGCTCCTCCAGGGGCAGCAGCTTCTGCGCGTACAGCTGCCGCAGCCCCTCAGCCACCGTCTGGAAGAGCTCCGGCTCCTTCTTGCGGCGGGCATCCTTGCTAACCCAGCTGAACATGCTGCCGGAGACTGGGCTGGCTGCTGTGGATCGGAGCAGCGGCTGAGAGCCGGGCGAGGGCGCGGAGCCAAGGCGGGGCCCTGCCGGCCGGCTGAGGGGCAGCGGGGCAGGGGGCGGGGAGCGGCCCACACTGCGCAGGCGCACGGCTCGGACCTGGCGCGCCCTCTGCGCAGTGGAGCGCGCGCCTCGCCGTGCGCTCTTTATAAGGCCAGACCGCGCGTTCGGGCGCGCGCGCCGCCGCCACGGGGGGCCGCGGGAAATGGTGGAGGGGTTAGAGCTCTGCCCTCGCACTCCGAGCCACGTCCTCCCCTTCCCTGCCTCCCATTGGCCAATTGCAAATCTCGCGAGCGCCGCTTGTTGCGAGCGCCGCTTGTTCCGCTCCCAGCCCGTGGCCCCGGTGCCGTGGCAACCGCATCTGTTTCACTCCGCCCCTAGTGGGGCTGCTCGCGGAAGTGCTGCGGTTGGGAAGGCGGGAAGCAGGCGTCAGGCGCGAGGAGGTCCCAGGGTCTGCGCGCCTTCCAGCATGCGAGACTCCCAGTTAGGCACCCCAGTTTCCCGACTTCGCGCCCCACCCGCAGTGACCCCATGAACGGTTCTCCTCCTCCCACTGGCTCAGAATCCACAGAAGTATGGGAGGACCCCGGGGGCCCTGCACCTCTTGTCTGCACTGTCTTTTCTCCCCCTCGCCTCTGCTTCCCTGACACTCCCTCTCACCCCCTCATCTTTTATCTGCTTTGGGACTGAGAGAGACAGGAAAGAAGTAGTGGGGGAAGCTGAGGGTGTAGAACATCCAAGACAGGGTGGTGACTGGAGAAAGAAAAATAGGAAGGGAGGTGGTGAATGGGGAAAGTCTGACCAGCAGTGGGGCTGGGAATTGGGAGAGGGACTCTAGCAGTGGAGGACACATATGACATATAACAGGTGGGGGAGAAGAGACAGCCTCCGTAAAGAGGCTGCATCTGTGGGAGGGTGTAAAGAGGAAGCCCAGGTCCTCTAGCCCTTGAGTTTTGAGGAAGTGAAATCGGAAATTCCCTATGTGGGGAAGAGGGGAAATATGGGGCAACAGTGAAATCTTGTGGGAACTTAGGGGGAATTAAAAAACCCAAATACTTCCCCTTTCTTCTCTGGGTCACCACCACTTACCGTCTTTTACTCTGACTTTTGTCCCCTTCCTTACCAGTTCCTGGCTGTTCCAATAGGCTCATGTCCCCCCCCCCCCCCCCCATCATCCCTGGCCACACCCAGGCCCTCTTGGCTGTCCGAGCTGGTGAGAATCTTCAGTAGGTGATGTCAGAGCTTTGGAGACTGATTGTTATGTAACCAGTATCAAAGACACCAAAGTGCCAGGGGTGGTGGCAGTGCTTGCTCCTAGATAGACCTAAAATGCACCTGGAAACTCGAAGGCCTCATGTCCAACTTTCTGGCTTCTGGGAAATGTGGGAGCCTGGAGGGCTGGGTGTCTGTATCAAGAAAGAAAGCAGGCTGGCAGGCTAAGAGGACAGAGGCAGGAACTCAGATCTGAGAACAGCAGAATACTAGAGGGGGCCAGATGGGAGATTTGATTGCCCACCCCTTGTAGGATCAGGCCTTGGTGCTTTCTGAGGGGAAAAATTCACATTAAATTGATTGCTTTCCCTCCCCCTCCCTGACCATTGGAGAGCAGATGAGTAATTCCAGCCCTGCTTTCAGTCTTAGGTCCCTGATTTACTGCTTTTACTTGGGACTTCATTAGCATTCTTTTCATCACAGTAAAACGCAGCAGCCATGAGACTCTTTCTTTGGCTTTCTCCTCTAAAGGGGTTATTAAGACTCCTAAGCAGGGCTGTCATCAGAGACTGTGTGCCAGCTGGTGACTAGGAGTCCCCGGCAGAGCCAGTCTAGACTTCCTGGTCCAGCCTTAAAAGCCAAAGAACTTATCTCCTACATGGTACTTTGAGGGGTCCACCCCGGAGATGTAATTTCTGGGCTGTTCCAGGGAAGGGCCTGGGGCTGAGGATCCTGAAAGAGGTGGTTGTCTAATGGCCTGAATGAGGGTTCCACTAGCTCGTCCCGGCAGCACTCACACTGACCCGCCATGGTTGTCACATCTCCCTAGAGCCCTGTTTGCTGGGAAAACCCTGCCCTAAAAAATTGGAAACAACAAAATGTTCCTGGGTTATTTATAAATGAAACCCAGCCCCTGTTGGCTATGTATGGATGCTTGGTTTCTCCAAGGACTTGAAGGACTGGCAAAAGTGATCTCCCTCACTAGGCTCAGGTGGGTGGAAATTAGTTTCCCCAATTTCATGGAGTTGGCCCCTAGGTCCTGGGCAGCTTTCATATCTAGTAATGCTCCAAATTGTGAACATGTCCTTTCTTTCCTTTTTGTTTTTTGTGTAAGGTAGTTTCTGTTCGGTGGGAAAGTTTCATAAACCGTGAGTGAACCATTTCACTTTTGGTTTCTCCTCTTTCACTTTCTGTCTGTTTTTGTCTGGGTCCCCAGCAAAAGACTGAAGAAGGCTTCAGATATTTTCCTTTATCTCAAAAATGATGCCCATCTCCCACTCCTTCAAATTCACAGACATACACTGCCAAACCCTGCCTTGGGTGCCACCAGGTCTCTTCAGAGACTGCTCCCAGCTACACAAGGGGGTTACCTGCTTTCCCTCAAAGCAGTCTGCTCAAGCCCCTAACAGCCTGGTCTAGAGAAACATGTGTCTACAACGCCCCTAAAAACAACTTAAAAAAAAAAAAAAGAAAAATGGAGTTTTTCTCCAAATATGGTGGAAGAATCAGGCTGAGAAAAGCCCAGAACATATAGGTTTGTCCCTGGGATGAGGAATAGTTCATTCTTTCCACTGAGCAAGTTTGCACATAAGCAGAGTTTACATTCCTTGCAATCATGAGGGATAGATTTGGCCAGCAGATGGGAGGGCTGTTGGGCTCCAGAGGCCTCTGCAGGTGTCAGGCAGGAGCTGGAATGTGGTCTGGCTTGGAGGTGACAGAGTATCAGGGCTGCTTAGGGTCTCTGCTTTCAGATCCCAATGAGCAAAATTGCGAGGCCCGGGGATGCTTAGTGGCCTGCTTCAAGTCACCCAGGTTGAACGAGAAGCAGGGCTTTGAAATCTTAACACTGTGCTCTTTCCACACTCAAACCATTTGAAGTTGCAGGGTCAGGCTGGTGGCAAACCAAGCACGAGGGTTTTAAGAGTCTCTTTCCCAGGTACAGGCCGGAGTGAACTCTGCCCTGAAGCAGCAGCTCCTTCTCTGCAGCGAGGGGGTTCCACATGTGACCACATAGTGCTTTGCAGAGCTGAGCTGCAGAGGCCTCTGAGCACCTCTGGTAGAAACTCTACGGCAGGGCTGGAGGAGGCCACTCACTGCTGGGCTTCCAAACGTGTGTCTCAGTTCCTGTGGCCTCTGGCCCCATCTTGCGGGGGCTGTTGGGGCGGGAGCTGCAGGTGAACACAGGGTGCAGTCTTTACCTAAACTCCCTGGAGAGCTCAGGTGCCATCCCAGCCCTGCCCTCCAAGCCTTTGCTGTGGACACATTGCATCTGGGGACTTCTGGGGAAGTGATTTATTATCTGGCACGTTTATTATCTGGCCTTCTATAGTGATACCATCAGGGGTCCCTTGGCAGGGTTTTGGATCTCCCCTTACTGTGAGGGAAATGGTGGGTGTAACCCCAATGTCCCTGTGGTCTCGGAAGCTGAGCGTACACACGAGGCATACGGATGTTGCTGCCTGAGTGACCACAATCCTAGCCCCACGAGTGGGAGTGCAGTCCCTTGCCTTTCTCACATCTCTCCCATGCATGTTCCTCTGCTCCTCTCCCTCACCGTGGCCTCTATTCCCTGTTCCCCCATGACCAGGCACTGCCCTGAGCCTCACCATGGGGCTCACAGGCTGGGGGCTGGAGAATAATTCCGTCCCCAGTCGTGTGTCACCCTCAGCTGCCAGGGCACAGAGACCAATGCATTTTTCACAAGCCCAGCCCCTCACACCCATATCTAGGTGGGGTTCAGATATTGTGCCCCAGGTCACCCTCCAGCTCCTTCCACTGACCTAACACCTCCTTCTTCCCTCTCCCAAGTTAGTCTCCACCCAGGTGGCTCTGAGCTTGGTGGGCCAAGCCGCTGCCCCAGCCCACCTGCCCTGCCAACAGTCTCTCACTTCCCTTTTGGCCCAGCTGGAACATTCCCCTGACTTCATCCTGACCTTGAGTACAGGCAGTGGGGATGGGTCATCTGAAAAGGACCGGAAGTGGCAGAGATGAGAGGGCTCATGTGTACCCAAGCTCTGTGCTCATGCCGAGAAGTACATGTTGGGCTTTCTCAAAGGGCAGGAATGCAACAGAACCTTCCCCAGAGCTGAGGTCAAGCTTCCACCACCTGCTTATCCAGCCTGGCCTGCTACCCCTGGGTCCCAAGACCTCCCCTTGAAAAACCTTTGGTAATTGTGGTAGGCAGAATTCTAAGATGTCCCCAAAATTCTCCACCCTGGTGTACATACCCGGTATAATGCCTGGGACTGTGAATTTGATGGGTTTACTCCTGTGATAGGTCATGTTCGATGACACAGTTAACTTTAGATTATCAGAGTGGCCTGACCTCATCGCATGAGCTATTTAAAAGCAGTTTTCTTTGGCTGGTGGCAGAGGAAGTCAGAGATTCAAAGCACAAGGATTCGATGTGCCGTTGTTGACTTGAAGATGGAGGGTGACCACGTGGAGAAGAATGTGGGTGGCCTCTAGGAGACTAGAGCAGCCCCCAGCTGACAACCAGCAAGGAAACGGGGCCCTCACTCCTATAGGTGCAAGGCCTGAATCCGGCCAATCCCTGCCAACTAATAAGAATGAGTGTGGAAGCAGATGCCTCCCAGGGTCCCCAGATGAGAACTCAGCCTGGCTACCACCTGATTCCAGCATTCAAGACTCTGGACTTCTGACCTACGGAACCATGAGCTAATAAATGACTGTTGTTTTAAGCCACTTATTGTGGTCATTTGTTGTGTGGAATAGAAGGCCACTACAACAACGGATTTGTCTTTTTGTCAATCAACAATTTATTTGGCAAAACCTGGCAACAGGAGAGAAAAAAAGGAAACTAGAGTGATTGTGGTGTACTGTAACTGGGAAAGCAGATTTCAATACGGATGCAACTTGATCTGGCCACACACACACACACACACACACACACACACACACTACCAGCCACTATTGAGAGAGAGTGTAGCATAAGGGCCAAGTACACTGTTAAGTTCTAGTCCTTCTGACTCTGTGATTTTTAGCAAGACTCAGGGTCTCTGGGACCAGCTGTAAAATGGGGCTAAAGAAAGCTACCTCCTAGGATTAAATGTTAATGTATAGATGCCCAGGACAGCAAAGTCAGCTAACTCGAGCGGTTACAGGAAATGTCTACAGGGGTATTCTTGCGACAAAGGAACTGGGGCAATTTTGGTTTACTTCTCTATATTGTCCAAATTTTATATGATAGACTGAATTTAATTTTCTGAATTAGGGGAGAAGAAGGAAAAAATGCTGAAGGACATTCTACAAAACAACTGGCCAGTACTCTTCAAAAATTTTAAGGTCTTGAAAAAACAAAGTAAGGCTGAGGATGGTTCCAGATGAAAGACTGAAGATCCCTGACAACCAAATGTGAGGCATGGTCCCAGTTCATTGGGACAATCAGAGACCCTAGAAAGTGGACGGCATATCAGATCACAGCATTGCATCAATGTTGCTAGGCTTAAGTCTGGTAACTGTACTGCAGTTGTGTAAGAAATGTCATTTTTCTTAGGACATATATATTGAAATACCTAAGAGTGAAGGAGCATGACCTTTGTAACTTACTGTCAAGTCGTTCAGAAAAAATGCGTGTGTGAACGTGTGTAAGAGAGAAAGAGAGAGGGAGAGGAAGAGAGGGGAAGCAAAGGTGGCAAAAGGTCAACTATTGATGAATCTGAGTGAAAGGTATGTGGATATTCATTGTAATTTTCTTGCAGCTTTTCTGAAGATTTCCTAATTGTTGAAAACAAAAAGGCCTGTAATAGCCCCCCCCCCCCCCCCAGCTTCAGGCACTGTGTGGCCTGATTACATTTGCTACCTCATGACCTAGCAGGGCCTAAGTCCATTTACAGTCAAATGGATGAATCAACTGGATTCTGTTCCTACAAGGGCAGTGAATGAACGTGAGCAAACTACAGCTCCAGAAACTACCTGGAGACAGCCCGACACAACTGCAGGACTCCGCTTTTATAATAAACTACAACTCCAGGCAAGTGAACATATTCTGTTTTGGGCTGCGTACCTAGGTGGTAAACCGCAGAGAAAGGTGAGGAAGTGGTTACAGTAAAGGTCAGCATTGTGCTTCCGGGGAGGGGTCACCTGCGAGGACACACTGGGGCGCTCTGCAGCGCAGAGATTTTCTTTTTCTTAACTTGAGTGGTAGTTACCCAGACTCATTTTATAGTTATTCAAATATACACTATACATTTATGTTTTATACACACGTAACAGCTGTAAATGTCCCACCAGAAACCTACGCGCGCGCGGAGCACCTGGGATCCGCAGTTGCGTGTAGGGCGCTGTGGGTACCCGGCAGGTCTGGAGCGGTCGGGGAGGGGTCGGGGCGCAGGGCAAGGAGGGAGGGATGGCTGCGGGATCAGAGCGGGGGAGGAGTCGGGGGGAAGGTGGCGGGGAAAGGATCGACCTCGCCCAGCTCTGGCGGGATGCGATCCGGGGCGCCCCCTGCTGGTGGCCGCAGGGAGTAAGGGTTTCAGGAGAGTTGGCTCTCCGGCCCACCAGTGCCTACTCCTTTCTGCACCATTGTCCCTGTCACTCCTTCCCCTCCCAGTGCTCCCGACCTCTTCCCGGGCTTCACCTCAGCAAAAGCTGAACTTAAACTCACCTTTCTCAAGGTGCCTTTTCCGATCAAATCTCCCCAACTCTGACCACTCCTTCCCCCATCGTCCTTTCTTTGAGGTTGGAACACAGTTAATTTGAGTGTACACCCCGACGACGGCCAGGTGGCATCACAGTGTTTCACAAATGTGTGGCGCGGTGATGAAGACGTTGGCTGGCATTTACCGAGGACCTCTAACCTGTGAGCACTGTGCTGACCACTCCAGGCATCTGCTGCCCCCCTCCCCCCAAGCAGCTTCATTTACACCACGTGGTCAGTCCTTAAGCATGTATTTATTAAGCACCTACTCTGAGCCATTCTCTGAGGCTAGAGGAAACAAAAAATCAGTGGCCACTGTCCCCAGGGATTCACAGGCTAGTGGGAATAGCCAAGTGCTGGTGACATGGTGTAATGAAAGCTCTAGGAGAGGCCACAGAGAATCGTGGGAACCAGCGAGCTGGGGAGAGCAGGAAGTGGGCTCTGGTAATGAGCAGGCAGGTGTCCTGGAGGTCTGGAGACGGGTGGGAGCAGGATCCAAGCTCGGAAAGATGTGCACAGGCCCAGGGCCTGTAGGGAAAAGACCTCAGATCAACAGTGATCAAGAAACCAGTCAGAGGGAGTTGGGTCTACCTTGCACAAGCTGGGACATGGTCTCTGAGAGCTGTCAGAGACTGTAGAGGCAGATGGAGTGGGAAACCCAGAGCAAGCCAGCACTCTAGGCCTGGGGCCTGACAGCCCCAAGAGGGTCAGAGTTCAAGTCCCCTCCATCTGGCCAGTGTACGGTGAATACCTACTAGGTTGGAGCTGCCCAACCAGGAAGGATGAGTGAGTCCTGGACTTTACCCTCAAGAAGTCTGGGACCAGCACAAGGATTAAGATAAGCTCACAGAGCTCTCAACCCTGCACAAGATAAGGAGATAAGGAGGCCAAGGAAGGGGAGTAGATCCTTCAGAGTCATGGGAGGGACATCTTAGCTGGGCGGCAGCAGTGGGGACGGGGGCCCAGGGATCTGGAGCTGACAAGGCAGTGAGAGCAAAGCTGCACATGGGAAAGGGTGAGGCAGTCATAGCGACCAGAGCAGGCGGCCAAATGCCTGTCAGCCACATAGAGTCCTCAGAGGGAGAAGGTCCCACTTGCTCTGTGACTTTAGCAAGATGCTCATCCTTTCTGAGCCTGTGTCTTCATCTCCCAAATAAGTTTCTGACAGTTACCTCACAAGGTTGCCGAGATGATTCCAGGTGATTGATGGATACAAGCACCCAGCCTGCAGAAAGGGCTCAAGAACCAGTTCCTGTTATTAAGCAATTTGGGCTTTATTCCTAGGTCTGTGTTTCCAGTGTTTAAATTCTAATTTTTTAGCAGCAGAAACCATTTTATTCAAATGAAAATGTTCCCACAACCTCATTTGATAAAAAACTGGCAGGCGTGAGGCTATTGTGGGAAGGTGGTACAGGGGTGGGGGCTGCAGTCCTGTCCACTCGGCTGCCTCCCCCGCTCCCACCACAGCTGGGCCTGGGCAGCCTGGGGTTGGGAATGTGCTTCAGGGAGATGAGACAGGCATGAGGAGAAAGGGGCAAGAGGAGGGGGAGGCTCAGGTTCCCTATCCTGGGGGGCTCCAGCACAGACTCCAACTGTGGCCTTGGCTCCCCTTGGCCACACCCAGGGTTGGTGGTTCTTCCTCAGGGTGTAAGATGGAGGCTCAGGATCTGTTTAAACATTTATTGAGCACACACTTGGGCTTGGCTTGGGCTGGGGCTGAGCTCATAGCTGGTGAGGAGAACAGAAATACTGGGAGAATGCAGTACTTGGGGGAAGCACAGGGTGCTGGGCGTGCCTGGATGGGCACTTACGATCAAGCAGGCTTTAAGAAGGCTTCCTGGAAGCAGCAAATACTTGGACAGAGCTTGGTTAGTAAGAGTGAGCCTGGCCAAAAAAAAAAAAAAAAAAAAAAAATGCTGGGAAGGGTGTTCCAGGCAGAGGGAACAGCATGGAAAAAGCACAGAGGCATGCCACAGGGGAGTGGGTATAGGTGGGGACTTAAAGCAGATCATACTCACAAGAGGGAAATGGAAAGGTGGGAATGAGACAGGAGGGAGCTGCTCCTTGAGTGATGCACCGTGGTAGCAAGTCTTCATTGCCCACTGGATACCACCAGCCCTACCCCTTCCCCTGCAGGTCCTCGAGGCTGGCATTGAGGCGAACATACCTGTGACCTATGGAATTGGCAGCCAGAGGGGAGACAAGAGCACTGGCTGTCAATTCATAGGTCAGAGCCCTGTGCACTCGGTCTTGGCAGCCTGCCGACAGCCCACCACCCTTCGTCATCCTGGGCCTGGGAGAATGGCCGTGGAGGTCCCTGCTGGCCTGCTGGGCAGCAGCTGCCTCTCCTCCTCCATGGGCACTGGCCCCCACCCCAGATAACAGCAGCCCCACTGGAACTAGTGGGCACTTCCACATGGAGTTGCTGTTACAGGGGGTGGGAGCCCACTGGAGGCCTGGGCCCTGCCCGCCTGGCATCTCCCCTTGGGCAGAAGTCTGGGGAGTACAGCATGTCCACCCACCTGGGCCCCTGGGTCCTCATGGCCCCAGGTCCATGGTCTTTTTATTGAGGCTCCTTATCATCCAGGGCCCACACCTGGAGTCTGATGCCAGCACTCCTTCTCTGGGCGAAGTCCAGTCTCAACCCCAGATCTGCTCGTAAAGCCGGGAGTGGCTCCAATTTACGGCTCCTGGGCAGCCTTTGCCCGCTCTGTCACCCCACACCCTCTCTCCCCAAGTTCCTTGTTTCCTCGTTTCTTTCCCAACCAGAGCTGGGTCCCACGTTCAGGTTTGGCTGCTGCAGCCTCCGCTGTCTGTCCTTTGCCCACCCTTACTGCTGCAGTCCCAGGGCCGAGGGACAATGAGGGACAGCTGGGCATCTGTCTCAGGGGACCTCTGAATGCCCAGACTCCCCACATACAAAGCTGGAGATGAGATGGAAAGAGAAAAGGGTGGTGGGAGAAGGGGAGACAGAGGAAGTGGGAGAGTGGGGCAGAGAGGCCAAGAGAAGAGTGGGCAGGCCAAGAACTGGAAAGGGACAGAGGAATGTGGGGAGGGGAAGAACAGGGGAAGAACAGGGAATTGGGAAAGATGCTGATACACAAATCTGCTGCAGAATGCTCTTGCGGGGCTATAAGCAGCCGGCTGTCTGGAAGAGCACTTAACACCTCGTGGCCTGAGAGCCAGAGTCCTGGGAGCTGGGTGACCTTGAGCAAGTGGGTTAACTGAGCCACTGCTGGTTCCTTATATGCAAATAAGGACTTGTGAGGCTATCCTGTACACTGGCCTGCACTGGTGAGAAGCCACCCTCCCTTCAACTTTTGGGTCTGTCCCCCCACTGGGGAGAGGAAGGAGCTGCTGGCTGGGGTCCCTGAGATGGCTTAGGGGCCCTGGGGGAACAGATGTTTCTCCTGCAAAGTGTGTTCTCATCCCCTCCAGGCTCTGGCCCAACAGACTTCAGTGATAAGTCACAATGCCAGTCCTGCTGAGGCCTAGGGGATATTCTGGAGACCCCAAAGCTTCTGGAGAGGAAGAGGAGCTGGGACTCTGAGCTTTTGGAATGGACTTGGGCCATGTTTCCCTATCCCAGCAGTGGAAACTGGCCCTGAGAGGCAAAGAAGCCTGCCCAAGGTCACAGAGCAGGGCCTTGGGATCCATCCTGCCTGGCAACCTCCCTGAAGTGGTATCCTCCCTTTTGGGATGCAGTCAAGGTGAGATGGGGTAGGAGTCCTCTGCCTGGGAGGAGGGGCCTGTGAATGATGACACCTCAGCTGGTGACCCCAACCCCCACCCCAGAAGCCCAGCAGGCCCTTCCAAAGTCACCTGGGTAAGATCAAGTACCTAGTTTGGCAGAGGCGGAGGCAGCGGCAGCAGCAGAGATGCTACCACCCCATCAGGAGTCTTGACCTCCTCATCCCACAGGTGGAAACTGAGGCCCAGGGGCTGGAAGGGACTTGTTTGGGTCACCCTGTGGTTACCTAGGCCCCTTCCTTTCTTCCTCAGAAGGGCTGGACTCAGGAGCATCCGGGGGCAGAGGGGCTGCAGGGTAGTGACCCCCCAGGGAAGGCTCTTACCTGGGTGCTTGGCTGGTCCTCGGGGCATGAGGAAGTTGGGACACCCTGGGCTCAGTGCCTTTTGAGCCGTTGGCCCAGCCCCTGGCAGCAGTTAATGATTATCCTGCCGCCTGTCAATACCGATCACAAGTGCGGTTCGAAGGGCATGAAACCCTGGACTGTGCTCGGGCAGGGTGGGGCGGTTCCAGGAAGCATCAGGCTGGGCCCCCATCTCCCACTCCCAGCGGCATCAGACCCCAGCCATCAAAGCCCATCCCTCCCCCACTGTATGGCCTACTGCCCCCCATGAATGTGGGCTTTGAGGACCCTGGGATCCACAGGACCAAACTTTCACCCTACTCACCTGGTGCCCAGATCTCCCTCACTGAGGGGCCACCAGAGAGCTGTAGGGGATTTGCTGACCCGATAGGTCTGCAGATGACCCCTGCAAGGTGAGGGTTCTTAACCTGGGCCTCAGTTTCCCCAGGGGTCCTCCCACCTCAGTCCAGTGCTACTGGGGAGCAGGGTAGGGAGGGGCATGATCAGAGCAGCCCCTTCTTCCTTGTTCACAAGAAACAAGGTAAGGGGCGTTGGATGTTAGCATTTTCCTGATCCCATGTAAGTTTCTGTGCAAATGTCACTGTCAGGACCCCTTCCAGCCACAGTGCTGCCTCCAGTGCCACCCCCACCCCCCACTTCCAGTGGTCTGTAACTGGGACCCCAGGGCAAATGTTCTAGTCACCTCAACAGCTTCTGCTAGGGATGGCAGGAGCAGCCTCCAGTGGGCCCAGCCTCCAGGAACAGTGTCCCTCCTGGTCCCTGGGTCAGCCAGGAAGGCATTACCAGGAAGGCCCTGAGGCTCAGAGCCAAGGGCGTGGCCTCAGGTCACAAGGTCAGGGTTCAAGTCTCCCTGGGGCACTCCACAGCCTTACCCTTTGCCAGCAGCCTCCCACCTGTCCCCTCACACCTGGCCCCAGGTAGGGTTGGACCCTAGGCTCTTTCAGGGATAGATAAGAAACTGGCGTGGGGGGTGGGGAAGAGGGTGCACAGAGGTGGGGATAACGGCAAGTCAAGGTCAAGGTGGAGGCTGGGGCAGTGGAAGTACACAGGATGAGGGGGCTGGTGGTGGGCACAGTTTATTCCACTTCATGCAGACACTGACCCACACACTCAAGTTGCTTAAAAATACACTGAACCACACGGTGTCTGTCCCACCACCACCAAGACACAGAAAGACTCTTGGCTGAGTGGGGTCAGGGTCTGAGGGTCCGAAAGCCTCCATCCTGGAACAAGGCAGCAGTGTGGGCCCAGGTGGTGGTGGAGGCAGTGTCCTTTCTCCCCAGAGGAAAAGTGCAGAGACAGGGCCGAGGCCCGAGGCAGGGAGGCTCCTCTCTCACAGCGATTGGCAGTGGGTGGGCCAGTCAGGGTCCTTCCTGGTTCAACCCCTGAAGGCTTGGCCCATCCGGCTGTGGGCCACAGCTCTTGGGAGGCACGGGAGCTGAGGTGCCACTAGGCTGGCTGGGTATGGTAGGCAGGCAGTGCCCTTGGGTCCCGGGTACCCGGTGCTCAGTCCCAGGTCTCGTCCAAACGCCACTTTAGAGCATGGTCCTTGTGGGCATCAGGGAGGATCTGGTTGCGCATGCCCCCAAGCAGGTTGGATGTGGCCTCTGTGGCTAGGATGAGGGGCTTCACCACTGTTGGGGGCAGCTGGCGGATCACACCTCCTACAGCGCCTGTCAGCCCCTTCTGCTCGTGGCCTCGAGACGCCACCTCACAAATGGTCTGAGCTGTATCCAGGATGCCCTGTGGAGGTCAGATGTCAGTGCAGGGGTCTGTGTGGGGAGGTGGATGTGGGACAACTGGGAACAGGGCTGGGCCTCTTTACCTCTCGAACTGTGTCATAGGCCTTGGCCACACCCTCCCGGAGGTCGGCTGGCTGCTGGCCCTTTCGTAGCCTTCGCACAGATTGCTTGTCCTGCAGGGAGCGCGAGATGGGCACCGTCGGGGACAGGATGTCATACACCGTCTCGGCTGTGGCCTGGGAGAGCACAGGGGGGCACCAGATGAGGGGAGGTGGCCGGGGCAGAATCCTCAGGCCAGGGAGCCCACCTCCCTCCTGCGTCCCCTAGAGCCTTGCTTTACTGTGCTGCTCCTGGGGTCCTGCCAAGGCTCCCATCACCCAGGTCAGGGAGCTTCAGGCAGACTGCATGCCTCCTGAGGGGACTCTCCTAATGTTGTCTAGACCCACACCCCTCCCCTGCTGACCACCACATCCAGGTACCCCTGCCCTGTCCGTTGGGTGCTACAAATGGCAGCTTGAGATGAGCACATTGCCTTCCCCATCCTATTCCTTGCCTGCTCTAGGGGCAGCCCTGGCAGAGACCTGGGTTCCCCTCACCCATCCCCACCGATCAGTGAGCCCTCACTGAGTGTGACCCTTCTGTCTGCAGGCTCCTCTGTCCGCTAGCCCAGCGTCAGTCCTTCCCACCCAGCCCCCTCACCTGACGGTGCCACATCCCAGCTTAGTGCCCTCGGGGGGGCCCTCAGGTGACTGCTTATCCCTCCAACCTCCTCTCTAGAGACCCTGCCCCCTGTGCATCTGCAAGCTCACCCCCCACCTCCTAGGACAGGCCACAAACACCTGCCTGTCCAGCCCTCTTGACCCCAGAACTCAGAGCACTCGTTTACAACTGCTCACAGGACACCTTCCTGGCTTCCCATCCGGGCCTAGAAAAGCATGGGGCCTGAAGGAACGAGGGCCAGTCTCTGGTTTTCAGTTTCTTTGTCGGTAAACAGAGCCACCACCCCTTCCCTCCCCTTCAAGACACAGCCACGAGCAGAGACTGAGTGGGCTCTAAAGCCTAAGGGGCACTCACCCTCCCATATGGGAGCCACTGGGACCCCAGGCCAGTCACTTGGCCTCTTCTCTTTGTGATTGTTCCTCATAAAATACCACATATCCAGATTGCCTGCCCTCAGTAGAGCTTTGGGGATGGAACTGGGCACCATGGAGCAGACCATCCCTGCCCGGCATGGCCTGGACATGGGGCTCGCTCACCTGGATAGCTTGCACCAGCCGGTTGCTGAGCTCCAAGGCAGCGGAAGCTGTGGACGAGCCGAAGGAGGCAGCTCCCCTCTGCAGCCCCCGCATGAGGCGCCCATCCTTCCTGTACTGCTCAATGGGCATCCACAGCAGGTCCCGGAACCCTTGGACTGTGGGGACAGGGCTGTCAGAGATGCCCAAGGCTGCCCCTACCTACCCTGCTGTAGGAACTCTCCCACCTATTCCCAACAGTGGCTTCTAGGTTACCCAAAAGTATGACAGTTTCAAGAGCCCCCGAAGTCAGATACTCACAGAGCTGAACCACAGAGTGCATGGGGCCCACGCCCCCCAGCAAGCCAGGCAGCTGGTTCTTGCGGATGTCCTGCAGCCACTCATTGAGAGCATAGCCCAGCACCTTGTCCACACCCAGGAGCCTAGGAAGGGGAGAGGAGGGTGGGGTGGGCCAGAGCCGCACACTGAGGGGTCACAGGGCCAGGAAGAACCAAGGCACCCCAACACGCCCCATGTCCCCACCCAACCCTGTGTGGAGGGATGATCCCAGAGGGGTGATGTCTCAGCCAAGGCCACAGTCAGGAACGGAGAAAGGGCCCTGGAGGGAGGCTGGAGAGAGGCCTGGAGGCTCACCCGTGCCGGCAACAGAGCCGCTTTAGCTTCAGCTCGGAGCAGTTGAGCTGGGCCAGGCCTATGAGGAGGCCTGCGAAAGTGCCCTGGGGAGGGAGGAGGGGTTGGAGTTTACGTGATGGGGCCCAGGGACCCACTCAGCCCACAGGAGCCACTAGAGGCTGACTCAGCGGCCAATGTGCATGGACAGAAGCCTGGCTCCCTGGCCTCCATAGACCAGGCCACACCTGGGCAGAACGGGGACCTGACAGCCTCACTTACCACCTGGTCCATGGTGACGTGCTTGCCGTGGTAATCCAGCCAAATGGGCACCTCAGATGTGAACCGGAACTCCCTGGGTGGGAGCGAGGAAAGGGGTCCTTTGGTCACTGGCCTGGCTCCCTACATCCTGGCCCCAGGCCCCCAGCCCGAGGCCCTACCTGAAGTAGATGGGCTGCTGCTCAGCAGAGGAGGAGCCGTGTCTACTGCCTGTGGCCTCCTGGAAGCTGGTGGTCTCCACACCCTCAGGCTGCCCTTCCTGGGGACTGCTGGGCTGGACTCGGGTCTCAGGGTGAGCTGGAGGAGAGGTGGGGGACAGAGCAGGGATAGGCCAAGGAATGTCTGTGAGGTAGGACGCCTAGATCCTCCCTTCCCTGGCCCAGCCACTCACCTTCAGCGGAGGTCTCCGCCGGGACCATGGGGTTGATGCTGGCTGCCAGGCTGGTGAAGAAGTCCTTGAGGAAGAGCAGGGCATCCTGCAGGGGAAGAAGCAGGTCAGATTCAGGGGTCTGGAGGCAGCAGGCTCACTTCAGGCTCTGCCCATACCCAGCCTGCTCACCTGATCCACGTTGAGCCGCAGAGGCAAGAGCGAGACGCGGAGACAGCACTCAGGCCCACCCAGATTGGTCATGGGGGCCAAATGCAGCGCTTTGATCTTGAGCTGAAGGCAGAGGGTGAGCTCTGGGCACCTGCTGGGCTTCTGGCCCCCAACCCCCACTGTTCACCCAGTTGGTCCTGCACACGCTTCCCTCAGCTAAGCCCACCTGAGCCCCCCACCATCCTCCCAGGCTCACAAACAACCTGCGTGTGCGTGTGCACATGCGCATGTGTGCGTGCAAGCATGGGTGTGTGGACCCAGGGTGGACAATGGTGGGGGCCTTACCATGTTGGAGTGAGTGCGCCGTGGCATCCGCTCACTCGTGTGTAGATATAGGAATTTGTTGATCTGGGAGGAGGCCAGCCGGTCTCGGACCTCAAGCTCCTGTACAATGAACACCTGGCGGGACAGCGGCTGCTCCTCTAGCTCCTTGCCAGGGGCTACAGGGCCTGGCTCCGCTGGGTACACCTCATGCTGGAAGCTTACCTGTAGGGTGGACAGGGGCCCGAGCTGAGTAGGCAGGGTGGTGACAGGGAGGGAGGGCTGGCTCCAGGCCCCTTCTCTCGCAGCCACCCTCCTGCCCCCAACCCAATCTCAGCCCACACTGGCTGCCACCTGGACACCTCCACACAGCTGTTGCACAGGCATTTATTTCAAACTCCACACAGCCACAATGAACTCTTGACGACCTCCTCCAAATCTAACTGCCTCCATTCTCACAGCCTTCCTTACCATCACCTAAGTGGTACCTGTGCTCCTGTCACCCTAAGTGCAAACCTTGGTTTGGCCCCTCACCCTCCAGTCTCTATCACCATGGTCGTCAGTTTTGCTTCTTCAAAACATCTCTCCAATTCCTCCACACTTCTGTCATTGTCACAGCTGCACCTGGTCTCAGCTGCTGTCACCCATCCCCTGGATGGCCCCCTGCTCAACCCTCCCAGACCCTTCTCCACACATCCGGGGGGGATCTTTGTAAAGCATTTGCCTGCCCACCTTGTGCTCCACAAACCCCTGGTGAGGCCTTGCTTCTCCCTCCAAAGCCCGCCCCCTGCCGGTGCTCCTGAAGTGCACTAGGCCTGTCTTCTGCCACCCCCGCCCCACCCTGCCCCACCCCCGACAGGTCAAAGCCTCCCTCAACCTCAGGTCCTTGCCCTGGCCTTCCCTCCCCCTGACCCAGTGCTGGCGCTGGCTCCCCAGCCTGTCAGATCTCTGAGGAGCCCTGGTCACCACTCTGAAGCACATCCCCCCGAGTCTCAGCACAGGTGCCCTTACAAGCTCGGGGGTGGGTCTGAGCAGGCTGACTCCCGGTAAGCAGTACCTGACCTGCACAGTTTCTCAAGCCAGCCTGTCCTGCTCTCTCTTTCATGCATAGTCAGTCCAGCAGCCCATCCTGTGGTTCTTCCCACTCTCAGAATCTCTCCAGAGTCTGACCAACTCACCTGCTCTGCTGCTACTGCCCTGTGCGGCTACTGTCTCATGCTGACTGCATCTCACTCTAGTAAAAACCAAAACCATCTGTGGTCTACAGGGCCCTGTGCAGCCTGGTCTAGGCCGAATCTCTGGCCTTGTGTCCTCCCTGCTCAGCAGGAGTCCCACTGGCCTCCTCGCTGCTCCCAGAACACACAAAGGATGTTTCCAGTTTGCAGCCTTCATGCTGCACCCTCTGCCTGAAAAACCTCCTCCTGGCTCACTTCCTCACATCTTTGTACAAAATGGCATATTTTCACAAGGACTTTCCTGCCCTCTCTATGCCTCCTCCCTGTTTACTTTTTCTGAGCATTTATCACATTTGACTATATCTAAATGTACCCATATACATTTATATATCTTATGGGGCTCCCTCGACTATGATACAAGTGGCCAGAGGGCAGAGTTTCTGTCTGCTTTGCTCATCACTACACCCAGCATCTAGAACAGCATGGCAGCAGCTCCGTAAACATGAGACACAGCTCATGACCAAGGGCCTTTAAGAAGTTCCTGTGGATAGATGTGCTAGCAGGGATGGGAGGGCCTGTCCCTGTCCCTCAGCTTGGCTGGCCTTCTGCACCCTGAGTCCCCCAGCTCACCTTGCTGAGCTGGATCTCCATGAGGACATGGTGCTGCCTCCCACTGCCCCCCTGTGCACGCCAGGAGTTCTGGGGCCGGTTGGGCCCAGAGCCGCGGGAAGGGGAGCTTCTGGGGCCTGTGAGGCCAACTCTTGCCCTGGGAAGAGGAACAAGGGACAAGCTGACTCAGGGGAACTCCCTTCCCTCGTTCCCTCCTGTCAGAGCAGGACTTTCAGTCTGGGGCAAGAGATCCTCTCCTGGGAGGTGGGCAGGGCAAGGAAAGAGGAAGAGTTGAGGCTAGCAAGGCAAGGATTGGGTTCAAGGTTATCAGCTGCTGAAGGTCAGAGCTGGACTCCAACCTGGACCCCATCTCCTGAGGGCCCCACTGCCTCAGCTGCCACCCGGACCCTCTCCTCACCTGTGTCCGGGATGAGGGCCAAAGTCTCGGCCCCCATAGAGGTGCCAGACAAGGGAGACCTCACGCAGCACCACGCGACTGCTGGGCACTGGGAAGTGGGCAGGTGCCCGCAGCAGATCTGTGCTGCCCAGTGGCTGAGAGAAGTGCCCATCCTGCACAATGATGGGGCCTGGATGCAGCTGCGTCACCACAGGCTCCCCATCCTGGGGCTGCAGGGAGGAGGCCAAGTGAGCATATGGGGCACAGAAGCTTTCCCCAGTCCAGGCCACCTGTTTCTCCCTCATCCTCACATCTCCCTCCCCCTTTTCATAAAAGATGACTCTCACGGGCCATTGTCCTGAGGGGCTTGCGTGCTCCTTGCTCCCACCAGCCCTGACTCCCTGAAAACTAGATCTTGCTTGGAGGTCAGCACCCTTGCAGCCAAATGGTTCCTCACCCTCCCACTAACTGCTCTGCCCCTCTCCCTCCCTACTCTTGAATGCCCCAGTCCCACTGCCCAGGATGCCACGCCTTCTCTCTTCCTCTGGAAACCCATTCACTCCTTCAAAGCCCAGGGTGAGGACTGCCTCCCCAGGGAGACCCTCCCAGCCCCACTCATGGACCCCACCCCACGCTGATATTGACCACCTCCTGCCTCTCTCACAGTAGGAGTCCTAGAAGGGCCTAGATGTGAGCCACCCTCTCCCTGGTTCCTGCCCAGCCTGCCCACCACACACCAGGATGCCCAGGCCAGGAGCGTCAAGGATGCAAAACTCATCACTGTCCAGAGTGTCTCCATCCCCCTCTTCTTCCTTTTCATCTTCTTTGGCCTCTGAATGAGACCTCAAGCTGCCAGTGGGGGCCCCAACAGGGGGCGAGGGGGGCTGGGCCCCACTCCGTTCACCTGGGAATAGGTAGACCGATACTGGCGAGGCCTGAAAGAAGGGGCTACCTGTGGGAGAGAGGACAGTTTAGGGGGATGCCCAATGCGGGTGCCTGATTATGTCTGCTGGCCCAAAAGCACCCCTACCCACCTGAAGCCTGGGCCAGCTCCCGCAGGCTACGCTCGGTGTCCAGGAGGGCGTCGGTCAGGTCCCGCTGGTTGATAAGGGCTGTCTCCACTGAGGGGCATGAGGGCAGGGAGGCAGGGCTTTCGGAGAGCTGGGCCAGGCAGGGGAGGAGTGGTGAATGTCAGGGGGGGCAGGGCCCTACCGCTCCCCCATCACCAGGTCCCTGGGGGCACGGTGGGGAAGGGGGCCCAGCAGAGCTCTGGTAGCCTGTTCAGCCAGGCCTTACCTGTACCTTCTGGCCAGCGATCTCCGTGGGGCTGGGGGGCCTGGGTGGGGGGTGCAGGTCACCCTCACTCATTACGTACTGGAGCAGGTTGACCAGCAGGGCACAGGAGTCAGCACAGCTGTGCATGTGTATCACGTTGTTGGAGCAGCGGAGTTCGAACAATGGCTGGCTCTGCGGGGTTGGTTGTAGGCCCATCAGCCCAGGCTCTACCCCTACCACACGTACTATAGGACTGGGCCGGGTCGTCCCTGGGGTGGTCAGCCTGCCCAATAACCCACTGAACGTGTGAGCAAACAGCCCAGAGAGTGCAGGGAGCTTTGCCCAAGGCCACCAGACGAAGCAGGAGTGCACTTCCTGTGTGAAGGACTTCGAGTTCCCAGCCTCCTTTATCCTTCACCTCAGCCCAGTGAGGCAGGGCCTAGTATTTCCATTTTACAGAGGAGGGCACTGAGGACCCACCCAGGCTGCCTGATGCTGAGGCCCTGGCTTTTTCTTGGCTGCAGTTGCCCTCTAGTGGCAGGGTTCACATTGAGGGACGCCCATAGTGGACCCAGCCCTTCCTAGGAGGGCCAATAACCATAGCCCAGCATGGAAAGGGCTGTCAGTGACCGTGACCTGAGCCCAGGCCCAGGGAACAGAAGCAAAGGGACAGTGTAGGGAAAGAGTGACCCCGGAAGGCTCCCTTGGCCCCTATGCCTGCTCTGGCTCTGGGGAACCCTGGGTGACAGCCACACTCACCAGTTTGTCCTCAGTGCTCCCCTTCCAGGTTTTGATCACGAGCTCCAGAAGGTCAACGTCCAAGACACAGACGTAATCTGAGGTAGAAGTCAGAAGTCTCTGTTGCCTCCTCCCACCCAGCCCCTGGCCCACCACCAGAGGGGAGAACCTAGGGTTTATCTGGGTGTAGTCCTTGTGTGCGTGCACATGTGTATGGGTGCTGAAAACCTGACTAGCAGCTGGGGGAGGACATCTGGCTGCTCTGGGTATAGCCAGGGGCCACAGTCCCTCAGAGGGGAGGGAGCCCAGTCCAAGCCCTGCCCACCTCGCCGCAGATCCAGGGTCTCCATCTCACACTTGTCAGACAGGTACAAGGCGGAGTCGTCAAGGATGAACCTGGTGGGGAACAGGGCTGAGAAGGGCCAGGGAGCCGCTGCAGGGAGCAGCTCCTAGGAGCTGGCAGGGGTGGGGCTCCCAGAGACAGGCAGAGGGAGAACCCACAGGGAGTCTCAAGCCCACAAGAAACTAGTGCTGGGCCTTCTCTGGTCTCAGTGTTCTTGTCTGTACAATGGGGAGACTGGGCCTGGTCTTCCGTGCCACAGGCCCAGATAGCAGACACTCGAAGAAACTGGGCAGCACTTATCTTTCTCCAAGTACTTGCAGCTCCTCCACCTCACCTGGGCCTCACAACAGCCCTGGGAGGAAAATGTCCTGTTTTCCCCCTACAGTATGCATTGTTCTTTGAAAGTCCTTATTTTAAGGGCAACATAACACAGCTCCTTTAGGATATTTTAAAATACAGCTAATCTCAAACTCTGAGCAAAGCACCATATACAGTCATCCCTCCATATCTGCTGGCTACACTTCTGAGGAGTCAACCAACTGGGGATCAAAAATATTAAAAGAAAAAAAAATCAGACAATTCCAAAAAGCAAAACTTGAATTTTCCATGTGCTGACAACCAGTTACACAGCACTTACATTGTATTAGGTATTATAAATAAACCAGAAATGATTTAAAGAATATGGGAAGATATGCATGGGTTATATACATATATCACACTCTTTTATATGTCACTTATGAGTGACTTGAGCACCCCTGGATTTTGGTATCTGCAAGAGGTCCTGGTACCAATCCTAACTATATGCAAATAATCTTTCTTAAAAAAATAGTTTTATATCTTACTTCTTTTCAGTAAATATTGTACCGTGGCATTTCCCTATATTTTTCAATGTTATTCTTTAATTTGACTTTAATGGTTGGGTTGGCCATGTTTACTAACTGAGATTATAATGTGATGTGGGGGCATTTAAATTGTTTATAAGTTTTGACTATTTAAAATTATACTACAGGGGCATTATACTTCACCTTTTCTTATCCTTATATCCTTAGGACAGCCACCGGAAGTGAGAGTATCAGGTCAGAGAGCTTAAACGCTTTTAAGGCTCTGATTCGGAGGTCTGACTGCCCTCTAGGAAGGTGAAACCCAATTTTGTGCCTCAGGAAGAGATCACATGATTGTACAGAAAGGCTCACAGTGGCCTGAGGATGTACAGCAGGGAGGTAGGACCCTAGAGGAGGGGCAGCTGAGTCAGCTTGGGGTAGGATGGACAGGGAGCTGGGGTGGGGAGAGCTCCATACCTGAGCAGGAAGGTAGAGGTGTCCATGACGATGTTGCTGGAGAGGGTAAAGGTCTCAGCAGTGACAAGGACACGTACAGGGAGGTAGAGGGGCCTGGGGTGGGTGGGAGGTCACACTTGGGCTGGGGCAGACTCCTTACATGAGAGAGCCTGCCCTCAGCCCCTGGCCCCAGCCACCCGTGCCTGGGTACCTGTAGTCCACAGCACAGGAGAACAGGTGTATGTGTAGGATGGTAATGACTGTTGGAGGCAGGTAGCCCAGCACTGGATCATCCAGGACATCTAAGAACTCCAACAGCTTTGGGGGCCAGGGCGAGAGGGGCAGTGAGGATAAAGGGACCTCTTTCTCCCTCTAACTCCCCACCCCAGCACAGGTCCCCACTTGCTGCCCATCAGCTGTCCATCACACCCCTTGCCCAGGGGCTCCGCCCAGAAGTCAGCTCCAGCCTAAGGTCAGCTCTGGTCCAGCCCATGGCCCTCACACCAGCCTTATCCCAGCCTTGAGACTTGCCTGCCCACACCACCCTCGCTCACCTGGGAGTGCCAGCTCTGTTCTGGCAGGGCCATGTAGTGGCGCAGCGTAGCTCTGTGCAGCCGCAGTGTCACCAGGAACTCCTGGGGGCAGGGCACAGTCAGCCCATGGTAGCAGCCCAGCCTGCCAGGCACCAGGGAGGCAGTGGTCCTCCCCAAACAAGTGGGCCGGCCAGAAGCAGGTACGGCTATACCTTGACATTCTTGTGGGGGTCCAGTTGGATGCGCACTGCGGTGGACAGCATGTGGGAGCCCCGGCCTTGGCCCTTGCGGCCCGAGGCTCCTTGCTCAGTCATCCCTTCCTCTGATGGGTAGATGGTTAGGGCCAGCTGGGCCGGAGGAGCAAAGGTGGGCAGCTCCAGGCGACTGGGCAGCAAATAGTCATCCACGGCCGCTAGGGAGACATCTGGTGAGTCCCCTTCCGAGCTGGCTGATCCCCCACTCCACCCAGGAAGGGCACGTATTCCTCCTGAAAGACTCAACCCCTGTCCATGGACCCTAGAGACCCCATGGCAACTGGCCCCCAGCCCTCACACCTCGGTGGTAGAGTGTTGCCTTTTCAGCTTCCAGGCAGAAGTAGCCAAGGCCCGGCTGGCCTCGGTAATGGGAGACGCTGAAGATGGTGCCTTGTTCCATGTCTAGCACCAGTTCCCCGTGTGCAGCCTCCAGCCGTTTCCCACACTTGTCCTGCAGACAGAGCATGTGGTTTGGCCTCACCAGCTATACTTAGCAGCCCTGACCCTTGGGGGTGAGGGGCCTCGGAGAGTCCTGGCCTGACTAGGATCAGCTCCAGCCTCTACCCAGACTGCTGGAGGTCCAGGGCAGTACTTTCTCTTTTGCCAGAGGGGAAGGGTCATCCTTGCCCTGTCTGCCTCCGAACATCAGATGGTGCCAATTAGGACCCCTAGCATGGTGCCTTACATACAGCAGGTGCTAATAAGGGGCAGTGATGAGATGGGTGTGGTGGCACGGGTGGGTCAGTGGGTGGTGGGTAGGTGCTGCTGGCTGGAGAGGCCACACACAGTCCCCAGTGGGGTCTGTTTCCCACATTCCCAGCTTGGAACTGCTGACACTGGCCTTGTTCTCTTGCCAGTGGGGGCTCTGGAGTCAGGGGCTCACATCCCCTGGGCTGCCCTCACCTTGGTTTCACAGTGGGCCGTGATCCGACCCTTCAGCACCGTCACCAGTGTAGAGAAGGTACTCTGGGAGTGAGGGGATTCAGGGGCAGGGGGCCGGGGGGCACCTGACGCCCCCACTGAGAAGTGGGTGTCCTCATCGTCCGAGTCCGAGTCTGGGGTGAGATCAAGGAGCCAAGTGGGAAGGAGACCTGGGAGGGCTGCCCTGGCCCCAGGGCCCCACCAGGGCACCCCTCCTACCCAGCTTGAAGGCAGACTTGCACATCTTGAAGTTGTCGTGCCACAAGCCCGAGGCGTCCGGGAAGCCAGCGGGGCACGCGGCGGGGCCGGGGCTGGGAAGCAGGTCCGCGGGCTCCCACAGGAGCAGGTCGTTGTTGATCCTGGGAGGGCGGTAGGACCACGGCGGTGAGGGAGGCCCAGCCCAGCCCCTGGCCACCCCCGCCCTACCCATGTCGCCACCTGTTGTAGAGGCTCTCGTAGACCTCCTTGCTGGGCAGGAAGACATGGGCGCTGGGCAGGACCACTTCCAGGCTGCAGCGAGACAGCGCCAGGGCCCGGTTCTGAAAGGCCCTCATTTCCTCAGTGTCTCCAGGAATCACCATCTGGATGGGGGAGCAGGAAAGGGGATGAGAAATGTCAGAGCCTGCTGCTGGCTTTTCAATCAGACCCAGGTTAGTTTCCTGACCTATTTCTCATTCATTCACATGAGCCTTTCCTGCTGGGACATAGGACAGCCATCTCGTGTGAAGCGCTGACTGCGTGCGAACCCTGCCCTGAGGGCCTTGTGTATGTTAACTTCTTTATTCTCACAACAGGTCTGTGAGACAGGTCATTATACCCACTTTCCAAGTGGGGAAACTTACCTGTAGGTGACTTTTCAAGAGATGAGACAACTCCCCCAGATGATACACCCAACTGAGTGGCAGAGCCTGAATTTGAACCTAGGCCATTTGGTTCAGAGGCCAGGCCCTTAACCGCAACCTACTCAACCCTCATCTCCTTAAGAGAAGAGGGTCCTGAGGCCCAAACATACACTGCTGGTAAATGGCTGAAGGGACGGGGTTGTGATCTTCCTGATCAAGGACCCATGCCCCCTGGATCCCTGCCCTCACTCCTAGGCCCCACCAGCTGTGGTGTTTCTGCCTCCCTGTTGACCAGAGATGATGGAAGAGATGAAATTCTCACTGACGCTGGGTCACATCACCTGGTGCCCCAGATGGTGTTTTCCCTGTGGCCCACAGCCACCAATTGGCTCCCATGAGACTCGAAGGTCCTGGGCCTCACCTCTTCTGTCTCGTACATGGTCCTTTTTGAGGAGAAGGGTGAGGGCTCAGGTTCCTGAAGCTCGCACAGATTCTCAGCCGACAGCTCCAGCTCCTCTCCCTTCTCCGGGGCCACTTCCCACTGTGTGCTGCTGAGCTGGGGGTTCAGGGTCACCACTACCCTGCGAGGGCACAGGCCTGTCACTGGCCTGCAGGGCCCCCAGCCCCTGGTCCCAAGTGGCCTCCCACCGCCCTCAGTAGCAAAGCCCTCCTCTCTGTCTGCTCCTCCAAAGCCCCAACTTACTGGGGCAGGAAGTACTTGTGCCCAGGGCTCTTGGGATCCAGGGCTTTAGAGACCCGCAGGCAGGGGACAGGTGGCTTCTCTCCATCTTCGTAGGTGACTGGAGGGGATGGGGAGGAGTGAGGGGTTGTCACTGCTGCCTTTCCCTATTTCTTCCTCAATGCCAGGTGGGCCAGTGGGGGATTGGAGCACCCCTCACCGTGACAACCATCTTTTACTGTTTACAGACCTATGCCCACAGTCTATAGTCATTCAAGGATAAAGGGTCCACTCTGCCTGTTGCCCAGGAAGCCTGGGGATAGGCAATGCTGGTGCCTCACAAAGCTGATTAGGCCTGGACCAGGGTCTGTCCCCACTGTGACCCAGCCCATTCCATAGCCCCAAGCCCAATTCTCCTAGAGGCCTGAGCCCCCTGCCTAACGAGTTACACCCAGGGGGGCTCTTACCATGTAGGTCGGAGTAGGTGAGTTCCAGGCGGGTTGGGGCTGGGGGACCAGGCCCACTGCTTAACTCTGACCGGAACCGGGGCTCAATCAGCTCTAATCGCAGCTGCTCAGCCCGCACAGCCTGGCCCGCCCAGGGGTCCCGCTCAGGCCGCAGGTCGGCAATGGGGAAGCGCAGCTGCAGCGTGGCCCTGGGTGCTGATAGCTGCACCACTGTCTGCTGCTCAGCAGCTGGTGGGGTCTCTGTCTGTGGAGGGTCGGGGGGTCAGAGATGCTGCCTGGGCCAATCCCCTCCTCCAGCCCCTGCAACTGTGGTCAACAGCCAGATAGTCCATGCCCTGCTCTCCATCCTAGTTGGGCATCTTACCAGCAGGCCAGCAAGCAACTCAGGAGGGGGTATGGTGGCCAGGTGCAGCAGGGCAGAGAGCCGGTCCAGGGCCCCTAGCTCCACATCTGCCTGGAAGTCAGCCAGGTCCAGGGCCAGTTCTGAGTGGTAGTGGCAGGCAGCTGGGCGCCGGGGTCGGCTCTGAGGGAGAGGGTACACAGGTCAATGAAGGCTATGACATGGTGAGGGCAGGATGGGCAGGATCCCCCTTGAGGAAAAACAGAACACAGAGCCCTCCCAAGCGGTGGGGAGAAGAGCTTGGGTAAGGGACCCAGGAGAGGATGGGAAGCCCTTTACTGCCCTGCTCGAGGCAGATCAGGCTTGTTTAGCGAAAGCTACCCAATACTTGCCACTCCCAGCCATGGAGCAGCCTAGCCCCAGATGTATTCAAGGGATCCCGGATGGAAAGATGTGCTCTGGTTTGAAGGTGGAGGGTGGGAGCAGGGAGGCACCAGGGGAGGCCGGTACGGGCAGTACACCATGGGAAACAGTCAAGGGCCACTGGGCCTGAAGTGAGGTAGGTTACCTTGTGTATCCGGCGCAGAGTCTGCATGTGGCGCAGGTGGGCGCAAGGCTTAGCTGAGGCCTGGGAGGCCAGGCTGTTCGGGAAGCTCAGGATCTGGGATGGGACATGGGAAGCGACAGGGTGAGGCTGAGCCCCCACACCCACCCTCACCACTAGGCCCTGCTGCCCATATCCTGGCTTTCTCTCAGCCCTCACCTCTGTGTACTCAGGCTCCGAGGTGCCCCTGGGCCACAGACACTCTAGCACCTCCAGCTGCCCAAAGTGCACTTCTGTGCTGGTGATCCGCCGGCCCCTGCTTGTCTGCAGCTCCCAGGACAGCTGCACAGCTGCACCTGTTAGCCTATAGGGAAGACACAGGGCATCAGAAGGTGAGCTTGGGCGGGTTTGGAGAGTCCCCTTAAGCCCAGGTCCCTGCCTTGGGCTTGTACCGGACATGACTACAGGGACAGGCCCTCTGGAAGCGCGGTCGGAGATGGTAGAAGTCATGAGAGCCAAAGGACCCATCCTTGGAGGCATCAAACTCCGAAAAAAAGTGGGTGGTGAGGTCAGGTGGTCCAGAAGACGGGGCAGACGTCTGAAGCAAGGTCAGGGTCACGCCCCCCAAAGTCATCTTCAGCAGCGAGTCAGGGCGCAGGGTGTTCGAGGAGGGTGTGGGGGCTGTCTTGCCTGAAAGAACAAAGACTTCATCAGGGGCTCCCCAGAGCTCATAAGCATCCCAGGTAAGGTGACAGTCAGACACTGGTCTAAGGGCTGGGAGAAGCCCTGGCCTAGCTGGACTGTGACTCTGGCTGGGGGCTTGGCCAGGCAAGGGTGACACGAAGCCTCATTAAGCCAGACACTGGGCCCAGGCTTGATTCAGTCCTCTCAAGGGAGCTGCAAGAAAGGTGATAAAGCACTTACCCAGTACCTGCCACACACAATCTCTCAATAAACATCAAGCAAAACATGCAGCCTGGCAGGATCAAATCTTACTATTCTTTTTTTGTGGAAGGGGAAACTGAGTCTCCAGCAGTTTAAGAGCTTGGCCCAAGGTCACTGACTCTGAAACCTAGGCTCTGTCCATTGCATCTCTACCTCCCATTGAGTGTTCCCATGGAACCAAGTCACAGTGGTGGACCTCCAGACATAGCATGCGAGTAACAAACATCACACCAGCACCAAGGCTTCCTCCAGCTCTTCCTGCCCCTGAGGACTCACCGGTCGAGGGGTGCTGGGCAGAATGCCGGCGGGAGGCCATGTTGCTGTGCACCGAGGAACCCAGGTCTACGTCGGAGAGGGAGACCTCAGACAGGGCTGAGGCCACACTGCTTGTGAGGCCGGCCATGGAGAAGAAGAGGTCTGTGAACCAGGGGAAGAGGGTCAGAGACTGGTGTGCTCAGCCCCCTGACTCCTGCACCCACACAGACACCCTGCCAATTGCTGGTTCTGGCTTCACACCCACCAGTGCTCTCCAGGTTGACAAGAGGGTTTGAAACGGGGTCTGGGCTGAAGGGCTCAGCTACAGTCCCCGCCTGCAGCTGCTGGTTCAGATCCTGTTCAATCAGCCACAGATCTTCAGCACCTAGCGGGCGGCTCTTGTTCAGTTTGTCTACCAGGCCCTCGGGGTCTACGAGGAGGATACTTTCTTATGTCAGTCCAGTCTGGCCAGCCTCTTCCCAGTCATCCCATCTCCTAGACCACCCACAGTCTCACCTGCAAGGCTCACTGCGTCAAGCAGTTCCTGAAGCTGCTGGAGCTGCCGTGGGGTTAGAAGCAGGTGCAGGGAGCCCAGTTGTCCAGACACCTCCAGCTAGGGGTGGAGGGAGTAACCATGGAGCCAACACCTGCCACCGAGGCCCTCTGAGAACTGCCACCCACCTGTCCTCACCCTGAGGAGGCAGGATGCCAGTTATCAGGCTAAGCTATACCACCAACTAGCTGTGTGACCCTGGCCACAACTGGACCACTCTCAGCCTCAGTTTCTCCAGTTGCCTAGAAGGCAGTAATTCCCCCACTCAACACTCTTCTCTGCTTTGTCCCAGGGAAGATCAGCAGTGCTGAGGAAGATTCTGAGATGGGGCATATTCCTCCTCCCCAGGGGCCTGGGGACCCACCTTGGGGCCTGGGAAGGCCTCATTTTGCTTCAGTTTCACTGTCAGCTCCAGACACCCTGAGCAGCTGCCAATCTGCAAGGGAGGCTCTGGGGGTCCTTCCTGGGAGGTAAGAGGATATGAAAGGAGAGGTCAAGAAGATACGGTCAGAGATGGTCAGAAGGGATGAAGACAGTCAGATGGGTCAAGGTCCAGAGAGAACAGGAATTAAGAGACACTGTGAGGACGAGACTGGGCCCACCTGTTGGGGGAGCTCCTCGAAGTGCAGGCGGACGCCCACCAGCTGCAGCAGCTTATGTAGGAAGGCAGGAGGCTGATGCACATCCACTGGGGGTGCCTGGCTTGGGTCTCGCACGGCCTCATCGCAGTACTCCAGTCTGAGGAGTGTAGGCTCAGCCCTTGCCCAAGCCACCCCAGGCTGGTGCCCCTCTCCCCACACCTTGTTCTGTTTTAGGGGGTCTGGGGTCAGCGAAGGTTGGCCTGTAGAGCTGCCGCATTATAGTCAGGCCATCCTGGACCTCCATGGCCATTCCTTGCTCCTCAGACCATCAGGGTGTAACCTGATCCTTGGGGCCCCAGTCACCCTGGGCCTGCACCGCCTGGCCCCTGGACACCACACCAGGCTCACACGCAGCTTGCTTCCGCCTGCCACGGCCACAGCCCAGGCCCACCCAGACTTGCCCTGACATGTCCCAGGAGCCCAGGCTGGGGATGGGGGCAGGGCCGGGGGCAGGGTCAGGGCCAGGGCCAGGGGCATTCAGCAGCCCCTCGTTCCCCCTCTTCCTCATGCCAGCCCACACTGCTCAGCCTGCCCCTACCTCTGCACATGGACTTCCACTGCCACACCATGCTTCCCATCACCCGGCGAGTGCTCCACCCTCACGACAGTATCCAAGAAGGTCACCTTGATCCTTCGCAGTACTGAGGGGTGGGAAAGGGTCTCACGTCAGGCGGAGCAGCAAGGGGCAGACAGAGTTTCCCTGTTGGGCAGCAGAGTGGCCATGCTGCTGTCTGAGGCCCTTGCCCTATGGGCCATGGAGGGGCAGGGTGGCCAGGAGGGGCCTGCTCACCAGTCTCGATGGTCTGGGCGAACATCTCCAGTCCTTCTAGGGGCTGTGGTGGCTCAGAGGGCTCAGGCAGCCCGTCCCGCAGGCACTCCTGAGCCAGCTGCATGCTCGTGGTCATACACGAGGCCCAGCTCTGTGAGTCAGCAGCCCCTGGTCCTGCAAGTAGGAAGAGGGTCTCAGGACAGGCAGACCCAGCCAGCCCCTGGTGCCAGGCCCACTCCCACTTCCTGCTCCGTGCTGCCCCCCACCAGCTTTGCCCTGTCCTCACCTGGGCCTTGGCGGGGTTGCAAAGTGAGCTGGAGGCCTGACACGTGCACAGTGCAGTGGTCGGTGAGCAGCGCAGCCCAGGGCACGGCCACCTCGATAGAGCCCACAAAGCCTTCCACCAATTCCAGTGGTGACTCCATGGACTCCAGCACCTCATTCACAGACTGAGAGCAAATGGAAGATAAAACCAGCTCAGGGAAACCCCAAATCCAGCTGTCCCCCTGGCTGCTGCACTCCTTGCCTGGCTATTCCACCCTTGCTCTCCCCATCCCTCCACATGCTACCTGCAAAGTCCTACCTTTGCTCAATGGATCCCTACGCTTGGTGCCCTATTACTGCATAGTTCAATGTGCCCAGTTTTTCAAACCAGAGGAGGGGGGAGCTAGGGGATAGAAGGTAGCATGTCCAGATACGGGAACAGCACATGTAAAGGCCCAGCAGTATGCAGCAGCACCCCATATTCATCCTGGTGAGCATGGAGTTTAATGGGAGTGTGCAGGAGAGGCAGACAGGGGCTGACCTGAGCTGGAGGGGGGCCCCCAACTCCAAACACTTGGTGCAGTTGTACCTCTCTCTGAGGCACAAGCTTGGAGCTCCCGGTTACAAACAGGGGAGTCACCAGCTTGGGAGCTCCTTGAGGGCAGCAGTCCACCTGCCTTCTCTGTGTGACTCCAGGTGCTCTGCGTGGTGCTACCCAGCGAGGGCCTCAGTAAACACTTGTTGGACCCATGAATAAAATACACAGCAGAACTAGCAAGCCTATAGAGACTGAGTACAAATTCCTTACCCAGAGATCCACAGATGGGGAAACTGAGGCCTAAAGAGAAGGGACCAGTCATCCAGTATACTATGGGGACTGAGACTGAGACCCAGGCCTCTCTCCTCATCCTATCCCATGGTTCCCAGGCACTTGACATCTTTGAGGATCTTCAAGGTAGGGGCTGCAGGCCGAGGCAGAAGGGCTGGCAACCTGGGAAAGCACCTACATTCCACCAAGGCCCAGCTCCTCCCAACTCCTTCACCAGAGGCCAGGTGGGAAAGCAGCCTAGCTGGGAGCCAATTCAATCCCCAGCTGAGGGGAGGGGAGGGCAGAGTGGGAATGTAGAAAGAGGCAGTCTAGAGGTCTGGGTTATTTCTTTCAGGCCAGACTAAGAGGCTGAAGTCAGAAATCAGAAAAGGTCTCCTGCGCTAGGATTCCAAAGCAAGAGATGCCACCAACTCTGGGCTCAGGGGTCTTCCTCTACCCCACATTTGCTCAGGAAGGCCTGGCCTACCTCTAAAGCTCAGTTCTTCCTGCCCAGGCTATATTGAGGCCAGGCATCCTATCTGCCCACTGCCCTAACTCCCCCAAGAAAACTGAGAAGCCCCTGTCTCCGTGTCCACCCCTGTTTCTCTGAACTGGAGGACTGACCCAGTGCCAGCCCTGGTCTGGTGCCTCTAATTGGTGGCTCCTTTGCAACTTCCCAGGTCAGCTGACCTGTGAATCACTGCACTTCACCACCTCCAGTCTAAGGACTCAGATCCAGATCTTACTCCTCTCAGCTTCCCCAGCATCTCACTCCTCTCTGCCTGAGGTCAGACTTATCCATCTTTCCTCTAGGGCTTTCCTCTACAGAGGGATGCCCAAGCCCCTCCCCAAACTGCCACTTGGTCCATCCCACTCTCCCAAAAGCAGGAAGTAGACAGCGGCAGCAGTCACACAAAGTGTTGATCAACATGGTGCTGACGCGGTTGTTGACATCCCTATCCGGAGATGAACCCCACCCACCAGGCCCAGGGTCGTGGGGTCAGGAGGTCAGGGCACCCTTCCCACAGGTGCCTGTAGCAGGGCCCTGGACCCCTGCCAGACTTCCCTGACCAGCTTCGTGTCCCAACTCTGTCACTGCCCTGGCCTCGTCCCACCAGACTCCCTAGTTCCTCTGATCCCTCCTCACCCTCTCCTCAGTTTCTTGGTACCACCCTCATCTCAGGCCCCAAATTCGATATGCTTATTCTGGCATTCTCCAGACAAGTGACATCCCGCTTCCCAGCCTCAGTTTCTCCTCCTGTGAAGTAGAGGCAGCTACTGGCTATGGAAGCGACCAGCTGGGGTCCCTCTTGACCCCTGGAAAGGGTCGGACTCCCACGGCCTCTCCACCCCAGTGCCAGGTCCCCAAGTCCAACCCTTTCACAGGTAGCCTCAAATCGTTGTCCCCCCTCCCCCCTTCCCGGGTTCGGGCCCATATCCTTACCCAGATCTCCAGATGTATATCCCGCAGGGCAATGCTGCCCTTGTACAAATCGAGGCTGAGCTGGTCCAGGCTGAGGTGCTCCTGGAAGAAGTGACCCAAGTAGTGATGCAGCAAGTAGCGGCAGACTCGCTCTTTCACACAGTTCGACCACGGCCATAGCCATCGTGACATCTCGGAGACCGCCGGGCCCGGGCCGCCTCAACTCGCCGCCCGGCAGCGTTCCCCGTCCGGCTTCGCGGTTCACTAGAGCCCCCGGCTCACCCTGCCGCTTCTCTTAGAGCCAGGCCGCGCCCCCGGACGCCCGGCCCCGCCCCCCACGCTCACTGCCATTGGCCATTGCAAAGGGCGAGGCCTACTGATTGGCCGCGGGGGCGGAGCCTCCAGGCGCGAAAAAGGGACTGGGCTCTCGGGACGATATAATGCTCTCAAAATTGACTTACGCTTGCGTAAAAGTTCTGTGTGGGAGGACCTTCAACCTCTCCTACGGGCTCCGGGAAGGCTGTAGCTTGAGGTGCCAGCCCCGCAAAGAAATGCGCATGTGCTGACTTGTCCTATTAGTACTTGAGGTAGTTAGGGAGGATTTAAAGGGGCAGTGTCCCATCAAACTTCGTAGAAAGCTTTCTAGAGGAATAAAGTGTGAGCCCCAACACGCATCTCTAGAAACAATTAAGTGAATAAATATTTGCATTTTACAAAACGATTTACCTTCCTTTATCTCATTCAACCCTCATAACCTTCTAAGGTAGAGATTACTGTCACCATTTTAGAAATAAGGAAATAGACTGTTTTGCTGTGAAACCATCATCAAGGAAGTCCTTTTTTTCCACTCCTTACTGAAATGCTTGACAGGAGGTTAACTGACCCACCCTTCTCTCTGTAGTAGGTCAGGTCTCTGGCCAATAATAATAGCAGTAGTAGTAGTAGAAGTAGTAGAAGTAGTAGTAGTACTAGTACTAGTACTAGTAGTAATATTTTTTTTTAATCTCTAATTCAAAAATTCAGTAACGAATGGATTCTAACTTCCTTGAGCAAGGGTTTATTGTTTCGTGCAGCCCGTGAAATAAGAATGGTTTTTACATTTTTGAATAGTTGGGAAAAAAATCAAAGAAGAATAAGATTTCATGATGTGAAACTCATAAGAAATTCACATGTGTGTCCACAAATAAAGTTTTAGTGTAACACAGTTCTGCTCATTTGAATAAGTACTCTCTAGGGCTGGTTTCTTGCTACAACAGCAGAGTTGAGTACTTAAGACGGAGGCCTACAAAGCCTAAAATATCTATTTTATTTAAAATATTTTATGTAAAATTTTAATATTTTAAAATATTTTATTTAAAATATATTTATTTTAGTCTGTACAGGTTTGGTCATCTAAGCCCCGTTGTATCATGAAGGCTTAAGAGATATCAACAGGTAATTATAATTCCACTTAAGCCTTACTAGGGAGATGGACTCTACTGAAATCTAAAGCCAAAAGTCAGCCTGAAGCAAGGGCAACCTCCTTGGCCTCAGGGGCAGGGATCTTGATTCCATTCCCAGCTCTCTCTGACTTCAGGCAAGTCACTGCTCCTCTGTGAACTTGTTTTATCCCCTTTAACCTAGGATTGGGTTAGTAGGCAGGACAATTCTTTACCTGGAAAGGACTGGGTTACAGTCTCAGATACAATGGTTGCTTCGAAAATGCTTGTGGAATGAATCAAGAGACCTGCCTGACCCCCATGAGGCCAGGGGCAGAGTTGTGTTCATCGAGTGTTTATTAAATTAATAATAAAAGTAATAGATACCATGAATTGAGCTCATGCGATGTCCTGGACACTGGGTTTGTCAATTTACATGCATCATCTCATCTGTTCTTTACTACTCAGGCACATGAGGGAGGCATTATTAATATCCCCATTTTACGAGAGAGGAAAACTGAGGCTGTGTGCCTAAGTGCTTGTGAAGCAAGTAAATGAACAAACATCATTTCTCCCAAAGGCAGTGGGAATAGAAAAGCAGCTTCTAGAGTCTAGGAAAAGTTGTCCTTAGGTTCAGTCTAAGAAGGAGCTACTATTCTCCTGTAGTGGGAAAGGAACATACTACATGCAAAGGTTGGGGACACAAGGCCATCCCCAATATCTTGATCTCCAATCTGGAGTGGCTGCTTCCTGGACTGGCTTCCCTCCACTGAGGCTGCACTCATGTCTTTCATTGAAACTTTACTAGGAGCCACCTCTATCTCTTAGAAGTGGGTGTCTTTGAGTCCACTCTGAGCCTGATTCCCTCTGCAGCCAGGACATAGTGCAGTGTCTGTGCCACAGCAGAGAAGTAGACAGGACTCAGAGGGGCAGAAAAGTCCTTGCAGTGAGCTCCGTAAACATCCAACTCGAGAGATACAGTCATCTCACAACCTGACCCAGGCCTTGAAGTAGGAGCTGAACGAGAGAATGAAAAATACAAGCAGGGTAAAGGGGATACTGTTCTTTTAGGGAAAATGGTATTGGGAACCCCATAGGGGTATTTCTGGGATGAAGTCCTGGGGTCCACTTCAGGTCCAGCAGTGCCAACAAATACAATGGCCTTTGGCACTGGACAACTGGATCTCAGAGGACTCAAGAGGTCTGGGGAAGCATGGGACTAGGGTTCCTCCCCATAGAAAAAAAAGCAGGAGAGCTAGGCTTTGTGGGGCCACTTGAGGGCCTCCCCACATCAGATTAGGCGGAAAATTATCAGGCAACCATGTGCCCTAGGCCTCAGGAGCCCTGAGGCGAGGCTCGCCCTTCCCCAGGGATTGCCCACCCAGAAGAAGCCCCTCTGGGAATTTCCTCAGTGGGATCAGGATAGGTATAAAAGGGATTCTGGAAGGTAGCCTGGAGGCTGTGGCTTTTGATTTGGTCCATGGTGAAGGGCCTGGATTTTGCATTTTGTCTAAATTGGGGTAAAATACACATAAATTTTATCATCTTAACCATTTCTAAAAGTACAATGCAGTAGTGTTAAGTATAGCCACATTATTGTGCACCTAAACTGAACTTTTTCATCTTGCAAAACTGAAATTCTATACTCATTAAACAATAACATGAAAATGGGTGAATTTTATAATATGTGAATTCTATCTCAATAAAGATGATTTAAAAATTTTTAACTCTCTGTCCCCCAGGTGACATTGTTTCTATTTTGAGACCCACTTCAAAGGCCACTTCTAGGGGTTGAGCCAAGATGGTGGAGCAGAGAGACTCACAGCTTGCCCTCTTCCACAAATACACCAAGAATTACATCTACAAACCCATTGAATTGCACAGAACACCTACTGAACTCTGGCAGAGTGTCTCTCATTTCAAAATACAGGAGGATTCTCAGAAAATCCGATAAACAAGTTTCTACTGTATAGCACAGGGAATTATATTCAGTATCTTGTAGTAACTTACGGTTAAAAAGAATATGAAAACGAATATACGCATGTTCCTATATGACTGAAGTATTGTGCTGTACACCAGATAATGACATACATTGTAAACTGACTATACTTCAATAAAAATATATTAAAAGATAATAAATAAAAATAAACAAACAGATAATAAAATATGATCATTAAGAAAAAAGCCACTTCTTACAGGAAGTCTTATGTCTGTCCTCCACCCTTTAGTGCCCCAGTCCTCAAACCAAGCAACTGCTTTGTACAAAGCACAAATCCTCCATGGCCAGCCTGGCCTGGAGATCCTCAGGGACCAGGGCACCAGCCCCCAGGGGCCTGGGGTGGGAGGTTGGAGCTGGTGTCCTCTTGACTTAGACTGGGAGGTAGGAAACTGTACCTTGGTCCCAGCTTTTGATAACAGACTATGTAACCTTGGGCAAAGCACTTCTCTCTGGACCTCAGGGTCCATACCTGGTTGTAGAAGGCTTGGTGGGCCTGCCCTACCCTAGCTTTTTCTGTAGGAGTATGGGAGAGGCTTCATCTCCTGAGCCTGGAAGATGGGCAAGGAGGAGATTATGGGTTTTCATTTAACAAATGAAGACACCAGGGCCAAGATGGACAAGGCCTGTCAAGCAGGGGGTTTGGTCATAGATCTCAGCCTGGCTAAGCTGTGGCTTTTGTTTTTTTATTGCTCCAGCAGGTGGGCACTTCTTGGGCACCCAGGCTTTCCCTGCAGCAAGGAAGGTGGCTGGGTGGTTCTACTGGGGCATCGAGTGGTCAACAAGACTGAAGGCAGGGTATGGAAACTCTGAAAAGGGCCCCTCCTTGACTTCGTTGCCAGGTCTCATTGACCACTCCTGATGCTCACATGGACCAGTTGCTCATCCAGGCAAAACGTCTGGGTGGACATTTCACAGTGTAGTACAGGGGACAGAGTCCAGGAGAATGAAGGGTGTTGGGGTCCAGAGTGCTAGGAAGGGGGCCCAGGATTGCAGGTTGGGAACTTTTGGCAGGAATGCTAAACCCCTGGAATTCTACCGGTGCCTTGGATACCCTGCAGCAGGGTTTTGAACAAAAGTCCCTACTAACACACCTTAGGGCCGAGAGGGGCTGGGAGTTCCATCCAGGGAGGCCAGCTTGCCTGGAGTAGGGTGGTTACACCAGGGAGCACCTCCTGCTCTGATGCTTTGCTACTCCTAGACTGGCCCTTTAAACCCAGACCATGATGTCACCATACACAGCAAGGGACGGGAGGGGGACTGCAGGCCTGAGGAGGGACTGCATTTCCCAGCAGCCTTGGGGGCACCACACCCCTCCCAGCAGGCACTGGCTCACTGCAGACTGTTAACTAGTCCAGTGCTGGTTTCTACCGGGGTTCTAAAGTGTCCACCTGTTCTCAGGTGGGTGTGGGGTTCCCTTAGGGGTGGAATGCCAGGGGCACAGATGGCGCAGGCCAAATCTCTGGGCCTGACATAGGATTGGGCCTCTTTCCTGCCATAATCCTGGCATCACCCCCAGCTTCCTCAGCCGACTCCTGATTCTTCCTCTCTTCCCATGCAGTCTCCCTTCCAGAACCCAGGAGCCCAGCCCCATTTGGATCCCGTCCCACTCTGCTTCAGTCTTGTCCCCGTGTACCCGCAGGAATTACCCCTTTGGCAGCCCGCTTTAAGCGGTGCTGGGACTACATCTCCCAACTACCTGGGCGGGAAATTTCTGACGCAGCCCCCCTTCCCCGCCCCCCAAACCCGCGGGGAGGTGCGGGCCGGCGGGGGGAGGTGACTTGATGTCATCGTGAGCAGCTGGGCGGCGGGTGCCGGTGCGCACAGAGCCGGGGCTCCCGCGGCGCCGCGCGGGTCAGGTCCCACGACTTGAGGAGAGGTCTAAGCGCTGCCCGAGCCAGCCCAGAGCCCGCCGGGCGCTCGCGCCCCGACCCCGGGCTGAGTCGGGGGTATGCTCCGGGCCCCCCGGAGCCGGAGAGAGAACCCAGGAGCGCCGCCGCCCAGTGCTGCTGCCCCGAACAGAACCGCAGCTAAGGAGCCCTGAGCAGCCTCCTCCCTCCCCACCGGCAGCCTCTGGGGGTCAGCAACCAAAGTCTGGGCTTCTTAGAAGTGAGTGTCCCCCCAACCCAGGGGCAGATGAGATTTGGGGGCGAGGAAGGAGAAACTGAGGTGGGGGAGAATGCCGGGTTCTAGAAGGGGGGTGGTATGGGGTTAGGGGCCCCATTCTTGGGGAGGTCCCAGGTGATCCGGATTAGTAGAGTAGGACCGGGGCCCCATTCTTTTAGGAGATAGGGGTGAAAAACGAGGACCCCATTCTAGGTAGGGCCTGGCTTGGGGGAGAGGCCCTATTTCGAGAGGGGCTGTTTTGGAGCCTGGGGCCTTTCAGTCTGAGAGAAGGGAGGAACATGTCTCGTATGGGAGGGGGTTGCACCTCTAGAGTCTGGGCAAGGGGATGAGGGAAAGAAGACTTGGGCACTCAGCGGCAGACCCACACGCTGTCCTGAAAGAACTGACAGGGTCTGTCTGTCTCTTTCTTGCTGACCTCTCAGCTCTGACTTCTTTTTCCAAAGAGCCAGGGAGGGAATCTTCGGAAGCCCAGGAAGGACCTGAGATCTGAGCCATCATCCTCTCTACCGTGCTTGCCCCCCAGGACTGGGCTGTTGCCGAAAGCCCTGGGGGGGGGGTCCCAGGACTGTGGTTGTCCCCCTCCGCAACTGCGCAGGATGGGCCCAAGTTAGTCAGCCCAGCCTCACTCAGCATCCTCCAGGCCCATCGGGAACCGCAGGGGCTCTGAAGGCTTGACCTGCTGCCTGGCTGCCATGGAGACGAAGCTGCCCCCTGCAAGCACCCCCACCAGCCCCTCTTCACCGGGGCTGTCCCCTGTGCCTCCACCCGACAAGGTGGACGGTTTCTCCCGTCGTTCCCTCCGCAGGGCCCGGCCCCGGCGGTCCCATAGCTCCTCTCAGTTCCGCTATCAGAGCAACCAGCAAGAACTCACTCCACTGCCCCTGCTCAAAGGTGAGCCCAGCTGCTGACTGGGAGGGTACCTGAGTCCTGGAGTGGGCAAGTGAGGCTTGGGGGTGGGGTAGTGAGAAGCAGCTGGTAGCTGTGATCAGACGGAGTTTGGATGGTCCCTTCCAGCCCAGGGACTCCACTATCTGAGCTGACCCCCAGCCCCCAGCCCTCTAGCCCTCTCTGCTGACGCATGGCCTGACTGGTCTGTCATCCTTGGAGGTGGGGCATCTGGAGGTGGCGCCACCCTGAGGGGCAGACCAGGGCCAAGGGTGGGGCCTACAGCCTGGGTTCCAGGAGGCCACTAGCAGCCCAGCTGCTGCCAGGGTCCTGGAGCAGGTGCTTAACATGGCTCCCTACAATCACCGTGTAATCCCCCCCACCTCTGGGACCTTACTGGCTGAGGTGGAGGGCACCCTAGAGATCCTTGGTCTTCGCTCTTCTCCCCACTTCTGGCTCTTGGAATAGAGTGCCACCTATGAGAAGGAAGCAGTGGCTGTTTGGGGCACCTGTGGAAAGCCCAGGCATCTGGGGTCTGTTACCTTGCTTTAAAATCAGGCTATCAAGCTCTGAGCCTGGGTTAGGATGAAGAGATGAAGTTATTGTACTGTGTAAGAATGGAGGATGGGCCAGAAGTTATTTCCTCTTGGCAAGTAGTGGAAGATGGCACAGAAGATGGGGTCTGGGGCAGAGGAGGCTGCCCTAGGGATAAGGAGGGCCCGCCCCTACCCGGAGCTCTGGCAGCTGGGGCCCAGGCTCAGCCCCTCCTTCCTCTCCAGATGTTCCAGCCTCTGAGCTGCATGAGCTGCTGAGCCGGAAGCTGGCCCAGTGTGGGGTGATGTTTGACTTCTTGGACTGTGTGGCCGACCTCAAGGGGAAGGAGGTGAAGCGGGCGGCACTCAATGAACTGGTGGAGTGTGTGGGGAGCACTCGGGGGGTTCTCATTGAGCCTGTCTACCCAGACATCATTCGCATGGTGAGCACTGGCATTTAGCCTCTAGGGGAGGTCTTGGTGGGCATGGGAACCCTCCACCTGCCTTTGGGGCCCCTGGGCAGAGAATAAACCTTTATTCTTGGGCTGGGCTCAAGGCCTGCATCTTCCTCACACACCCCAGCCCCACTGCTGCCCAGCATCCAGCCAGTGTAGGTCACTCAGTGCCTCCTGGGCCTGTCCCACCCCGCACTTTGGCTTATGCTCTCCTGAGGCCTGGCATATACCCCCACCACACACACATCCCTATCGCCATGGCCTGGCTCAGGTGCTGCCTCTTCCGTGAAGCCTCTCTCAGTGCCCAAGCTAGAAATCTCCTTTTTGCTGTTTAGAATGTCCATAGATCTTACCACTTTCTATCTTGTCTTCCCTCTGGACTGTACCTGATAGAGGGCAGGGTGTATCTCATCCACCCCTGGGTCCCTATCCCCTGGCCCAGGTCTTCCACGAACTAGGTGTTCAGGTAATGATTGCCAAGGAGTGAACTGCTTGCTGGGGCAGGTGCTGAGGCCCATTAAACTTTGGATGACGGATGCCCTGGCTGCCTTCGAGGGCTCTTCTTTAAAGAATCCTGACTCTTCCCCCTCAGATCTCAGTGAATATCTTCCGGACCCTGCCACCCAGTGAGAACCCTGAATTTGACCCTGAAGAGGATGAGCCCAATCTTGAGCCTTCATGGCCACATCTTCAGGTATAAGGGCTGGGGAAGATAGGGATCTGAGTTTCAGAAGAGATCCGAGGAGCTGGGAGCGGGTCTTCTTAGATCCTGGACTGTTGGATGAGGGCCATAGGGCAGGGTGAGTAGGGAAGGCTGTTCTTAACTCACCTTTTCATCTGTCCCCTCCCCCAGCTGGTCTATGAGTTTTTCCTGCGTTTCTTGGAGAGCCCAGACTTCCAGCCCTCCGTGGCCAAGAGATATGTGGATCAAAAGTTTGTCCTGATGGTGAAGTAGGGAGCCCAGGCTGGGTGGTACCAGGGGGCAGGGTAGGCTCTCTGAGGGGTGTGGGGATAGGATGGAAGCAACCTGACTTGGCCTCTTTCCTAACCCCTGATCCCGGGTCCCACAGCTCCTGGAGCTATTTGATAGCGAGGACCCCCGAGAGCGTGAGTACCTCAAGACCATCTTGCACCGGGTCTATGGCAAGTTCCTGGGGCTCCGGGCCTACATCCGCAAACAGTGCAGCCACATCTTCCTCCGGTGGGTGCCTGTGGCCTGCCCATCTGAGACCTGGGGAGGGAGGGAGAGAGCTGTGGGAAGATGGAGGAAAAGGCTCCTGGGCGGGGGGAACCTGTGGAACACTGGTTTACTAAAGTTTTCCTGGGCAATGTATTACATAATATTGCTTATAGAAATACTGTGAGATCAGCAGAGAAAGGGTATTTATTTCCATCTTATAGATGAGGAAATAGAGACCAAAGCTGAAGTGGCTTGTAGGGACCAGATCCGTTCAGGGGGCCTAGGATCTAAATCTTTTGACCCTCATTGTGCCAGGCTACAAGGACCCAAAGAAAGAGATTCCTTCTGCAAATGTGTATTGAGCACCAATGCCCAAATGACATCAGAGACCCACATGGCCTTATAGTTGGGACTGGCATTTGAGCTAGATGGCCTGTGTTTGAGTTTGGTTCTGGTTCAAGTATTTGGGTGGACTTGGGCAAATTATTTAAGCTCTTTCCTAGTTTCCTCATCTCTAAAGTGGGAATGATAGCTATACTAGCCCAGGGACACTCATCAAGATGAAATGAGACAATGCCTCCGAAGCACTCAGTATAGCTCCTGGACCAAGGCCAGGAATCTGAAACATTAGTTCTATTGTTATTAGCTATATAATAGGTGGGATGTGATCCCTGTCCTCCAGGAGCTCAGAGTCTATTAGATTCTCTGCTTATTAATTTTGGGGCAAGTTTCATTGAACTGCTGAGCCTTGATTTCTTCACCTGTATAAGGGATCTAATAAGCTCTACCTCCTGGGATAATTTTGAGAAGTACATAGCACAGAATAGATACTGTAAGTGTCTGTTATTCTTTTGGTTGATTGGCATGAACAGTGAAGGACTCAGGCAAAGTGCCTGCTGACTGGATGGGGACCAGGTAATGAGGGCTAGGGTCTGGGGGAGGAAGAGATGAGTTGGAATGCTTCACTGAAGAGAGGTTTCAGCTGGGACCCAGAGTGGCACTGGATGTAACAGAGGTGGATGTGGATCTCAGTGGGGCCTGGTTTGAGGTATTGGAAGCACAGCCTCTGGGTTGGGAGAGAGTTGGATCCTGCAGGGTGGGGCTGGGTAGGCAGGATGGCTGAGAGGGGCCTGGGTCTGCTCCAATTGGCTTCAGCTCTTCTGTATCCTTCTCTTCCTCTCAAAGGTTCATCTATGAATTCGAGCACTTCAATGGCGTGGCTGAGCTGCTGGAGATCTTAGGAAGGTGACTCTCTCTGGGCCTCAGCTGGAGCATCAGGATTCTGGGAGGAGGGACTGAGGCCCAGTCATCTGAACCCTCCTCATCTCTTCCGTCTCCTCCTCAGCATCATCAATGGCTTTGCACTGCCCCTGAAGACTGAGCACAAGCAGTTCCTGGTTCGGGTCCTGATTCCCCTGCACTCTGTCAAATCCCTGTCTGTCTTTCATGCCCAGGTAAGGCCTAGGCCTGCCCCTGCTGCAGCAGAGAGCTCCTGACAGAGTCAGGGAAGCCATCTGGGCTGCAGGGTCAGCCTGACACTCTGACTCCAGCCACACTAAAGCATGAACTCATGGGATCCCCTCTCGCCTTTTTCTTTACTAATTCTGTTCCATCTACCTTAGAGAGGCCCTTTAAGGCCAATCTTAGACATCAGCTCTCTGAAGACTTCCCAGCCCCTCCCTCTTGACCGGCCCTGGGCAGGATTAGGCTCCCCTCCTTCTATATTCCCATAGATCATGACACAGATTTCGATTATGGAAACTTCTGTAAAATTTTTAAGGACTAGTTTGCTGAATGTTTCCCCTGTGAGATCACTGTGTCCTCACACACCATACACGGTGCCTGGTACACCCTAGGTGAATGAGAGAATAGACACGGTAAATGAGTGAACGTCTGGCGTCCTGTCCTGGTCCCCTGCTGACCCATCCTATTCTCTCTGCCTACCTCTCACCCAACCCCTGCAGCTGGCATACTGTGTGGTGCAGTTCCTGGAGAAGGACGCCACCTTAACAGAGCATGTGAGTACCTCTGGGGGGACAGGCAGGCCCCCACCCCTGCAGGTCTGACTTGTTTCTGCCTCAACTCCCACAGGTGATCCGGGGGCTGCTCAAATACTGGCCAAAAACCTGCACCCAGAAGGAGGTATGAAGAAGGGCTTTGATGTCCATCAGAGTGAGGTTGGGAGGGCCCAGATTCCAGAGGGCAGTCACATGTGCGTCAGGGGAGATGGGAACTGCTGCCCTCTGTGTCCTTACCCCCTACCCCAGGTGATGTTTCTGGGTGAGATGGAAGAGATTCTGGATGTCATTGAGCCCTCCCAGTTTGTGAAGATCCAGGAGCCCCTCTTCAAGCAGGTGGCTCGCTGTGTGTCCAGCCCCCATTTCCAGGTATGGGGCAGGGACAGGTCGGGGAGAGTCAGGGTATGGACTGGTAGGGTTGGCAAACTGACTTAACATAGCTCCCTCTGTCCTTAGATTTTTCTCTGGACCTTCCTGGGTCTGATAATGGAGAGATGCTGGACTTAGGGTCAGGAGACCTAGGGTCTAGCCTCAGATCTGCCTCCCACTGGCTGAGGAACCTTGAACAAATCACTTAGCAACTCAGTCTGATTAAGCTTCCTCATCTGTAGAATGGGCTTCTTCATCTGTAGTGATCTCTCCACAGATGAGAACTGAAGGAATGGTAGCATAAACACATTTGGTAAACTGAAATGGACATTTACGAAACGGCCATGAATGGGATGGATGGTTGTCATCACTTTTCCCCTTTCTTAGTGACCTTAGGTTTCATTAGCCCCACTTTAGAGCCCAGCAAGGCTTCCCCACACCATCCAGACTGGCTGTAACTGATGTTCTCCTGCATGTGTGTGTGCAGATTTTCTCTCATTCTTAAGAGTCATAACCTGGTGGTTAACAATTTTTCCTCACAGTGATTCTGGCACTTCGGTTTACTAAATACCTCATTTGATTCTTACAACAGCCCTATGGAGGTAGCTATTATTAGCCCCACTTTACAGATTTGAAAACTGAGGGGTTAAATGCCTTGCCCAAGGTCATGTGGCCAGTGTGTAGTGGAGCTGGGATTCACTCCTGAGTGCTGAACTCCAAATCCAGTGCTCTTTTCACCTTACCACGTTGCTTCCTCTGGTGGGTCAGATGAGCCCTGAAGATGGGGTGTGTGGAGGGCAGGGCTCCCTGGGTTTTGAGTTGGGGATGGATACCAGGCCTTGCACATGTAGGGAAGCCACTGTCAGGTGCTCACTCTCATCTTGCTGCCCCAGGTTGCAGAGCGGGCTCTGTATTTCTGGAACAATGAGTATATCCTGAGCCTCATTGAGGACAACTGCCACACTGTGCTGCCTGCTGTGTTTGGGACCCTCTACCAAGTCTCCAAGGAGCACTGGAATCAGTGAGTGCCCAGGCCTTGACCTAACCCACAAAAGCTGCGGCAGGGCCAACCAGTCCAGAACTAGGGTTACTCCCAGCTAGAGAGGATCAGGGAAGGCATCCAAAGATGGTGGAGGAGTGACGAAAGGAGCAGGAAGAGGGCAGTGCTGTGGAATTCAGGGCTGTATTCTCTGTTTGGGACACAAGGAAAGGCAGAATGCTGGAGAGGGAGGTGGGACCCAACCGAAGTTGCTCTCATCTCCTCACTCCTTCCCTTGACCCTGCCAAGAACCATTGTATCGCTGATCTACAATGTGCTCAAGACCTTCATGGAGATGAATGGGAAGCTGTTTGATGAGCTCACAGCCTCCTACAAGCTGGAAAAGCAGCAGTGAGTGCTGGGGGGCTGGGCACGGAGGGAGAGGGGAGAAAAGCAAACAGGAACCAGTTCCTAATGGTTGGAGGGAACTTAAGAGGGCAACCCACATCCCATCTGATCAGACGTTTAAAGTCTCTCCCTACGTTCCTGCCAAGTGCTGGGCCATCCGTGCCCAGCTCTCACCTGTATCCTCCAATTATCCTCCTAAGTACTTCTTCTAAGGTATGGCGCCTCCTCCCACCCTTCAGCTGGGGCCTCTCAGGGCTAGGCTAATCTATCTGCCCCATGACCACAGGCTGGGACCAGTCTCTCCTTACTGCTTTCTCCCCTAAGTGAAAGGTTCCCTTTGCAGAGTTGGGTGGCGGCAAGGGAGGCTGGACTGTAGGTTGGGCCCCAGGTAGCGGAACTGCCTCACCCTCTCTCCCCAGGGAGCAGCAAAAGGCTCGGGAACGTCAGGAGCTGTGGCAAGGCCTGGAGGAGCTACGGCTACGCCGGTTACAGGGGACCCAAGGGGCCAAAGAGGCCCCACTCCAGCGGCTTACACCCCAGCTGGCCACCAGTGGAGGTCAGAGCTAGAGAATCCCCAGAAGGGGAAGAGCTAAACCCAGAGCTGTCAGTCCCTCCATCCTCCCTTCTACCCAGAGGCCCAGAGAGAGACACACAAACTTCTGGCCTTGCCAGAGTGGGCTCGGAGGGCTCCCTACCTGGCCCAGTGTGAGCAGTTTCCACTGGGAGGGAGAGGAGGAGAGGAGGAGAGATGGTGGTCCTGGCAACAGAACTCTCAGGCCCTCCTGGCAGGGCATGACCAGGGCAAGCTTGACCAGGAAGCTGCCATTGGGGATCTGCCTCTGCCCCGCAAAGCTGGGCTGCAGACTGCAGGCAGGTTCCCATCCCCTGCTCCCAGCCTAGGGCAAGGGGACCCAGCCCCTTGGCTGCCCCACCTTGTGCCAGCACAAGGTCTTTCCTCACCCCACCATGGGATCCATGGTCTATTTATTCTCCCCCAGCTCATCTGCAACACAGACATTATCCAGGGCCTGGGGCACCCTCCTTCCTCCCCTCCCTCACCCTATACATCCTTGTCCCCTTTTTATTTATTGGGCAGGGGGAGGGGTGAGGGCACAAGCAGAAGATTCCCCATGCCCTGGGGCAAGGGATGGTGGTCACAGTAACCATGGTCTGTTCCCCTTTCCCTGGCTGGGGGTAGATTTAATAAAGAGAGAAACTCAAGATCTGCTTGCTTTATTTAGGGGTAGGGACAAAGAGGAAAGTGAAATGATGAAGGACTGGTGAGGAAGCCAGGCAGAGGCAGGGAGGAAGCAGAAAACCCCCACCTCTTGGGAGGTGACAATCAGAATCTTAAGAGGGTTGGAGCTGTTGTCCTTAATGAGGTTCAGGATATACAGGATCTACTCCAACCTCAAACCCTCTGACGAAGGGGAGGGTCGGGGGAAGGATGGGCTAGTAGCGTGAGAGGCGACACATGTCACACTGGCAGGCCCTGGCTGTGAAGATCTCCAGCTCTTCCCTCCGGTCCCCCCCACAATGCAGGTGCACCTTCACCTGTGGAAGAGGTGGGTGTCTGTTCCAGCCCCCTTCCTTGGGCCATCTTAGAACCCCATCTCCTCTGTCTCCCCTACCCACGATGAGCCACCACCAGACTGGGCCCCCTCACCTTCCTCAGGGTGCTGATGGTGCAGCACTGAGAGACGGAGGTGATGTTATGTCGATAACCACTGGCCACCAGCACAGAGTACCGGGAAGGGAAGGCGCTGGACTCGCAGTGGCCCACACAGGCTTGTGCCACATGGGAGCCCTGGCAGGTGCCTTTGTGGTCACTTCGCACCGTCACATTGAAGGCTAGGAAAACAGGCGACAGTAGATGGTTGCCTGAGCCTCACTGCTCCCTCAAGGGTGCTTTCTGCCCCTCAGCCCAGTCCATCAGCTCTTTGCTCCCACCCAGTTCTCTGCTCCCAGGTTACTTACGGTGCAAGTGGCAGCCTGGGATGGCCGCCTGCCGACCCTGGCCTTCAATGACTGCCAGGACCAGCAGGCAGAGGAGCAGGGTTTGGGGGGACGCCATGGGCATCTGAAACACAGTGGGTAGATAGCTGTCTCTAGATGGATATGCAGGTCCGAGGGGGAGTTCTTTAACTACTGCATGCCTCCAGGGCTAGGCTGGTCTTTCTGACTGGGGTGATGCATGCCTGAGGGGCTGTCTTTTCCTTGTATCTGCCTTTTGGTGAGTGTGTGTGTGTGTGCGCGCGCCTCTGATTGTCTTTCCGGATGGGTGTTGATTGTGAGCAGCTGTCTCAATGTGACTTGTGTGTCAGCCCACTGCAGTGATTCTCCCCTGGAATTTCCTCTGCCATCTGGAGCATAAACCTCTGCCTCCCTCCATCTGCCCCGTCTTGGCCTGCAGATCCCTTATCTGCAGCCCCTAGTCCCTCCCAGGTCTCTTCCTGCCTCAGTGAGCTCACCACTTCCAAGGCCGAGGAACTGAATGGCTTGCTGAGTGGCTTGCTGAGTGGCTCTTCTTGCCTCCTGCTGGTCTCCAGAAGATGCTGGCTCTCTGGGTTTTTATTTGCCAGTGTTCTGCAGCCACGCCCTCTTGGAGATCGGCTTTCAGGCCTGCCTCTCTGCCTGAAGTCTCAGCAAAACCACCTGGGAAATCCTGCTCTTCTCTGAGGTGTGGTCCTCAGAGAGCAGCTTCTGCTACTTTCTGCTTCCCTTCTGTCTAAAAGCTGCCTGTGGCCCAGGGCTGGGCAAGTGAGTTAAGAGAAAAGCCCAGGAGCTGGTGGAGTGGGCAGCGTGTATGTAGTTGGGAAGAGAGGGCTCTAGATTGGGCTGAGTTGTGGCCACCTGTGTTCTCTTCCTTGCTGTGTGACCTTGGTTAAGGACACAAAGACACTTCTATTTAGGGCCTTGCCAGCCCACCCTTAAAACTACTAAACTCAGCCCTGCTTGTCTCTTTCATCCACTGCAAAGGAAAGGGTGGGGAGGAGACTCTTACGAACAAGGGAAATGATAGCAGTGGGGGTCTCCTGAGAGGTGTGTGATGGCAGAGCCAGGGGGAATGGGGGTGGGGTGCAGGTTCTAAGTCCATTTCAGAGTTTCACTGTCAAGTGGATGACTTTTCATCCTAGGGGTCAGCTACAGAGTGGGGCTCCCCCCAGCCCCTGGAATAACAGGAACCTGACACGTGGAAGAGACTGAAGCTGTCAACCACAGCAATCTGATTGTTTAGTCCAGCCCTGGCTCTGGTATTACAGGTGAGGCAACCAAGGCTCAGAGAAAGTAAGTTAGTAAAAGTCACAAAGCTAGTTCATATCAGGGCTGATCTAGAACCCAAATCTCTTGCTGTTCATGCATGGTGTTAAATTATACTTGGGGCAAGAATGTGGCAAGTTGGAAAAAGACCCCTAGTCAGAGGAGCCACAAGGGCTGGGGCAGGGTAGAGATCAGAAGGAAGCCTGTGGTGATTCTGGCCCCACATACCCCAGGGCCACTTCCCTCACTGACCTGCTCAGAAAGGCAGAGCCAGCCACACAGCCTGCCAGAGCTGGAAAGCACTTAAGAGCTCATCAAATCCTACCCCTTCATTTTCCAGATGAGAAAATAAGAACCAGAAAGGAAAGTGATTTTGCTGAGATCTGACTGTAAGCTAGTTGGAATGGCACTCAGATCACCAGATTCTGGAGCTGTGCCTTTGAGCAGCTTTGTAAAGCAGGCTGTGTTTGGACAGCCAGGCAAGGTGGTAAACACAACTTATCTCTAGTCCTCCAGTCCTCACATGCAACGGCTTCCCCTTTGGCCATCCTCCCCTCCAGTCCCAGGCCCTTCAGCAGCCCACCTCTTTTCGCCTCCCCACCCAAGGTAAAGGCATCAAAATGAGAGATTTCCAAGGGACCTCAGCAGTCCAGCCCCAATGTTTCCACTCACCACGGGAACCTTCCAGCATCTGACAGATAATAAGCTTTGTTTAAAGGCTAGAGGTGGTGACAAAGGCTCATTACCTTACAAGGTGACCCATTCTAATACTAGACATCTCTATGGTTAAAAAGTGATTCCTTTGTTCTGAGCTAAAATGAGTTTCCCTAAATTCCCGTATTTTGATCCTCTGTGGCCTCAACACAAGTCTAATATGTCTGTCTCAGATCAGCTGTTGGGTTACATGCAGAGTGAGGTCTGGGGTGAGGGTATAGCTCAGTGGCAGAGTGCATGCTTAGCATGCACGAAGTCCTGGGTTCCATCCCTAGTACCTCCATTTAAGAAGACGTTGGTGGTATAGTAGTGAGCATAGCTGCCTTCCCAGTACCTCCATTTAAAATAATAAACAAACAAACAAACAAACAAACCTAATTACCTCTCCCCACCACCAAAAAAAAAGACAGTTCAGATGTCCTGGTCTTCTCCAGGGACCCTAACCTACACTGATTCCCAGTTAATCTGATCAACTAATCTGCATTACTGTCTAGAGCCAAAGGGATAGGTAGGTGAGAAGCATTTATCTACTAAGAGACTGCACTTTGGGACCAAACTGGGTGAATTGAGGAGACATGATTTCTTGAGGGTCAGCAGGGCTCAGGACATTTAGTCTTGCAAGACCTCATTCTCTAACCCCGCCTGGGAAGTTTAAGGGTACAGTCTCCGCCTACCCAAAATGTTCTGTCAACAATAATCAGGGAAACACGGGAGGTTTCAGGCATTGTTTCTCTGTATCTTGAGACAAGAGTTTGCTCTAATTCACTAAATTCAGTCAATAACTCTTCATAAATAATTTATTGTCATTAGGAACCTAAGTGCTGGAGATGAAAGACCTAACTGGCCCATAGGGCAGTAAAATTCTCAGACTAGAGCATTTTAGAAAGTTACGTTCTTTTCTTAGCATTTTAAATTAGAAAAAACATTCCATTGTAAAGAGGTAAATGACAGGACAAACCCACAGGAGGACTCAGGGAGTTTGGGGCCCTCATTTTTCATGACTGGAGTGTCATAAGCAGAGGATGGAGTGGGAGGAGTCACTGCAAGAGACAATGCTCTTCCCACCGCTGCATTTAGAAGGCTCACTGGCTGCTCTTTCTGAAGAAATACCTAAACGGGAAGAGAGTGCTGCAGGAAGGAGAGCAGAGCAGGTTGAGACTCTTGAGGTCCACTTCCCTTCTCCCAGGTCCCATAGGGCTCCATTAGCTAGGGCATTCTGCTCTGAGGGACCACTGAATGGAAATTCAAGACTGAAACAGCATTTGAAAAGGCACCCAAGTTAGATTACACTCAGGAGGTAGAAAAGAAGAAGGAGAACCGCAACGGGAGGACTGAGCTCTAGACAGATAAAGGGATTTGCTAACTGTACTCAGCAAAAAGGACTCTGAAGACAGAGCCTAGATTTAGAGGGAAGAATGGAAACATTCTGGTAACCAAATCATCTGAATAGCCAAAGCACAATAAGGATAGTCTCTATCCAAGCAGCCTTATGGAATCAGGCCCAATGCTGGGCACATTGGGTAGCGTAGGCTGTATAAAAATGGACAAGACACAGTCTTTGTTAAATTCATGGTTAGGGCCCTTAGAAATCTCATTTCTTTCATCCATCCTAGACAAAATAGAGATTATGCAGGTAATCTCCTTTTTCTATTCTAATTTTCTTGAGAGAGTCAATGAAGACTTTGGAGCTACATTGCCCTGGGTCTCAGTTTGATGGCAGGAGAGCAGTCTGTCCTACCTTAGAAACCCAAAGAAGCCACTGGTTCCCAGCTCTGTGGGTCCTTCAGGTGGAGGTGGATTGTTTTGCTTCAATGGTGGGATAATCTTCCCTGCTGGGCTATCCTCCCACTTAGAATCTGCAAGGAAAACACTCAGGCAGGGAAAAGGTGTTAGTCCATGGGCTACCTTCACATGAGCCAAAGGCAGGACACTGAACATGAGCCAAGGACAGCCTCACACCAGGACTGTTTGAAGCCAGGTGAATTGTTTATTCTGATCTTCCCAATTTCATCTCAGCTCAGTAAGATGCTATTCTGACCTTGGAGTATTTTTTAGGTTAGGCCCCTGAGATTTTTACACTGCTCAAATCCCAGTTACCCACCACAGCTCGTGCGTCTTGACATGGAAAGAAAATTTGTTAAAGAATTCACTTGCTTACATGCCTTCGTTTATGATAACTGCAGTACATACTGAATCCTTATGCTGAGTGAAAGATCAGCAAGTTGAAAGGGCAACACTTCGACATACATTTCCAGCCCTTGCCAAGCATCTATCTGCACCTTCAATATTAACATTAATGCCCCAAAGGGTAGAGGAGAACAGTGTCCCAGAGGTTGTTCTCCAAGATAGAAAAGTAAAACACATCCCTCCCAACTCTGTAAAACTTATCACCCCATATGGAAATGTTTGGGAACTGTGGGAGATCAGTTTCACTATCAGAAACACAAGAAGGACATGCATTGCCTCCTTCACTCCTTTGGGAGCTGTGGGGGCTTCTAACACTCAAGAGCCGGCCCCTGGACTGGAGGATGACCAACAAGCACCTCCAAGGGAGCAAGGCACATCATCCACCGAGTGTGCCCAGACTCAGAGCTCTGTGCTGCTCTGCTCATCAGAGAACTAAAGAGGACAGCATGATAATTAGAGAAGAATAAATACGAATTTCCCAGAACCTACCCTGGTGTTGGACATCTGTGGTATCAAACGCTGGGGTCTCCTGCCATTCTTGCTGGGTTTTTCTTTCCCTGTTCTGATAAAAAGACCAAGAAGTCTTAAACTTTACTCCTTTATAGCTTGGTGGTCTGAACGCTATTTGCTGGGAAGGTGATTTCACATCAGTGCTGGGGCCTGGCTTCTGACTACCCAGGCAGGTTGTTTTCCTTCTCAGGAGTGTCCTTTTCCCATAGCAGCTTCCCAAACACTGTCCCTCTAAAATCATAATATTTAAGAGCCGAGAACAAACCAAGCTGGGTTTAACTTACCATTCCACGTTTCTTAGTGCCAACTATTGCCCAGGACAGAATATTGAGGTTTCAGAAACCTAGAGGACCTTTGCTTTACTTTGGAGGATAGTATACTCTCTGTGGTAAAACTGACATATAAACTAGGCATTATAAGACAGTGTGATAAGACCGCCCCATCAGTCCATGTAGTTTGTGGTGGCTGCTGAGGGGAACATGAGTAGAGTGGGTAGTAGTTAGTCACGGAAGACTTCACAGGAGAAGTATTATTTAGATGGGGCCGTGGTGGATGGCATCAAGGGGTCAGAGAGAATAGGGCATTCCAGACAAGGACATGATGCACAAGGGCATGCTGCCATTAACAAGTACATATGATCAGCAAGGCTACAGCCAGGGCAGCAGAAACATGACTATCCAGCCGACACGCTACAATGCAACCTTATTATTTTCCCTGTGCTACTGCTTTATAGACCTTCCTTTGTACTTTGAAGGGGACATCCTACAACCTGGTTCCAAGCCTATAATATTCTAGTAGACACCAGATAGTCAGAAACATGGTTTATACATTTTCTTTGAGAATCTTTGCCAACTGTTCACTCCCCTCACCCAGGCAGAACCCGAGGGCCTGACTACCCAGCAGTGCTGGCGAATTCCTTGAGCCATTTTGCTGGGGAAAGATATATAGCAAGGGGCCGCGGACTGTCAGGTGGCTCTGGGAGGGCAGAGGACAGAGCATAGGCTGATATTTCTGATAAGCTTTTCCATAAACCTCTCAAATTCCAGACCCCAAAGGCAGCCACCTAAGTCATATTCCTATAAAATATAAAGGAAACTCTGGGGAGGAAGGAGACCATCTCTTACTTCTTCTAGATAGGGTAGAGATGGAAATTAGAGGGCCCAGTTCTGATTTCTAGCTTGAGGGAATGATTCTTACAGATGTAGTGAAACTGTGGTTTGAGGTCTAAATTCTGCTGCACTGGCCCTAATGAAAGCATCTACTAAGCTTGGCAGTGGGGACTAGAAGGGCAAAGGCCCTAGGGCAGAGGCATAGCCTACCTCTGAACAGGGGAGATTTCCCTCATAAGATAGTTTAGCCTTTGTGCTTTGCGCTCTCCTGAAATCTTAACAGAGGTCTCCTCAGGCAAATGATGTAAGAGAGGAAAACCATTATAGCCTAAAATAAGACTGAAGATACCATCTAGGACATCCAATAAGACATAATACCCTGAAAACCTGATGCAAGCAAGGTTGTGCCCTGTATGTTCAGGGCCAGATCTGCTTAGAAATGCAGTTCAAGCAGAGGAGACAAAAACAAAAACAAAAACAAAAACAAAACACAGTCCGTTCACTTCTGGATCACTCATCTGCTCTCTCCTATTTTTTATCCTTTTAAAGTCTGGATCTCTAGATCTAGGAGCTGACATAACAAAGGTAGTAAGTCTGACCTTCCTTCCCATTCTCTTCAAAACACCTCTTGTGAAACAGAGACCTTATTCAGATATGTGTTGTATTCTTCTAAGCTTTCTCTGCACAGGCTCCCAATGCATTCAGATGTGCACAATCCACACTGACTGTGTTCTTACACGCTAACTTCTCCCAAAGGGGAGAGAGGATATTAAGCATTGGACCATAGGAGCAAATCAATTCTTCCAGCTCAAGTGACTTACACTAAGAATCGCTGTGATCACTTTAATTTAGGAGAAGTCTGCTCTCTGGGAACAGGGTCTACAATGGAGGCTGTCTCTGGGCTTTGAGTCAAAATCAATAAACATGTTCTTTTATTTTTTTGCTCAGAGTTTTTTTTTTCTAAATCCAGTATCAGGATGAAAAGGTAATTATGTTGAGTAAGAAACTGTGGGTACTGTTCTTAAGGGAGATGATGTGTCAAACTAAGAATAGGAAGGTACAAAGGGTAGAGAGTGAGGGAAATGTTCCTTTAATAGTAATTATCTTGGTTGTATAAAGTGTCTTTGTTCTCCAGAGCTTCATGTACTTTCTTGTACTTTCTCATTTTTTCTTCTTCCCTCTCTAAAGGATGACAAGTATAGAAGAAGGAAACCATATGCCTAAAATTACTCCATAGGCCAGTCAGCCATGGGCACAACAGGGCTCAATACCCTGCCCCTGCCCACAGAGGGAAAGGTCTGAGTCCTTAAGGGTTCATTCTTTCCCCAACTAAATGATAAGCTCCTGGGAAAAAACTAGGTTTTATATGTTTGGGTGCATCTCAGCACTTAACACAATGCCTTGCAAGCCGGAGACAGAACTGTTTAGAAATGAAAATCACTTCACTTTTCTACTTTAAAACGTTTTAGGGAATTCCTGTGATCTTGAAGGTGGCTTTAAGGCCTTTTATGATCCAGGCCATGCTGACCTCTCCAGTAACATTTCTCAGCACTGTACTCTATACACCAGGTGTGTTGGCTTCCAGTCACCAAAACTATTGTATTCTTTCCTCTTAGCTTTAGTTCTTTGAGCTACTCTGGGAACTCAATCTCACATCCACTTGATCTGAGTGAAGTTCTCCTTTGTGGTCCCTTTGTACCCTGTGCTTCTTTTATCCTTACAACATAGCACATCTATCAGTAATTGTCTGTCCAGCTTTACACTTTTGGCATTTTTAAGGGAAAGCATGATAGCCTTAGTATTTGACATATAGCAGACACTCAACAAATGTTTGCTGAATGAATATGTAAATGTTTGCTCCATAACTGATCATGTCATGGATCTTGGGAAGGTGAGGGAGGTGATCTGTGAGTGTTTGGATACTTAAGGTCAGACCCTCTTTGGTGAGATGGGATAGAAAAAAGAAAAGGCACAATCAACAGCTATTTGAAGAAAAAGGGTGCTATTTTAGAGACTACTATAGAAAAGAAGTCCCCAAATGGAGGAGTAGATGTATGAATATCTAAATGGAGAACAGACCTCATAAAATGAATCAAATACTACTGGGGCCAGCCCATCACTGCTCTAAATGTCTTCTCTTACCAGTGTCCTGTGTTGATATATATCTAGCTTGTTTGTAAAACCTATATGTTCCGAGACTCAGACTCCAGTGCAGATGAAAGAAAAAAGGTTTCTAAAAAAAATTCTAAACTGGATCCCACCTCAATGCAAGAGACCTATTTTCTTACTTCAACTGCGGAGTATAAGAAAGCAGTTTTTAAGCTAACAAAAGGATTCATCGATGTGTGTATTATGCAGCTACTTTTAGGACAGATTGTGGCAAGGGTGGAATGGTGAAAAGTTGTTCTGCAGATGGTGAAACCTGAGAATGAGTCCAGTGAATTCGGTCTGTACTTAGGACCAAGATGTGCTGGTAACAGGAATCCTGACTTGTAACAGAGCAGGAATAGCCAAGAGTCTTGAAGTCTCCATTTTGGTGCTTACCCTCCTGGTTTCCACAGGGGGCTTCTTTTTGCTGAGCCCTTGGCTGGAAGTCCCCATCTTGGCCCTGAGGTGGGAGAAAAAAGCCCAGGAAATGTTACTGGCAGCAACAACATCACCACATTCAAGTAAATGTGGCCCAAATGAATATTTCAGCAGGTTGGCTATTTTTATGCCACTCCTGGCCTGCAGACTAAATTGTATAGCCAAATTCTCTCTGGGTGCTGCTTTAATTCACAGTAGAATCACAATTTGGGATGTAGGGGCTGAGAAAAGGAAAATGTGATTGACAGCAGGTATTAGATTTTGAAATACTTGTTGTGCATCAAAACACAGAGAAAGGGAAGATGTGAGGCCTTGTCGCCATGGCAAATTTAGTCAAATGGAACTGAGCAAAGCTTCACACCTCCAAGTGCCCTCACATTTCACCTGGCTGGGAAGGGAACTGCCTAACTCTCCACTGACAAGTGCATTTTGAGGGTGTAGAGGTCAGCTCCTTTGAGGTCTATCCTCACTGCTCCTGTGTATCTTGGGGCCCACATAGTACCAGGAAAAAAACAGCTGCTGTTTCTAAACCTGAGCTGAAAGTACTTTGGGCTGGAGCACAAACCACACGTTGGATTATCCCAGTATCCCTATCTAAGTGCTAATATAAACGACTGAGTTGTTTTACAGACTCATTCTGTCCCTGACAGAAAACCAAAAGAAGAAAATTAGTAGCCTCCCCAATAGTAACTTCAATATATTAAGGGCTGTACTCAATACTCCCCCTCCAATAATTGATGCATTCCCTCTTGTAGACACTGGAACCAAAATGGAGACTTCAAGCCCCTTGGCTATTCCTGCTTTGCTACAAGTCAGGATTCCTATCACCAGCACTTCTTGGTCCTAGGTGCAGACTGAATTCACTGGACTCATTCTCAAGTTTCACCACCAGCAGAACAACTTTCCACCATTCTGTTTTTGCCACAACCTGTCCTGGCCTGGACTACATTTTAAGGTAGATTTCCAAAAGCTTATTGCTCACTGGGTAAAATAGGATTATATTTTATTTGTTCTCACTCTTTTGAAGGTTTCTCTATGTTCTTGTATAATATCCTGGGACTTCGTATCTTGTGCCTTGTGACTGTGTTTCTTGATAGTGCAACCGTAGTAAACACTCACTGACTTGGATTCACATGTTTAGATCTGGTTGCATTTCCCCCCAGCCTTCATCTTGATGAACAGAAGAATTCTACTTTGCTGAGGAAGGGACTGTGTTCAAATTACATTGCATACTGAAGGAAAAAATACGAAGCTGGAGGCATAACCCTCCCAGACTTCAGACAATACTACAAAGCTACAGTAATCAAAACAGCATGGTATTGGCACAAAAGCAGACATATGAATCAATGGAACAAAATACAGAGCCCAGAAATAAACCCATACACCTACAGTCAATTAATCTTTGACAAAGGAGACATTTTGAATATACAATAGAGAAAAGACAGTCTCTTTGGCAAGTGGTATTGGGAAAGCTGAACAGCTGCACGTAAATCAATGAAGTTAGAACACTCCCTCACACCATTTACAAAAATAAGCTCAAAATGGCTTAAAGACTAAAACATAAGACAGGATGCCATAAATCCTCTATAAGAGAACATAGGCAAAACATTCTTTGACATAAATCTTAGTAATGTTCTTCTGTGCAGTCTACCAAGGCAAAAGAAGTAAAAGCAAAAATGAACAAATGGGACTTAATCAAACTTATAAGCTTTTGCACAGCAAAGGAAACCACAAACAAGTGAAAAGACAACGTGGGACTGGGAGAATATATTTGCTAGTGATGTGACTGACAAGGGCTTAACTTCCAGAATATATGAACAGCTCATACAACTCAATACAAAAAAAATAAACAAGCCAATCAAAAAATTGGCAGAAGACCTAAACAGACATTTCTCCAAAGAAGACATACAGATGGCCAATAGGCACATGAAAAGATGCTCATTATGGCTAATTATCAGTGAAATACAAATCAAAACTACAATGAGGTATCACCTCACACTGGTCATCATGGCCATCATTAAAAAGTCCACAAATGATAAATGCTGGAAAGGGTGTAGAGAAAAGGGAACCCTCCTACACTGTTGGTAGGAATGCAATTTGGTGCAGCCACTATGGAAAACAGTATGGGGATTCCTTAAAAAACTAAAAATAGAGTCATCATATGATCCAGCAATCCCAGTCCTGAGCATATATCCAGAGAAAACTCTAAGTTGAAAAGATACATGTACCCCAATGTTCAGTGCAGCAGTAGTTACCAAGACATGGAAGAAACCTAAATGTCCATTGACAGATGATTGGATAAAGTTGTGGTGTGTGTATATATATATATGTACACATATACTTCTTTATGACTGAGTAGTATTCCATTATATATTTTACACATATTAAATATATTTTTAATAAAAATATATAATATATAGTAGAATACTACTCAGTCAAAAAAGAACGAAATAATGCCATTTGCAGCAACATGGATGGACCTAGAGATTACTATACTAAGTGAAGTAAGTCAGACATAGAAAGAGAAATATCATGATACCACTTACATGTGGAATCTAAAAAAATGACACAAATGAACTTATTTACAAAACAGAAATAGACTCACAGACACAGAAAACAAACCTATAGTTACCAAAGGGGAAGGGAGGGGGATAAATTAGGAGTTTGGGAATAGCAGATACAAACTGTTAGATATAAAATAGATAACAAGGTCCAACTGTATAGCACAGGGAACTATATTCAATAGCTTGTAATAACCTATTAATGAAAAAGAGTATATATATGTATAACTGAATCACTATGCTGTACACCAGAAGCTAATACAACATTGTAAATCAACTAGACTTCAATAAAAAACAAAAAATTACATTGCAAATATCAACTTGCTTCCTTTCCTTAGTCCACCTACTAGAATACACACTAGGCAGGTGTGAATGAAGCCCTGAGAGAGTGACTCACTCAAATACAAGATCAACCAGCAGCAGTAGCTGGCAAAGCCTAACTAGGATGCAGGGGTTAGCCCCTCTCCTGAGACCACTGACCTGTCCAGCCGTGGCCTGCTGGGGGAGCCGGGCACTTCTATGCGTTTTCGTTTCCTCATCATGGGTCCTGCTGCTTTCTTCTCTGCTAGGACCTTTAGAGAGGAACCAGACTCCTGTGACTCCTCCTTTTCCAGGTTTGCTCAAATGAAGGCACAGTGAAGAGAACTCCCCATCTTTAAACTGCCAAAGGCAACTTTTAACACCAGCTTTGCAAGTAAGGATAGATAATTCTGTTAGAGACATAGTCTCAGAAATCTAGCCAGGGGAAAAAGAATGTCTCATGTATACAATTCTGATTGGACTTGGGCAGCAACCAAGAGGCAAAAAAGAAGAGACAAGAGCAGGACTTTTTAGACAACAAGAAGCAATAAAGGCAATTTTCATTTCATACAAAAAAGGGAAACTTACCAACCCAAGAGGACTGCTGTTTATTGGTTTTCCTACAACAGGAAATTTCAGTGTCATAATGGATCAAGACTGTTTCACCTGGATTTCTGGCTATCATAGATTTCTCAGAACTGGTCCTAGACAAAACTTTGGTGTGTGCCCTTCTCTCATCCACCTGAGACCACTTTTCCTAGAAATACTGTCTTCAAACTTTCTTCCTCCCTTATTTTAAAACTATTGTTATCTAAAAATATTTTGATTCACACTATACTCTTATTACATAAAGTGGATGATCTCTATTACAAAAGGAAAAAGTGGAATATCTGGTTTCAGTGACAAATGAATTGGGGAGATATTCTGAGGTAAGGCTTTTATACCTTTTTTCAAATCAAATTGGCATGTGTTTCCTCATCCCTCTATTTCTAAAAATGGCAATGACCCTCAGAGATTAAAAATTGGGAGATATCTCTAAGACACCACTAAGGTGAGCCATTAAATATTCTAAAGTGGAAGGAATAATTTATATAGTAAGTATCTTTCACTGAGTGACTACTCTAGGTCAGACTTTGCACTTTCCATCTTCCAGTATTTATACATTTAATATTTTTAACAACTCAGTAAGATAGGTACTATTATTACTATTCACCATTTAACAAAGGTGGCATAGAAAGATTGAGTAATTTATCTGAGGTCATATAGCTATTAAGTGGCAAAGCCACCAAGATTTGAACCACACAGTCTGGGTTGAAGCACATGCTCCTGACTTCTGCACTGTGCAGTGCTGAGGCCCAGTCCGACTGCCTGTTTTGCCATATTAAATTTGCACTGCTGATCCATGGATGCTCAACCTTCCCTTTTTTCTTCTCCCCCACCCACACTTCTGTCATTCTACTTACTAGGTGACAGGTTTTCATGAAACCATTTCATCTCCACATACAGAGTGAAAACAAATGGGTAGGGAACCAAGACAATTTCCCCATGTTTGAATTTCAGGTGGGACACACTCTCCCATTTGCTTTTATCTGTGTAATGTGTTAAGGAGTGACGAAAGAAGCCAGCACAAATCCCTGAGTGCTATTTTAGAGAAAAGTCTCCCTCTCCTTTCCTTGACCTACCCTCCAAACTGCCTATGGGTTTGTTGCTTCCATTTGAATCTACAATGTGAGTCATAGTTCATTCCCACCCAGGAAAGAAAGGATACAGGGAAACACAATGAAGTGTTCTGTAGCAAATGGTTGCAGATTGTCCAAGTTTCCCAAGACTACACGAATAGAATCCTGAAAAAAAAAGAAATGATTTTAATACTGTCTAATCTCAGCCAATCTATCAACTTATCCTTGTTATATCCTATATTCTTTTAAAGCTGAGCTGTTCCCTGAATATGCCTTCTGTTTCTCCATGTCTGTGCTCTTGCGTTGTCTCTTCCCTCTGCCTGAAATACCCTTTGAACTCATCAGCATATGATGAAATTCTACCTGTCCTTTTATGGTACAGTTCAAAAGCCATCTCCTCCAGAAACTTTTCCCTGATTTCCCAAGTGGCATTAACTATTGGTCTCAAATATTACAGTAGTTAGCCTTGGGCCTTTACTATATTCCATGTATATATTTTTATTTTCCCTACTGAGAAATCTCCTTAAAGTAGAATATACTTGATTTACCTTAGCATCCCTTCTATGGTGTCTACCATAGTAGGTGGAGCATAACAGGTCCTCAGCAAATATATACTGAATTAATGAATAACACTGATATTTACCGATATATACTTATTTTGCTTTTACTTAAGTCAAACCTTTTCTTCTACTCGCTTAAAATATTAATTTATCTCTAATTAACCTATGCTTGTTAGTATACAATAATTAAACAATTTGGTATCGTAAAAAGACTACTGAATTTTTGTGTGAAAAATGTGTGAATTTCAGTCTCAGCTTTGTCATTTCATCTCTAAGACTCATTTTCCTCATATTTGGGCTCACAGAAAACAGAAACTATGCCATGTTCATCTTTGTATTATCTCTATTAGCATAGTATCTAGCTTATAATTTTAATAGCTAGCATTTATTAAGTAATCACTATGGCAAGTGTTACTATTTTTATACATATTAATTTAATACTCATAAAAACCTTATAAGATAGACAGTTCTATCATCCCCATTTTACCAATGAGGAAACTGAGACAAAGGGGTAAAATAACTTATTGAAGGTTACACAAGTAGCAATGGTGTAGCTAAGGTATGAACCCAGGCAGTGGGGTTCTAGAGCATATGCTCCTAACCTTTGGGATACATTGCCTATCAATAAATGCTTTCTAAATGAACGAAAGGGGATGATAATATTTGCCTAAAACTAATGAGAGTAAGAGAAAGAACATAAAAAGCTCTTTAAAACCTTTTAATATAGTTTAAATTTATGTAAGTGCTCTCTAGCCATCATTAATTGAGCTACTATGTGGCAGGAATTGCACACATCTATTTCTAATCCTCACCACAATCTTCAAAACTGGATTATTTTTCAATCTCATTGACAGGTAAGGAAACAGACTCAGAGAAGGTAGGTAACTTTCCTGAAGTCACGCTGTGAAGGCAGAACCAGAGTTCAAATCCAGGTTTCACTGCCTCTAAAGTCTATGCTCTCTCTTACTATGTTGCTTTGAGCTTTTCTCTGTCCAAATTAAGTGAAGCAAAGTGAAATAAATTTTACTCTACTCATAATTAAAATGAGCAGAAAACTGTCATGGTCCTATATGAACACAATTGTTATTTATAATGATGCCTCTGAGGTCCTGGAAGATCCTAATGTATCTTTCAACACATAGCTGAAGAGCCACAAGTACCTTTACGACTTTGACTCAAATTTTTGGTTTCACAGTTTTGTGTTTGTGTATTTAATTATATTAAAATGCTTTGAAATGTGGCAGCATATGCCTTCATAAATCACAACAGTCATAGATCACTCAGCTGTGAAGTTAGAAAAGAATCCACTAGTTACAACTGAGGCAATTAAGACCCAGAGAGCTTTGTGATTTGCCCAGGTTCACACAGCTAACTAGTGGCTAAAGAGGACTGGAATCCAGGGTCAGCCCCCAGAACTCTAACTTCGCGTCCGATGCTTTCACCCATTTACAAATTTGTCCACTTGCTCAGTCTTCTTCCTGTGAGCGAACCTAAAGTTACAGGAGCTGGGTAGAAAAGGAATGAAAATGAAGTGGGAATAAAGCAACTGCAAATGTTTCCAATTAAAATGAAGACACAGCAGCCTTGTCTGTGTATTTACAGTTGAGTTTCCTGAACGTCAAGTACCAGGCAGTGGTTGGGATGGTGAGGTTTCCCAGAGCCCTGGAAGGCATCAGTCTTCCGGAAGCTTTGTCTGTGCCAGCTGCCACAAAAGAGAGCTGCCGGTGGCTGGGAATTCTAGTGGAAACAAAATAACTCTTAGCCTCAAAGGTGCTGACACTTCAACTAGGAGAACTGAGAAAGAATACAGGCTTTAATTTCCCTGGAAAAACAGTAACGTTTCTTTGCAGAGGAAATGTGGCAGGGAGAAGCCAAGTAATCAAGTGGAGGTTGTGACTCAGTTTGCAGGAAATAATTAAAATCTGAGTAAGGATGCATCCTCAGCTTAAAGAATAATATTCCCAGAAGTTGTCTGCTTCTTTCCCTACCTCCAGCTCCTGGACGATGACATCCTTATTTTCTACATCTTCCCCTCTAGAAGTAAACAGACAAGAGAGATAAGAAAGCCAAGAAGGAAAGCTCTGTAGACAATAGACTCTAGTAGAGCAAAAATGACACTTCCCCTGAGCTAAGGGAACATAACTAAGTAACAATTGTGTGTGCTGACCCAGTGCTCAAGGGAAGAAGAGATCACCTAGGTGCTGTGGTCTGAGAACAGATACAAGGCTGTTGGAAAATATCTTCTCCATTAACGAGGGTGCCAAGACCTGAAATTCCCACTGTGAAAGTTAATTATTTGTTAGACCTGTTGTACAAGTGTAGTCTGTGAACCCCTAGGGGTCCTCAAGACACTTTCAAGGAGTCTCCAAATGCAAAATTAGTTTCATAATAATACTAAGATGTTATTTGCCTTTTTCACTATATTAACATTTGTAATCAGTAGTGTAAAATCAATGGTGAGCAAAATTGCTGGTGCCTTAGCATAAATCTAGCCAGATGCAGTAAACTGTACTAGCAGTTATAGTTATCTTTTCTGTTACACAGGGGAAAAAAATCATTTCATTTAATATTTTAGAAGAAGTAGTAAAAAAAAAAATCAAAAATCCTATAAATCTCAACCTTGAAAACAGGTCTTTTACATATATTATGTATAATAAAACAGGACGTATGCATAGAGCACTTCAGCTGCATACCAAAACATGATGGTTGTCTTGAGGAAAAGCATTAGTGCGACTATTCAAGTTGCAAATTGAACTACCTGCTTTCTTCATGGAATGACATTTTACTTGAATGATCAGAAGACAAACAAACTATAGTTGTTATTCAGACTTGGGAATGTGACAGACATTTTCTCAAAAATGAACAATCAGCTTATCAATGCAAGGAAAACAACTGACAGTATTTGTTGTCAAGGATAAATTTTGGGATTTCAAGCAAAATTTTGAATTTTAGAAAAATTCTATCCATGACTGTGAGGTTGACAGCTTCCAAATACTTAAAAATATTTTTCTGATAAGAATGGTAGTGATATTAGCAAATACGATTTTTTTGTTATTGTATGATGAAATGTGTTGACATCTGAATGATCTGCATGAGTCAGTGAACCAATATTTACCAAACGGCCAATGAAACATACCACATTACAGAACAATTCTAGGTAAAAGATTCATTCAAAGAACAAGGTAGACCAATGGATTTTAATGTAGCAGAGTTCAGAAAGTTCAGTGATTAAACTTCAGATTCCACATTGTAACTAACCTTTAAAAACCTGCCAAGTTTAAAAAAACAAAACTACCACTTGTCAAGTTTTGATGTAGGGTCGAAGAATAATATCCACAATGATCTGAGAAGGCTATTAATATATTCCTAACTTTCCCAACTACAAATCTGTGTAAGGCCAGATTTTTTTCATACAATTCAACCAAAAAAAAAAAAATTCATAACAGATTAAAGGTAGAAGCAAATATGATAATCTAGCAGTTTTCTATTAAGGCAGACATTAATGAGATTTTCAGAAATTTAAAACAATGCTAATCTTCTCATTAATTTTTTGTTTTGGAAAATATAGTTATTTTTGTTTGTTTTTCTGGGGGAGAGAGGAAATTAGGTTTATTAATTTTTTAATGGAGGTACTAGGGATTGAACCCAGGACACTGTGCATGCTAGGCATGCACTCTACCACTGAGCTACACCCTCCCCTGGAAAATATAATCATTTTTAATAAAAATGTGTTAATACCTAATAGATATATTACTATTTTAAAGTTAATTAATACATTTTAAATTGGGGGAAAATATATATAACCTAAAATTTTCCATTTTAACCATTTTTAAGTATACAATTCAGTGGTATTAATTACATTCACAACCATGGTGTACAACCATCACCACTACCTATTTCCAAAGCTTATTGTGGGGGAGGGTATAGATCAGTGGTAGAGTGCATGCCTAGCATGCACAAGGTCCTGGGTTCAATCCCTAGTATCTCCACCAATTATCCCCCCCGCCAAAAAATTACAAAGCTCATCTCCACAAATAGAAACACTGTACTTACTAAGCAATAACTCCTCATTCTCCCCTCCACCTAGCCCTTAGTGACCTCTAGTCTACTTTCTGTCTCTATCACTTTTCCTATTTTAATACTTCATATAAGCGGAATCATACAATATTTGTATTTTTGCAACTAGCATACACCTGGGAATGAAATTGCTGGGTCACATGTTAATTCTATGTTTAACTTTTTGAGGAACTGCCAAACTGTTTTCCGTAAAGGCTGCCCCATTTTACATTCCCACTAGCCATGTATGAGGGTTCCAATATTTCCACACCCTTGCCAACAACTGGTATTTTTTGTTTTCTAAATTATAGCCATCCTAGTAGGTGTAAAGTGGCATATCATTGTGGTTTTGATTCGTATTTTCCTAGTGACTAATGATACTTGTGCTTACTGGCCATTTGTATATCTTTAGAGAAATGTCTATTCAAGTCCTTTGTCCATTTTTAATTGGATTGCTTATCTTTTTGTTGGTAAATTGTAGTTCTTTATATATTCTGGATATTAAGCTCTTATCAGATATATGATTTGCAAATATTTTCTCCCATCTGTGATTTGCCTTCTCATTCTGTTGGTAGTGTTCTTAAATGCCCAATCAAAAAAATTAAATAAGTCCAATTTATCTAATATCTTTTGTTGCCTGTGTGTTTGGTATTTTAAGACACCACTTCTAAATCCAAAATCAAGATTTGCCCCTATGTTTTTTCTAAGTTTTTTTTATGACTTACTCTCTTAAATTTAGGTCTTTGATTCCTTTTTGGTTAACTGTTGTATATTGTGTAAGGTAAGGGTCTAACTTTATTCTTCTGAATGTGGATATTCAGTTTTCTCAAAATCATTTGTTAGAGACTGTTCTTTCCTCATTGAATGGTCTTAGCATTCTAGTCAAAAATCACTTGACTATAGATATTTACTTCTGGGCTCTCAATTCTATACTATTGGTCTATACGTCTGTCCTTATACCAGTACCATAATTTGTGCGTGTGTGTGTGCATTTGTCTTAACCTTTTTATTAATTGAGGCATAACTGACATATAACATATTAACTTCAGGTGTATAACATAACAATTCAATATTTGAATACACTGCAAAATGATTGATCACAATAACTCTATTTAACATCCGTCACTGCACAGTTACAAAAAATTTTTTTCTTGTGATAAGAAGTTTTAAGATCTATTCTCTTAGCAACTTTCAAATATGCAATATGGTATTATTAACTATTGTCACCATGCTGTACATTACACCCCCAGGACTTACTGATTTTATAACTAGAAGCTTGTACCTTTTGACCCCTTCTTCACCCATTTTGCTCACCCCTACACCCCACCTCTGGCAACCACCAATCTGTTCTTTGTATCTATAATTTCAGTTTTTTTGGGGGGGAGTTTTTTCTTTAGATTCCACCTATAAGTGAGATAACGCAGTATTTGTCTTTTTCTGTCCTGCTTCACTTAGCATAATGCTCTCCATGTTGTCACAAATGGCAAGATCAAAAGTCTTGCTTTATTTGAGGAAATGGCCAGCACCATATTTTTTGCTTACTTGAGGCTTTGTTATAAGTTTTTAAATTGGGAAGTATGAGTATTCCAACTTTGTTCTTTTTCAAGATTATTTTGGCAATTTGGGGTTCCTTGAAATTCCATATAAATTTTAGGATTGGTTTGTACATTTTTGCAAAAAAAAAAAAGCCATTAGGATTTTTGACATGGATTGCTTTGAATCTGCTGATTGCTTTGAGTACTGTTTTCATCTTAATAATATTAAGTCTTCCAATCTATGAACACAAGATGTCTATTTAGGTCTCCTTTAATTTCTTTCAGCAGTACTTTGTAGTTTTCAGTGTGCAAATCTTGCATCTCACTGGTTAAATTTATTGCTAAGTATTTTTTCTTTTTGATGCTATTACAAATGAAATTGTTTTCCTAATTTTCAGATTGTTTGTTGCTACTGTATACAAATCAATGTTGTATACACTAAAACTGAGTTAGTATCCTGAAACTTTGCTGAATTCACTGATCATCTCTAATAGTTTTTGTTAGTTTGTGTGGATTCTTTAGGGTTTTCTGTATATAAAATCATGTGGTCTGCAAAGAGAGATAGTTTCACTTCTTCTTTTCTAATTTGTATGCATTTTATTTCTTTTTCTTGACTAATTTCTCTGGCTAGAACTCTGGTACTATGTTGAATAGAAATGATAAAAGTGAGCACCCTTGTCTTGCTCCTGATCTTAATGAAAAAGCTTTAAGTTTTTCACAACTGAGTATGATGTTAGCTGTGGGTTTTTTATATATGGCCTTTATGCTGAGGGAAGTTCCCTTCTACTCCTAGTTTATTGAGTGTTTTTATCATAAAAGGGTGTTGGATTTGATCAAGTGCCTTTTTTGCATCAACTGAGATGATCATGTGTTTTTTCCCCCTTCTTTCTATTGATGTAATGTATTATATTAATTGATTTTTATATGTTGAACTATCCTTGCATTCCTGGGGTAAGTCCCAGGGGTTTAAACAATACCAATCTTCTAATTAATTCTTTAAAAAAAGTTATTTTTAATAAAATGTTATTCATTAACATTTAATGATACATTATTTTAAAATTAATAAGTTTATTATTTTATCTATCTGATAAATACTGACAAGTATAACCCACTTAATCAAAAACTCTTTGGAATTCTCAATTTTAAGAGTGCACAGGGGTCCTGAGATTAAAAAAATTTGAGAACCACTGCCCCAAAGGTATGCCATCGCTAATTAAAAAACTTACACGAATAATACATATACAGAATATAAAATACTTGGGAAAGAGTCCTACAAGGTGCTGCTTCAGTCAGTCTCCCAGATTAGGTGAAGGCAGAGAAGGAATGACCTGTAGGAATGTACTAACCTGTGTTTGCAAAGGCTACTCTCCTGACTTTAAAATTACCTGATGTTGTTGCCATATCTGATTTTGAATTTATATACATTGGATCCTGCATGAAGAAACCTTGTCTCTGGAAATGGGTAGGTGAAAGGTTTTAAACCCATTGCTTCCAAACGATAGCCTAAATAAAGTAGAGACATTAGAGAATTATTTAACAGCTAAAGATGGTTCCTTATGTACAGGAAAGAGAGCCTGCCCAATCTGTAGTACTTCTTCATGAGTAAAATGTCTAGTTCTCAGTACCACTGCCCATGTCCCAGGCTCAGTTCTGACGTTAATTACCTGGACCATTTTCTTACCTGCGTGGACAGGATATATGGTGTTTGGGGACAACCTCTATACTTGAAATCAAAAGATCTGAGTTGAAGTTTTGTTTATCTTATAACCTTGTGCAATTTACTTCTCTTCCATGAAATTAATGATACTAACATCTGACGACTCACAGGGTTTTTGTTAGGACTAAATCTACCTCCAAAATATCTCTTGAATCTATTTTTCTCCCTTGTCCCCATTTTCCCTGGAACCTAGGCCAATGTAAAGAGGACTAAAGTCAAATAATGAAACAATTCAAAGGATGCACCAATAAGAAGCACAATCAGGAAGACCTCTGCTATTAATTTTAGATGAAGTTTAGCACACGTCCCTGCCACAACCAATGCAGTAAATCAGGATGTATACTAACGTTTTCCAGTGTTGCCAAGGAATACCTTATCTTCCCTACCTCTCAACTATTCTTCCTCTTCACCACTTATGAGACTGCCCTATGCCACAAGAGTGCCTACCATCCTCCTAGCAGTAATTAGTTTTAATTTTCTTATTCCAGAATCTCTGCTCATTTAAGGTCCTCTCTGTGGGAAACTCAGGAGAAGGGAGAAATGGAAAGAGAAGTATGGCATGTCTATTCTACTCCAAGAGGGCATTTGGTATGCACTCAGAAGTAAGACTCAAGCACACTGTGATTTTCTAAGTCACCAGACTTTTCTGTGCCTCTTTTTATTTGTAAAGTAGAGATAATAAATCCTGCACTTTCTGGAAGTTTAAATAATAAATAATGAGAGTAAGAGGTCCAGAGTTCCTAGGATCAAATCAACCTATATACAGTGAGAGGTATAGATTTAGAGGCAGCTGGTATGGGATAGATAGAACAAGCACAAAGTAAGAATAAATTAGGTTTTAATCTCAGCTCAATTGTCCATATATAGTTTCTCTGGGCTTTGGTTTTCTTATTTATAAAATAACAACAACAACTTTTTGTCATACCCTCTTCTAAGACTTTATATATAATTTCACTTAATCCTCACAACAAGCCTATGAAATAAGTAGTCTAAATTTGATAGATGAGGAAATTGAGGCACTGAGAGATGAAGAAAGCTTTCAATGGCTATGAATGTTGGAACTAGGATTCAAACTGAGGCAGTATAAATTCAGACTTGATGCTCTTAATCACTTTTACACTCTGCTTTCTGGGATTATTAGGAAGAAAAAAATGAGATAATGAACATAAAATTATTTTATAAGTACTAAAATATTATACACACATAAAGGACTATTTTCATTATTCTTTCTTCTCCATTACCCTGATACCACGTCTACTCAGCAGGGAAAACTCTAGAATGGTAAAGTCAGAAGATCTATGTGCCCAAAGAATGGAATTTCCCACAATTTCTAAAGTTCAAGTCTGGGGCTGCCAGTAAAGAGATATCCCAGTGTCTGATCCTGGCTGCCTGGGATTAGAGTGACAGGAGGCTGGAGCCAGAGCCCGAGACTATTTAGACTGGAATTACAGTCAAAAGTGAAAAGAAATAGTTGGTGCCAACTGCAGAGTTACCAGAGGGGAAATACTGTTCATATCCTGAGAAAAACTTGCAGATTCCCCATGTCCAAGGCATGGCAGGAACCCAGGCTAGATTTGATGGTGTTTTTGGTGGCTGTGCTAAGTAGGCAGGGAGCCCACCTGGTGAGACTTAGGTCGCTGCCACAAATAATTAGCCCTTAATAATTCAGAAGGTTCTTCTAAAATGCAGTCACTTCTTTCCACAGACTAAGGACTGAGGGCATCAGAGCAAAGGAAATGAAGAACATTTGCTGGAAATGACAATCCAGAGAGGAAACTTCATGTGCTGTGCCACAGCTGGCTGTCTGAAAGAAGTAAAAACAACTCTCTTCTAGCTGGGGCCTGTTCCTGTTAATTGCTGGCTGTCCGCTTCAGAAACAAACACCACACACTAATTGCCTTATTTGAAAATAAAGATTAGACTGTATAATCCCAAACAACCACATAGTAGTAGTGGTTCAAAGATTTCATAAGGTTGTTTTCCAACATGAGTACTGCAGTCATGGTGACACTATGTCTCAAGAACTATTATTAAATTGATGGGATCTTGCAGATGAAGGGTCAGACTCTCAACCAATTCTAGGTGATCAGAAAACATGATGCCTTTAAAACAAGGGAAGTTATAGGCAATATGGGATAGTGGGAAAGACATAGGATTTGGAAATGGAGGACCAAGGCCTGAGCCCTAGCCCTGCCTCTTACCAGTCATTAGACCCTGACCAAGTCACTTAGCCTCTTCATTTCTCAGATTTCTACATCTACAAATGGGGATTCCATCTACCCCTGGGATTACTGTGGGGATTAAATGAGATAATACTCTAAATGGCACTTCATAAACTCTGGACTATTCTATAAACATTAGCTGTTTTGATAGATTTGAAGAGTTTCTCTCTTAATGCTTTACTAGCAAATTCAAGATAATCAGCAAAACTGATTAGCTTTAATGTCAGTGCAAGATCTGACAAATCCTAATTAAGAATCTCTCCTTGAAAATCCCCAATAATAGATTTAAATGACACACTGGCACTGCTGTAAGAAAGATTTTTCAAGGTTTTAGTAATTAGTTTCACGTAAAGAAACATCTGAGTCAGTGCATAGAACCTGAAGCAGGGCTGAATCCGGTATGAGGATAATGATACTGACTACTGAAGTTGAAGATGATCATAGGAAGTATGTCACTAAATATATCTGGTAATATTTGATGGAAAAATCCTCCACAGCACTAAAGAATAAAAGAGCTTTCATAAGCATTTATTCAAATTATGTTTACTGAGCAGATCTAACATGATAGGCTCTGTAACCACTAAAGAGTGTGGGCAACAAAATAGGGAAAATCCCACTGATGCTATGAATTTAGCCCCTAAGTTTTAGAACTGAGATTGAGGACAGATGTCCAATTTCTCCTTCTACCTTCAAAAGTCTTTGGCTAGTTTCAGTCTTTGGCTAGCCTGCCTTTGCTGAAGCATATCCAGACTCTCTAAAAGTCTATATTTATAACTTGAGATTTATGGTTGCCTATAGCTAGAAGTGCCCTTCATTTTAGATGGGGTAAAAGGGAAGTGAATTCATCAAAGAAGGAAATAATTTCCACAAGGTCACATAACTCAGTATGGAACCAGGATTAGCCCCCCAAGATTGTTGATTCCTTTGGCCCACACATTTTCTACCACAACACATCACCCAGTCAGTCATTTTACTAAACTATAACCCTGGTCACTCTCATAACTCTGGATGACTTAAGGCAAGCTCAATCTGGGTACAAAGGAATCAAACAAAAATGGAAATTTTTTTGATTAAAGCTTCTTAGGATTACATCTAGGGGTGTGAAGGGCTACATTTACATTTGTTTGTCTTCAAGCTCTACTTTCAAAAGGAATTATTTCTCAGTTTCCTGATCTTGCAGGGTGATTAGGATGATTAATGAAGTAATGCATATATAAGTGCTTATTGTAGTGCTCTCACATAGGTTACCCAAAAATAGCCTTTTTAAAAGCAAGTATTAAGATATAGGACAGGAGGAAGCTGATCTAAGACTACCAAAGTTACTGCCACGCTTACTGATGTCATTCTCTTTCTCATTAGGTTTCTACTTATTCTTTCTGGTAAGGCACAATCTTTAAAACACCACTGGCTTTTGTTCAGGAATATATTTGCCACTGGAACAGTCAGATTTTGTTTTGCTTTGTTTGTGAGGGGAGGAGTAACTAAATCTTCTAACAGAGAGGTAAGAAGATGCCTTGAAATTATATCAAAAGGCCTTAGTGAACAACTCAATAGGCCAGATAGGAGTCTAAGTCGATCTTTTAAGTTACTCTTTGCACCTAAGTGGCTCTTCCATTTCCATGTTAACCATCCTAAAATCTAATGGAAAAATTACCTTCGGTCAATAGGTCCAGGACTGTGCTCCTTATTCTGGAAATGCAATAGAATGGTATATTTCATCTCACCACCCTGCCCATTAGGTGCATCTTGTTACATGAAGATCAACCTATTAGCATTCAAATCACACTGAATTTACTGAAGCACTCTAAAAACCCTACTAATCCCAAGAACCCTAAAAGCATTTGGATATAAAATTGCTGGCAATGATGGACATTTTATTGGCTACACCATTGGATGATTTACTCTGAAGCAGTACATGTAAGGAAGAAGATTAAAAAAAAAAAAAGCATCAGTAGTTTCAGAAGGGCAAATAGTGAAGAGAATATCCTTAGCTAGAGAAAAAGAAACATCTTTTACAATTTTGAGCTATAAACTCTGAGTCCTTGATGTACAAATCTCAAGGGTCTTAGTGACAGAAGACAGATACAGGAAAATGTGAAAAGAAAGCTTCTAAAATATACAGCTTTGTTCTTGGCATGAAATAATGGCAGATTCTGAAGAAATTAAGTTACTAAGAAAACTAAATTACTTTTTATATAAAAAGCAAACTTCATATAGGAAATTTTATATTTTACTGACTTTAATCTAATTCTGGTGAGATATTGAGGAGATAAGAATTGTATTTACTAGGTTTACAAAAAGATGAACCTTATCTGAGGAGATCATCTAATCTGATCAAGATTAGACATCAAGGGCAAAATTAAAACTCAGATGTATTGCTAAAGCAAGATAGTCCAGCTGAAAGAAGAGTGTCAAGTATACAGTTATCTTATGAATTAACCTAGACTCAATATTAGCCTCAATTTTTCATATTTTACCACATAAGTATAGCTCTAAAATAACAGAATCAGGCATTATTGCTAAGAAACATAAAGCTTTGTACTTTGAAAGACCATAAGCATCTGATCCGATAAAAAAAAAATCTTATAAAGTGCTTTTAGTTTATACAATGCTTTTCTAGCCCCATCTCACAAGATCCAAAGACATCTATTGAAGAAGGCAGGGCAGATCAGCTAACTTACACTCCATGCTAACTGCTCTCCTAGTTTGGACCTGATTTGATCCTCTCAATCTATTTTTTTTTTTTTTTTTGGCGGTGAGGTAATTAGGTTTATTTGCTTATTTTAATGGGGGTGATGGAGACCGAACCCAGGACCTTGTGCATGCTAAGCATGCACTCTATCACTGAGCTATACCCTCCCCCGATCTTCTCAATCTTGTGTTCACTCAATATTCATTCACTTAGTTCACAAATAACTGCATGCCTCTATGTTCCAGAAACTTAAGTGCTGGAAATAAAGTGGGGGAAGAATAAGAATTTAGTCCCTGCCTGCAAAGAGCTTACAAATAATTTTAAGTGTGATGACTGCTACAAAAAAGGATAGGGTAATATGGAAACATGACAGAGAATCCTAACCTACAATGGAAGTCAGGGAAGACCACTCTAAGTAACTCATATCTGAAGAATGAGTTGGGGAGACACAAACGGAGAGCGGGTGTGGGGTCTGATGTGGGTACAGGAAACAGCAGATACAAGAGTCCTCATGAGAGAGCAACGTACTTTCAAAAAAGAGAATTACAGTACTTCTGGAACACAGCAAGAAGGACAGTGCTATTGAGATAAGAATACAGAGATAAGTAGTACGTCAACACACATTTGAGAGCTTACCATGTATCAGGCATTGTTCTGAGCCCTGACAGAATGGGTAACAAGAGAGACTTGATTTCTTGTCTTTAAGAGCTTACATTTCAGGAGGTGTGGAGAGCAACAATAGACATATAAACAAGTAAATGTAATGTTAAGTACTATAAGTACTATGAAGAAAATAAACAGGGTTTTGTAGTAGAGTGACTGGGAGTCTGCTTTAGCTAGTGTGACCAGTGAAGGCCTTTTAGAAGAGATCACAACTGAGTTAAGGTCTTAATGGAAAGTGAAATAGCAACGTCAAAGGGAAAAGCATTCCAAGCAGGAAAAAACAGCAAGCACAGATACCCTGTGATGGGTAGTTTAACAGATAGAAAAGTCAGAGTGATAGAGCACAGAGAATGGAGACAGAGTGCAGGGAGATGAAGTCAGAGGGACAGGCAGGAGCCAGGCCATGTGAGGCCTACAGGCCACTGTAAAGGGTTCAGATTTTACACTAAGGGTTTTATAAAAAGGAAATTATATGATTTATGCTTTAGAAATAGCACTCTGGCTGCCAAGAGGAAGATGAACTGTAATAGTACAAGAGTAGAAGCAGGGAGACCAGTTAGGAAGATCTGAAATAGTCCAGGAGAAATGCTTCTGATTTGGACTCTGGGGGTCTTAGTAGTTAGTGAATAGTTAGAACTGGGGTATATTTAAGACTGATGGACTAAATGTGGGAATCGAGGATGGCTCTTGATTTTGGCCTTTGCTGTTAGGTAGATAATGGTACAGACCCTTTAATGAGATGGGGAAAGAGTCTGGTGAAAGAGATTTATTGGCCTTTCTCTTTCTGTCCCATTTTGGTTAAGTGTGAGAGGCCTGTTAGACATCCCAGTGAATATGTCAAGGGGGCAGTCTCCTAGTATGCAAGGAATGGAAATAAAAATAGAAATATAAATTTGGGTCATCAGTGTTTAGATGGTACTTGAAGCTACTGGAATGGATGAGACCATTCAGCAAGAAAGTATAGAGAAGGGATGAGGGCCTTCCTTATAGGCCAGGGTATGGATTGTGGAGTCTATCCAAAGAGCAACAGGAAGGCACTGAAGGGCATAATAGAGATGACATGACCATGGCTGTGAGTTTAAGCAAACAAACAAACCAAACAAACTAAAACAATCCCTCTGGTTGCAATGTGGGTAATAATCCAGAACAAGAACAGATGATAAAGGATCAGCTAGGAGACTCCTGTGGTCCTAGGCAGGGGCTAATAGCCTGGTTTACAGTGATGAAAACGGAGATGAAGAGAAGTGGACTGGTGTGGAAAATGCCTAGGAAGATGTCTAGTCATGATTTGGTGACTTGATGGGGTGAGGGAGGACAGACAAGGATGATGGTGAATTGCTTGAACAAATGATTGAAGAAATAAAAGTGCCACATCCCCCCCTAAAAAAGGAGCCTTGGAAAGTTGTTTTTGAGGGGAAGATATTGAGTCCATATCTGGACATGCTCAATTTTAAGGAGCCCGTGAACTATCCGAAGAGATTCTAGGTAGCCTGTTGGATACTGTTCTAGGTCTACTACGTGCAGATATGCAGATGAAGGAACCAAAGTTCAGAAAAGTCAAGGATGTACATTACAGCAAAGCATACCTGCTTGAATCTTTCTGTCTGCTTTCCCAGATGCCAAGATTCAAGGACCTGAGACCTCACTGAATGCCATGACTCAAATATCTACTTCCTAGGTTCAATCAAGCATCTGACAGCCAGAAACTCATTCAAATCATTAAGACATGATGCGACAAGATATGTTTTAACGAAGAGGTCTTGTTTTCACGGCAACTGCTAAGCTTAGGCTAGAGGGTGGTTATAGACCAGAATGAACACTGTTATCGGGAAAAGATTTTTCCTTTTTTTAAAGAGGGTGCGGTTAAGGGAGCTGGGGACCTCAGAAGACTGGATCTCTGCCAGAGGCAGCATTCCGTGCTGGGTGTGGTGCAGGGGCAAGTGCAGTCCCTAGCGAACCTGGACGAGGATCCTCGCCTCTTCGCTGCTCATTCGCCTGAGGAAGGGGATCTGCACGCAGCTCGGCACCCGCCGAGGCCCGCCGTCGCCAACTCCCTCCCTGCCCGCTCGGCTCTCCCTCGCCCCCTTGCCCCCTCGCCGCCGGCGACCTGAGCACCAGGCGGCCGCCCGACCACGAGGCCCTGCGGAGGGCACAGCCTGTGCCTCACGCGTGCTGGGCGGCCAAAGGGACCCCGGGCTGCGAAGACTGCCCCAGGGGGCGGCTGCGGAGTGGTGGGGCCAGGCCCAGAAATCTCCCTCAGAGAAAGGCGCCAACCTCACTAGAGCACCAGACCGCTCCGGGCCGTTACCTCAGACCCAAGCCCCCTCCCAGGCTCGCCCGGGCTCTTTCTCACACACGGATTAAGGGTTCCTCGCGCCTCATCAACGTGACCTCGGCCAAGCACTAAGAACCGCTCTCTGAAAAGGTTGGGCGCCAACCTCTCACAAAGCCTCGCTGACGGACTCGTTCGGCCTCACGCCCGCGTCTCAACTTGAGCTGCGCGCCGGCCAGTCCTTCAGCGCACGCGCAGCTGTGCCCCCGGGTCGCCCGTGGGGCGCGCGCTCCAAAGGCTGGCCGCAGTCTGCGCATGCGCGTCGCTGAGACACGGCCAAGGGGTCACGTGAGGCCGAGACCCCGGGCGGCCCCACCCAGGCGGCCCCACCCACCCCACCCGTCGGAGCACGGACGCCGGGCCCCTTTCTGTGGTTCCCGGGCTGGTCTGCCCGTTGGTCACTTCACGCCTACTACGCTCTCGGCGTGGGCGGGTCGAGTACTATGGACTGCGGAGCGCCTACTGTGTGCCGAGCGTCGTGCGGGCACTTTCCGTACACGCTCTCCTTTAACCCTCACCGTGGTGCTGTAAAGCCGTTATTAATATTCCAGTTCTAAAGAGTCTCGGAAACCAGAGCGACTTGTGGAGGCTCAAGGACTTGAACACGGATCTTTGTGATTCCAAAGCCCAGCTCCTTCCCATCCACTTCCTGCTGATCAAATTCTCACTGTTGTGAATTATTAAGCCATTCAGCCCCACGTCTGTTGGGTGGGCTGGATGGACTGGATTCCTGATAATGGACCTGCTCCCTTGGAAGATACTCCTTGGTCACGACTCTTACCCCTGTAGTCCTCTGGCATTCTGTTTGCTGTTTATGCTGTTCCCTCTGCATGGAATACCTCCCCTACCCCTAAACCCTCCCCACTTTATAAAGCTCTACTTCATATGCCTGATAGTAAACTCCCTGATGGCTGGGTCTAGGTATATCTTTTCATACTCAGGGCTACTAAGCACCTACTACCAGCTAGTACACACAAAGGCCTGAGAAGCAAGGCAGGAAAAGGGAGGAAAGAAGTGAGAGAGGGAGAGAGAGGAAACGATCTCTAGAGGTACCTGCCCTATCTAAAGAGTATCTGCTAGCCAGTCTCTCACTGAAGGAGGACCCTGGGAGATGTGGCCTGGTAGTGCCAGATCTGATCTTGAGAAATCTCCGAATTTAAAAATGTTGGCAACTGATTGAAAAACTTGAATGCACTGTGTGGACTGAAACTAACACATCTGTGGGCAAGCATAGCTCTTGTGCCACCTGTTTATGGCTCTGACCTTGATTGACACAGAGTAAAAGTTGACCAAGTTGATAGTTCTTGAGTACCAGCGCAGGGCAGCTTTCTGGCCACTGTTGGATGCACATGCTTTGCACTCTCCATGCCTGGGAACCAAGAGAAAGACCCTTCTTTTTGGGTGGAGATAGGGTTAGTGCAGTGTATAGGAATCAGATTTCTGGAGAGGCTGGAGAAAACTGTTCTGTGCCTGTACTGTTTATTTGTTATCTACCTACCTGGATATTATTTGTACCTAAGGTTGTGGTAACAAAGGTCATGAATCTTACACAGAGGCCACGTCTGTGATGTGTGTGAAGATATCCTGAGGAGGAGGGCCCCTGGCCAGGTTTTAAGGACAGAGGAAATAACCACTGTTCGGACATAGCCCTCAGTTTCAACCAGCTTAGAGGGAAATAGGTAGAAACCCAGGGGATTCCAACCCTTGGGGCTTTATTACAACCCCAAATGACTGACCATCCCACTACCTGTCATCTACAACCATGGGGTGACAAGTGAAACAAAAGGAACACACAAACACTTTGAGTGCGTGAGACTAAACCAAAGTGCCCCCGGCACACACAAATACACATGTTGCCACTGAGGCATGGGGGCAGCAGTTGGGGAGCCCAAGGTGGCTTCTCAGCCCATGTGGTCCACTGGCATTTCCTTCCTGCTTGAGGAGGGTGCCAGGCACATGCTGGGCACCATCTTTTGATGAAGCCAGGGCTACTTTTGCTGGCTCTGGCTGAGTGCCAAAATTCTAGGAGAGAAATTAGAGCAAGTGACATCATTGGAGAAGGATGAGCTAAGGTGAGTATTTAAGTTAAGAGAGTGGACTTAGAAATTTGGAGCCAGTGAGATAAAGAGATAAATATTTACTCAACAAATATTTCTTTACTAATTGTTATATGTAAGCACTGTTCTAGGCCCTTGGGGGTACCTTGGTGAACAAATCAGTCAACTGTCATTATGAAGATGTCAAACTAGATGGGAGGATTGTAGCTTGCTTTTGTGAGCCACCCAGGAGGGTTGTATGGGCTGACTGATTCTGCTTAAAGAGTTGAAGTGAAACAGATTCTGTTCACCGTTGATGAGAAAGTGGGAGGGGGCACGCCTTCTGGGCCTCAGGACTGCCTTGTCCCCTGGATTTCTTTTTTCTTTAAACTGAGATTAAAAACTTTAAAAATTTACATATAATATAATTCACTGTTCTTGGTGTATAAGTTTATGATTTTTAACATATACATAGATTCAATGATAGATCAGAATAGAGAACAGTTTCATCACTCCAAAAACTTCCCTCAAGTTGCCCCTTCTGTAGTCAAGTCCTTCTTCCACCCCCAACCACTGGCAACCTGTTCTCTATCCTTAAAGTTTTGCCTTTGCCAGAACATCATATAAATGGAGTCATACAGTGTGTAACCTTTTGGAACTGGGTTCTTTCTCTTAGTATGATGCATCTAGATTTATCCAGATTGTTGCATATATCAATAGTTACTTCCATTTAATTGCTGAGTGGTATTCTATTGCATGGATATACCATCGTTTATTTGTTTGTCTATTGATAGACATTTGGGTTGTTTTCAATTTTGGGCAATTTTGAATAGCTTCTGTAAGCATTCATGTACTGGTTGGTTTGTGAACTTAAGTCTTCATATTTCTTAGGTAAAATACCTAGCAGTGGGATTGCTGGGTTAAGTGGTTAAGTATATGTTTAACTTTATGAGAAGCTATCAAACTGTTTTCCAGAGTGGTTGTAGTGTTTTGCATTCCCACCAGCAGAATATGAGAGCTTCAGTTGCTCTACAGCCTCATCAGCACTTGGAATTTTCAGTTAAAATTTTTTTGCCGTCGTAATAGATGTTAATAGTATCTAGTTGTAGATCAAATCTACATTTCCCTAATGACTAATGATGTTGGGCATCTTTTCATGTGCCCTTAGGATTCTTGAGAATTAATAAACCTGTACCCCAACTCAGAAACCAACTTCCAGTGCTCAAGAGACTCAAAAGGATTTGCACTAGGCCTGATATACTGGAATGTTTTAACAGCAACGCTGAGCAGATGACTAATGGATTCAAAGCACTTGTGCCAGATTTGGCAATCCAGCAAGCAGGTGGCAAGAGGCTCCTAGCTGCTAAGCACTGTCCCCTCTGTTCCAGGTTTTGTGTAGAGGAGAACATTTTATGCCTTTGCCTTCACTGTTTTTTTCCTGGACCTCCTGTTTAATATTCTACCTCCCTTCTTTCTTTCCTTCACTAAATAAATACTTCTTGAAAGCCCACTGCATGCTGGGCACTATGCTAGGCCCTAGGGTCACAGAGCTGAAGAAGATGTCTGCTCACAAGAATTTCACATTCTAACAGGAGAATTAACATAAAGCAGATTTTTAAGGGTACTGATGCATTTATTTTTAAGTAAGGGTACTGAGGTACTTGTGGTCCAGGCCTTGGGGGACTTAGAGGATGACACTTAACCAGCCAGGAGTCAGAAGGGCTTCTTGGAGGAGAAAACACCTAAAATGAGTCCTGAGGATGGGTAAGTATTGATCTCAGAGACTCAGAGAGGGCATTCTAGGCAGAAGGGACAGCATGAGCAAAGGCCTGGCAGTAAAAACTAGCATTCTGTGTGAGTACATGTCTATGAGAAGCTCAGTTTTACTCAAATACATGAATGGAGGTGTGGAGTGGCAGGTGGTGGGATTGATGAAGGAGAGAGGGCTAGATCATGGAGAAGCTTGTGCTCAGGCACTAAAATTTATCCCCAAAGCAATAAGATGCTTTTAAAAGTTAGATTTTTGTTTCAGAAGGTTGTTTCCAGTGACTTCCTTTTCTGCTTGTTGATTCTAACTCACCCTTCAAGGCCCAGCTCAAAGGCCACTTCCTCTGGGAAGCCCTTTCTGATCCCCTAGCCAGAAAAATTGGCTCTTTGCCCTGCCTTGCACTTACGGGTTGAACTGTCTGGTGGGTGGGAACTATCATTTACTCCACTTTGGGCTCCATGTGAGGCTTGACAAGAGGTCTAGCACATAGACAGTGCTAATCAATATTTGATGAATGTGAATGAATTTGTGAATGAAGGAAATTTTCTGGGCAGCCCAGGTCCAGAACCTGTCAGATGATACCAGTGGTTCTCAAACTTGAGCCTGCATCACTATCACCTAGAGTGCTTGTGAATTGCTTGGCCAGCATCCAAGTTTCTGATTCATAGGTCTGGGGAGGAAAGAGGCCTGAGAATTTGCATGTCGAAAAAGCAAAGTAACTTCCCAGGTGATGCTGATACTGCTAGTGGGGACCACACTCAGAGAACCTTTGATGTGGCTGTGGTTACAGTTCAGATGCTTCTCACAGCCAAGCCCTGGGCTGGGCTTTGTCAAGGGGCTGTCATTGCTGTGGTTTATCACAACCATCTGACCCACCACCTGGCCCTTCAGGAGATTTCCTTGGTCTTGACTCATGTCCCACCCACTGGTGCTGGGGTTACTGTACCCTTTCCTGGTCTTTTTCTCCCAGGGATTCCCTAAGCTTTTCAGAGGGGCCCTGGTCACATGGGTTCCTTAACTGGCTTACCTCCCACTGAGTGGTTCCACTAGGGAGCCCCAAAAGACAGGCAAATCCTCAGCATGACCTGTGAAGAAGCCAGGGATGTAAGAAGGAAGAGTTCCAGGAGCAGGGGACTCTCTCCCCCCACCCCCAACAATGCCACAGCTCTCCCTGGGAGAGTCAGAATGGAGTCTCGTCTCCCTTAAGAGCTGCCGCTCCCTAGACCTCTGCAGCTCCCCATCTCCCTCTCCCAGGCATGGGAAGGAGTCACTTAATCAACAGCTCACTTTCTGCAGTACCTGGGGCTCCCTCCGACCCTGAGTCCCTACCACTTCCCTTTGGTCTTCCCAGGCCAATTCCCCTCCAGGCTAAGGTCTTCAGTCCTCAGCTCTAGGAGGGTGGAGGCCAGAGATTGTCCTGGCAGGGCTGCAGGGAGAACTGACCCTGCTCAGAGAGGCGGCCCTGGGGGTAGGAGCAGGGGGGGTCTCCTAAGGGTCAGTCATTGGGTTGGCCAGTTGTCTCTTTCTCTTTGCACATTAGATGCTTCAGTTGGGTCAGGTCACTGTGAACCCAGTGACCACCCAGGTGTGAGCCTTGTAGAGCTCATAGAGGTGATGGGGTGGGATAGGGCTGCTCAAAGGGACTTCAGAAGCCTTCTGGGCTCAGCTTCGACCTCAGAGGCCTTTGTGCATTTAGTAGTGAGAGCTGATTCCTGCAGGTGTTGGTGGCCAAAGGACAGAAGCAGAGAATCCTGGAAAGGAGGTGAGAGAGACCCTGCAGAGACCCCTTCAGAAGAGCGCTCCTTGGAAAGGGTTTGTGCTTGGACCTAGCTGGGAGACTGAGCCACTGGAGGTTCAAGTATACCAAGAACTTGTTCTAGACATGGGGTCCCAGGCCCAGCCCAAGGAGTTACATTCAGGAAGGACAGGAGATGAGACACAAATAGCACTCTGCATTTGTACCAAGAATCCCAAGTGATTTTTTTCTTGATTAAAAAAAATCATTATGAAAATCTTCAAATATACAGGAAAGTTGTACACTCATCTCCTAGACTCTTACTTGCTTCATCACATATCACCCATTTATCCATTCTTCTGTCCATCCAGCAATGTATTATTTTTTGAGGTATTTCAAAGAAGTTGGCAGACATCAGTATACTCCTCCCTAAATGCTTCAGCATACATATCAATAACAGAAATCAATATTGAGTTACAAATTTTTTCTTTGGAGACCAAATTTATGTAAAACGAAATGCCCAAATCTTAACAGTACGTTTGCTGAGTTTTGACAAATCATATACCTTTGTAACCCAAAACGCTATTAAGATGTGGAACATCCCAACATATGGAAGGTTCCCTGATGCCCCTTCCCAGTCACTTCTCCCCACACCCTGGGGGTTACCACTGTCCTAATTTTTCTCCATCGCAGATTGTTTGCTTGTTTTAGAACTTCATGTAAATGAAAGAACATAGTGTAAACTGTTTTGTGTAAAGCTTCTTCCACATAGCATGTTTTTGAGATTTATCTGTATTGTAGCTTAAGTACACAGTTTGTTCTTTTTGATTATTGGGTAATACCCCATTGTATGAATATACTACAGCTTATTTATCCATTTTCTAATTGATGTACACTGGACTTTATCTGGTTTTGGGGTATTATGAATAAATCTGCTATGAACACTCTTTACAATCTTTTTTGGGGCATATGTTTTCATTTCTCTTGGGTAAATACCTAAAAGAATCATTGTGTCGTCAGACAGATGTAAACTTTGTTGTATAGACCTTTTTCCAAAGTGATTATACTACTTGCACCCCCACCAAAAATGTGTGAGTTCCAGTTGCTCTACATCCTTCCAATCTGGTGTTGCCCTAATTCAGGGCAACAACTCACCAATGTCTCTCCTCCTGGACACCTGGCTTTGCCTCTAAGCTGCCGAAGTTATGTATCCAGGGTGAGTCCCAGATGCTTGTGAGCTAAACAAGCCCACCTTCTTGTAACCACATTCATCCATTCACCTCTCATTTTTGTCCAGGGAGGAAATAAATGGAATGAGCAGGCACCAGTGTGACTCTCCCAGACCCTTCCCACACACCACTGCATTCGGCCTGCACCCAGCCTAGCCAGGTAAGCCTTGTCATGAGTTGTGTATGTATAGATGAGCAAACAGGCTCCGTTATGTTAAATAATTTACCCAAGGCCACACAGTAAGTGACAGAGCCAGAAGTGGGATCTGGTGTGTCTCCAAGGCCGGACCTCTTCCCTCTGTGTCAGTGGCCTTCCCTGGTACCTGTCAGTTCCTGACAGAGATGAGGTTCTTAACTATGTCCCTGCTAGTTCCTCCTTCCTCAGATTGGGCTTGGAACCTGTCAGCTTGCTGGAGCACAGGTAAAACCAGAAGGAACACTGTTCAAACTGTCAGAGCTCTGATGCAGTCACTGCCTTGGACCTCAATAGCTGTTCCCCACTTGCCATCTCAGACCCCCTTGGGTGTTGCTGTAGGTCTAGATCAGGCTCCTTGGTGCCATGGGGCACGTGAGGGAGAAGGAGGCAGCTCTGCAGCTGGTTGAGGTCCCCCAAGGCCTAGCCTACTCCATCCCACAAGCATCCTCTTTCTTGTTTCTTGGCTAGTCTATATGCTATATGTTCCCTTTGTCTGCAGTTCTCTCCCTGCCATGTGAATACACCCCACCACCTAGCCAAGTCCTTGTATTAATTGCTTATTGCTGTGTAACATTCCCCCTCAACTTAATGGCTTAAAATGATAAACACTTATCTCACAGTTTCTGTGAATCAGAAATCTAAGAGGGTCTTAGCTGGATAGTTTTGGCTTGGGGAGATTGCAATCAGGATATATATAGATTGGGGATGCAATCATCTGAAGGCTGGAATGGGGCTGGAGAATCTGCTTCCAAAGTGCTGACTCTCATGTCTAGCAAGTTGATGCTAGCTGTTGGCAGGAGGCCTCAGTTCCTCATTGCCTGGACGTCTCCAATAGGGCTATTCACGTGACTTCACAACGTGGCAACTGGCTTCCCGCATAAAAATAAACAGACTATTTTAATTATTTCCTTTGACTTAATAATTTATCTTCTGGAAATCTGGCCTAAGAAAACAATTCAAAATGTAGGTATCCATTTATGCATAAAAATATTCATATTGAGGCAATCTATTGTGGTGAAAAATTTGAAACATCTCAAGTGTTCCACAAGGGATGGATGGTTAAGTAAAGGATGATATATCCATGAAATTGACATGTCACACAGCTGTTAAAGTGATTATTTTGTAGAGTAGTTAATGGCATAGAAAATTCCTATGATATTTTATTAAGAGAAAGTTTTAGTATATAAAACATATATAATATGATCCTAATGTGTGAAGAAAATAATTCATATGAAATATATTAAAATGTTAATAGTGGGATTTGGTATGCTCTTAATTTTAATTTTTTTTACTTTTTTAACATTTTGATTTATAATCATTTTACAATGTTGTGTCAAATTCCAGTGTTCAGCACAATTTTTCAGTCATACATGGACATATACACACTCATTGTCACATTTTTTTCTCTGTTAGTTACCATAATGTTTTGTGTATATTTCCCTGTGCTATACAGTATAATCTTGTTTATCTGTTCTACAATTTTGAAATCCCATCTATCCCTTCCCACCCTCCGCCCACTTGGCAACCACAAGTTTGTATTCTATGTCTATGAGTCTATTTCTGTTTTGTATTTATGCTTTGTTTTTTTGTTTTTGTTTTTGTTTTTTATTTTTTTATTTTATTTTTTTTAAACATTTTTATTGATTTATAATCATTTTACAATGTGTCAAATTCCAGTGTTCAGCACAATTTTTCATTCATGGACATATACACACTCATTGTCACATTTTTTTCTCTGTGAGTTATCATAACATTTTGTGTATATTTCCCTGTGCTATACAGTGTAATCTTGTTTATCTATTCTACAATTTTGAAATCCTAGGCTATCCCTTCCCACCCTCCACCCCCGGTAACCACAAGTCTGTATTCTCTGTCTATGAGTCTATTTCTGTCCTGTATTTATGCTTTGTTTTTGTTTGTTTGTTTGTTTTGTTTTTTAGATTCCACATATGAGCGATCTCATATGGTATTTTTCTTTCTCTTTCTGGCTTACTTCACTTAGAGTGACATTCTCCAGGAGCATCCATGTTGCTGCAAATGGCGTTATGTTGTCGGTTTTTATGGCTGAGTAGTATTCCATTGTATAGATATACCACATCTTCTTTATCCAGTCATCTGTTGATGGACATTTAGGCTGTTTCCATGTCTTGGCTATTGTAAATAGTGCTGCTATGAACATTGGGGTGCAGGTGTCATCCTGAAGTAGGGTTCCTTCTGGATATAAGCCCAGGAGCAGGATTCCTGGGTCATACAATAAGTCTATTCCACAAATGACAAATGCTGGAGAGGCTGTGGAGAAAGGGGAACCCTCCTACACTGCTGGTGGGAATGCAGTTTGGTGCAGCCACTATGGAAAACAGTGTGGAGATTCCTCAAAAGACTAAAAATATATATTTGAAAAGGGGGGGAGGGTATAGCTCAAGTGGTAGAGTGCATGCTTACCATGCACAAGGTCCTGGGTTCAATCCCCAGAACCTTCTCCAAATATAAATAAATAAATAAAGTAATTACCTCCCCCTCATAAAAAAAAAAAAAGAAAATCATCATTGCTATAAAGTGTGTGTATAATTCTGTCTTTTTATCACATGTGTAGATTAGTATAACCACCACACAGAAGATACAGAATTGCTCTGTATCTCAAAGATGCAACCCTTTATAGTCACATCCACCCCTTCCTGCTACCATCCCTAACCCTTTGCAACCGCTGATCTATTCTTCATCTCTATAATTCTGTCATTTTGAGGGTGTTACATAGTGGAATCTTATAGTGGGTGGCATTTTGAGATTGTCTTTTTCCTTTCAGCATAATGCCCTTGAGATTCATCCAAGTTGTTACATGCATCTGTAGTTCATTCCTTTTTATTGCTGAGTAGTATACAATGGTGTAGATAATTTGTTTTGTTTTATGGGGGAGGTAATTAGGTTTATTTACTTATTCTTTTAATAGAGGTACTGGAGATTGAACCCAGGACCTTGTGCGTGCTAAGAACACACTCTACCACAGAGCTATACCCTCCCCTCTAGATAATTTTACCCCTGCTTTTCAAATTTTCTGCTGAGCATAAAATATTTTAAGACTTAGGAAAAAGGAAAAATACTTGTAAGAGGGACAATGCAGAGAGAAGCACTTCGTGTGTTTAATGAAATTTTATATTGAATTAGATAATAGAAGTTTAGGTTTAAAATGCCCTCAGCAGTCACCTGGGTAAGTTCTTCATGTTTGAGGAGTCCTCCTTGCAGTATCGTGACAGGTTTTTGTGCAGACTCTGTGTGGTTACTCCCAGTGACAGAGAACTCATTACCAAATGAAGCAGCTCATTAAATTGATATGGAATATGTCTTTCTTCCTGGAGCTTGGGCATGACTGAGAGATCTTCTGTCATAGGTTATTTTCACCCTGCCTGGAATCTCTTTCGTCTCCCCACTAACTAGATAAACAAAAATCCAAGACAGTGAGCAAAGCCAGCAAAAGCCAGAGCAAGCTGGGGATGTCCTAGATCCAGGATTGTCCTCTCTAGGGAGATTTCAGCATTCAGTGACTTAGAAAAACAAAGGAATGCAGACCTTTTAAAATGGAATGAAATTCTGCTTGAACACACACACACAGATACCCATTGTCTCCTGAGGATGTTCTCCTTTCTGCATGATAGAAATGCCCTTCAGAAGGCTTTAACCACTAATCTCAGAGGAAGGCTCTCAGAGTCTCTCCTGCCTCAAATCCCCTGTATCAGATCAGAGATCTCTTCCTTTTCCTCCAGCCTTCCTTGAGCGCACACTCTGATCTGTCCATGGTTCTGATTGTGAATGGCTTCACTTGGGGGCAAAGGCATGGATTCTTTCATTCATTCCTTGTAGCTTCTGTTTATTGAACACTTACTATATGCCAAGGACTGTGATGTGCTTCTTACATCTACCTTCTTTCTATTGACGTATATAAGACATAACAGGAAAGAGCACAAATCATAAACGTACAGCTCAATGAATTTTCATGCAGTGAATACATTCATATAACCACCAAAGATTAAGAAACAGCATTATCAGCAGCCCAGAAGGTCCCTTGTGTCCCCTACCAGATGCTATCCTCCAGCTGTAACCACTACCTTGACTTTTAACAGCATAGATTGGTTTTTTTTTCTACTTTTTGACTTTATATAAATGGATCATGCAAATTGTCTTCTCTTTTGTGTCTGGCTTTTATGGCCCGACATTGTGTTTGTGAGGTTTATTCACATTATTCCAGATAGTTGTAGTTTCTCATTCTTGTTAGTGTATAGCAATACCTAGTATAAAATACTCCACAATTTATTCATTATACTCTTGATGGGGCATTTGGGTTGTTTCCAGTTTTCTACCATTATGAATATTGCTGATACAAAAACTCTTGCTCATGTCTTTTGGCAAACATATGCTTTTCTATTATATATAATATATATTAGACATACATGTGCATATGGATATGTGTACACATACATACAGATACATAGGGTGGATTGTGGGTGGGTAAATTTTTCAATTCCCATTTTTCAGAGAAGAAAACTGAGGCTTGAAGAAGTTGAGCCAGGAAGTAGTGGAGCTGGGATGTGAACTCAATCCTGTCCGGCACTGGAGCTCAAGCTCTCTAACCATCATACTTTACTGCTTCCCAATGCATGGGCTGTTAAAAGTACTCATGATGTGTCAGACTGCTTGCTACCATTAAGAGAGACTAAAAGATAGGAAGGCAAATCACACAAGAAAAAAATGATAGATGCTGGTGAAAGGCACATGGGTGTGACGAGGAGCCTGAGGGAGTCATTTTTATCTTGGGAGGTCATAAGAGGCTTCCTAGAGGAAGAAGCATTTAAAGAGGAAGGATGGGGGCAGATTCTGGGCATGTCGGAGTGATGAGGGAAGGAGTGCCAGGTGGAGAGAGTGGTGGAGCACAAGAAGAGGAGGCCCTCATACAGACACAGCTGCAAGGGCTGCATAGATATTTCATCCTGTCCCCAGTATCCACCCACCCATCTCTACACTGCTGGCTTCCAGATGTTTACAGCCAGTCTTGACCACTTCCCTAGTTGCCAAACTCTTTTCTATCCAGCTAGATGACAAATAGGCATCTCAAATTTAACATGGGCGAAACCGGCCTCCTGATCTCCCTCCCCAACACACGCACTCCAAACTGCTCCTCTCCAATCTTTCTTGGTCTGGCACTACCAACCACCAATTGCTCAGGCTCCATGCTGCAGCATCATACTTCCTTCTTCCCTTTCCCACATCCAATCTATGAGCACATCCCGTCAGCTCTGTCTATAAAGCACACCCTGATTCTGGCCTCTTCTGACCACCTCCCTGCTACTACCCTGGTCATGGCCACACCGTCACTCACGTGGATGGCTGCAGCAGCCTCCTCACTGCTCTCCCTGCTCCTTTTGCAGTTCCCTAGGGGAGAAGACTTCTTTTCCTCTTCCAGCTTCTGGTGGCTCCAGATGTTCTTCAGCTTGGGGCTGCCTAACTCCAATCTCTGCCTCTGTCTTCACATGGCCTTCTTCTGTGTATCTTCTCTTACTGTTATTGGTGACCTCCTCTTATTGGTTATTGGATTTAGGGCCCACCTGGATAATCCAAGATGAACTCATCTTGAGATTCTTAGCTTAATTACACATGCAAACCCCTTTTTCCAAATAAGGGCACATTCACAGGTTCTGGGTGCACATATCTTTTAGGGAGCTACCATTCAACCCACTATAGAGATGAATACCAGGGAAAAAAATAGCTAAAAGGATTTAAATTGAGTTTAAACTTCAGTCCTCCAGTGAGTGATTACTTTTCAAAGCATAGAAGACTCTTGGCCTGCACATACATGCTATTTCAGCACTGACTGTTCATGCATCACTTCGAAGATCATTCTGAGGAGTGAGTGTCTGCACTGTACTTGCTGCTGTGGGTAACTTGAGGCCGTGGGTCTCTAGCTGGGGGCCTTACTGCAGCCTCAAACCTACCAGAACCTCTCTGTTCACTGTTAAGGGCATTGCCACTGCTACAAAGGGGACAGAATTATTTCCTTCTAAAAAATGATCTCCCCAAGAAAAGCCAGCTGCTAGTGCTAATGGTAAGAGAAAACAGAAGGGATCCAAAAAAGTGCTGGTTCTCACCCAGTATGATTGGCAGCCTCTACGATGGATATCCCCCAGTGATCCCACCTCCTGGGTTTTATGCCTTTGTGTAATCCTTTCCCATTGTGGGTGGTCTGGGTCTAGTGACTTGCCTTTACTGAATAGAATCCAGTAAAAGTGACAGGACGTCATTTCTGAAATTAGGTTACAAAAAGACTGTGGCTTCTGTATTAATCACCTTTTTTTGTTCTCTAGCTTGCCTGTTTGGCCTTTTTTGTTCTCTAGCCTGCCCTGTTGAGCAGCCCTAAGGAGAGGCCCATGTGTCAAGAAATTAATACCTCCAGCCAACAGCCTATAAGATCCTGAGGTCCTCAGCCCAAAAGCCTTCAAGGAACTTAATCCTGCCAGTAACCTTGTGGGTAAGCTTGGAAGTGGACCTTCTGAGTCCTGCAGACAGCCACATGAGTGAGCTTGGAAGTGGATCCCCCTTTGAGCCTTCAGATGAGTGCAGCCCTGGTCAACACTTTGAATGGAGCCTATGAGAGACCCTAAGCCAGGGGCACCCAGCTAAGCTGTGCCTAGATTCCTGCTCCACAGGAATTGTGAGATGATATATGTTTGCTGATTAAGCTGCTAAGTTTTGGAGTAATCTGTTATGCAGCAATAGGTATACCAGATACAGATTTTTAAGATATATTCAACCATGTGGAAGGCTTAAGCTACAATGATAGCTCTGTTTATAACAATTGGGGATTCACAGATATTAGCTCATATCCCTCAAGAGTCTACAACATCTCCCACTCCTTTGATTCTGTTTATATTTTAAAACAAATATAACATCAAACTATAGTGACAGTTGCACATTCTATTTTTTCTGCTTGATAGGTTGTAAGCATTTTCTCACCTCATTAAATATTCTTCAAAGCATTCTTTGTTCTCAGCATCTCTTCAGTAGTCCATCATGAGTATGCCAACATTAAGTCATTCCCCTCTCTTACTTGTTTTGAGTTTAAAGTAGGGTTTTACCTTTTGGGGTCCCATCTATCAGTATGTTTCAGCCCCTCCATTCAGGGCCTACAGGGAGAGTTTGTGGAAGGTGGAAGGCAGGATTGCCTGTGGTTAAGCGTTCCTGAAGTTGCATCAAGCCTATACCATTTCCTGGCTATATAACCTTAACTCCCCTGGACCTCAGTTTCCCCTTCTAAACAGTGGAGTAATAACTAAGCCTACTTCGCAGAGTTACTGGAAGCATCATTGAGTTAACCCAAGTTAAACACAACAGAGTGCCTGACAAATTTTAGGGTATATAGACACAAGCCAGACCATAGTACCTTCATCTCCCTGGCAAGTCCTGGTGCATCACACATCATATTGACTTGTCCTACATTCCAGCTGACCTCCGGGAGGGGGTTGAAATGGGAGGTCCATGAGGGATTGCCAACCTCTAAAAGATTCTAGACTATTCCCTCTTTTTTAAAAGCCCTTTGGTTTCAACAGTACAAAGTACATCTGAGCTTTAAACAACTAGCCAAAGCAAAAAGAATTGGAAAACCCTTTAATTTATTTACCATAACATAGGTGCCTGGACTTGTGTTCAGCATCCTGGAGTGTGTCAAATACTAGCATAGTGTCTGCTTACATGTGTGTAATCTGGGCAAAGAGCTGGAGCTTCTCATCTCAGGCACTTTACAGTCCTTGTCCTGAGTCTGAATGAGAACCTGCCACCCTCTCCCCCACCCCACCCCCACCCCTGAGCAGATGCTGCAGCTCAGCTCCTACCTGGTCCCAAGCCCCTGGCCTTCTAGCTGCTATCAGGCCAAAGAGCACAAGGACACTGCTCAGAGGGACCCGAGGGTAATGGGGGTCTGGGGGCTGCACAGGGATGGGGGTGGTACTGGAGAAGACACAGTTCTCACTGCTGCCAGGTGTGAGTTCAGCACTTGCAAAGTTTATAACTTTACATCTGGTCCTTCCTCATTCTTTCCACCTGCCTTTTGTGCATGACATGAATGCTCTCAGAGATCCACCTGCCATGGTCCTAGGGGGAGGGAGGAGGCAGGGAGCTATTTGGGAATAGCCTGGAGAGCTGACCCTGCAGAATCTCCCCAAAGTCAGGGTATGGTTATAGGATTTCAGTGGAAATCTCAAGGGGACTGTTCCAGGCTTGTCCCCAACTCCAACCCACAGGTTCAGTGCTTTGGCACCGAGAACACTGCTAGAGGCAGAAAGAATTCAATTCTGGGCTCCTGCTTGGCCTCTCCCCATCCAGGCTTGGACTCTGGACCAGCCCCAGTGAGGACAAGGTTTCAGAGACTGCAGGGCTCTGTGGCCCTGGAAATCACAAAGCAGAGGGGAGAGGCCCTCCCCAATCCTAGCACTCAAACCTCCTCACACCAGTCCTCAGTTTCTAGGACTTCAGCTCCTAGAGTGCCTGGGCCAGGATCCCACCAGGGGAAGGAGGAGCAGTTAGTGGTGTTTCAGGTCCCAAGAAAAGCTGTGTGACCTTGGACAAACAACTTCTCTGAGCTACCCCTGAAAAAGTAGAATGACAATATGGATTTTGCAGGACAATCACAAGGTTGAAATAAGACAGTAGTTGTGACAGGACCTGGCAAAATGGTGGGCATGCAGTGATGGCTTCCTTTCCCTGGTGAAATCCTGGTTCAGCTGATCAGCCAAGAAAGGCGGCCTCCAGTGCAATGGAGGAGGTGCCCATGTGCCAAGGCTGTTTCTGAGTCCAAGGAAGGGGCCAGCCTAGTTCTGGGGGCCAGTTAGAAGTGGACTTGAGCAGAGGAGAGCAAGGGGAAGGCCAGGAGAGGGTGGGGGCTGGGATTCACACCCAGTCCTTGCCCATCTGCTGTTGAGGAAGCAGCCTTATGTTCCCTGCCCTGCAGATAGCCCAGTCCCAGAGCAGCTGCGGGGCTGTGGGGTGAGAACTCCGGCTTCCCCCTGGTGGCGTGCTCCAGCCTGAGGGACTGTAGAGAGGTAGGCTGGGCTGGGGGGCTGGGCAGGAGGGTGTTGAGCTTCGAGGAAGGCCTCAGTAGGCCTGAGCCAGTGGGCAAGGCAGATTGGATAGGACTAGTGGACAGGTGGGCCGAAGATGAAGTGACCGCAGTGGGACCAAGGGACAGCGAGGGCAGAGGGGACAGGAGGAGGCCAAGGGAACCGTGAGGCTGTGGATCTGGAGAGAGTTGCTGAGCCGAGGGAGAGGAGACAGGGGTCTGGAACAGGCCTGGCTGTTCCTGGCAGCCTTGTTGTTCATGGGGCACGGGGCTTGGGGGCCGCTCAGCCGGGCCCCAGCAGCCAGGGGACACTGGAACCAAGCAGGTGGCACAGTCCATTGGGCACAGGCGCTCATGCATGTGCAAGGTCTGACTCCACCACGCCAGCTCTGCCTGAAGGGCCTGGATCTCCTTCCGCAGGGCGTGGTTGTGTTTCTCCAGTGACTCATGCTGCTGGGGGGAGAAGCAGATGTTAGCCAGAATCAGGGGCCCAGCATGAGCCCTATTTCCCAAACTTCCAGGGTCCTCAGTTTAGGAGGAAAGACATCACTGCCACCTGATTGCCCTTTGGCTACTCTCTGGCCAGCCCTCCATAACCACCAGCAAGTCTCTCCAACTCTACCTCTTACTAGGGTTCAGATCTGCCTGCTCTCCAACCCCACTGCCAGTCCCCTCAGCCGGCCAGCCTGGGATCTCCACTCACCCAGGAGCCCCAACAGCTTCCTAACTGGTGCTCCCCAAAAACCACCCTGTTCTCTTGGCCCAGAGGAGACATTCAGTGACTGCATCATTAATGGAACATCAAAGCCCTTTAGAAGGGAGGGTATAGCTAAGTGGTAGAGTGCGTGCTTAGCATGCACAAGGTCCTAGGTTCAATCTCCAGTACCTCCATTAAAATAAATACACCAACAATCGCAATTACCTACCCACCTCTAAAAAAAGCCCTTTAAAGGCTCCCTGTGCTTAGTGGCCCCAGCTCACACCTCCAGTTTTATCTCTCCAATTTCTCCTGCTCCTCCCATTTCCTGTTCCTCAAATGGACTCTGCTTCCTCCCATTTCAGGTCTCCTCCACCTGGACACTTCCAGCACCCCCATCCCTGGGCTAATCCTGACATGGTCTTCTTGTGACAACTTAGATGTCCTTCTGTCTGCTTAGTGCCACTACCAGACCTCCCCAGAGCCCAGAACTCGCTCACTGAGGCACCAGGGGCGGGGTCCAGGGTAATGTTTTACAGGGCAGCATCACAAGTGCAATCTCTTCAGCATTCCTGAGTCAGCATTTGGGTTCTGTACTGCTGAACGCTGGGTTCTGACAACCCATTGGGACAATCAATAATCAATGTGCAGTTCTAAACAACCATTTATGACAACAATGGTGGAAAACACAAAAAGAACTTTATTTCCACAGCTCACTAGGCTGAGTGACTTGTTTTGGTTCCCTCCTCCCCACCCCCTTTTATGGACACTTTTTCAAAGAAGAAGCTGCAAGGATGCTTTACATAAAAATATTGCTTAGGCCATGGACTCAAAATTCTAACAGGCCTCAAAGCCACCAGCAGCCCCCTTCCCAAGCTGATTTCTGCTGTGGAATGTGGAATGACATTTTTTAAACATGTCATTAGGTCACCCTACACCTGAGTTCTCTAAAGACTTCAATTCACCTCCAGAAATTGAGTCACTCACTCATTTATTCGCCACCTTCTGGTTGCTCAAATATCACCTCTTCCAGGAAGGCTTCCTTAGTTTTCCATCATCTCACGTGCCCCACTCCCTTTCCTCTTCCTTGCTTTAATTCTTCCCATCTGATATCCTAAATACCTCATGGATCATTTATTTGTCTGTCTGGCTCCCCCATGGAAATATGAGCCCTGGGGAGGGTGAGCCAGACTTTTATCTGTTGTGTTCATACAGCTGTATCTCCAGTGCTTAGAACTGTGCTTGCCACACAGGAGATACTCAATAGGCATTTCTGGAAGAAATGAATAAACAAATGCATGATCTCTATCCTTGCCAGGCAAGTGTCATCCTGGGCATCAGTCCTTACTCTCGTGCATTCCACAGGGTGCTGCTCTCTCACGCTCATGCCAGCACTATTCCATTTGCGGGCAATGCCTTTTCTAAACCTTCATTCATTTGGAAAACTCCTATTCATCCTTCAAAACCAGCTCAGACTTCATCTCTATATTACCTCGACACTACTACTTGTGTGTTGGCCCCACCTCTGTGCTCCCAGAGCACTTTATTCTGACTCCATCTTTCACTCCACAGGGAATTATTTAGTCCCTTCTATTTGTCAGGCACTGTTCCAGGTGATGGGGAAACAGCAGGGGACAGAATAGTTCTCAGCCCTCATGGTGCTTACAGTCTGGCGAGGGAGACAAGCAATGATGAACATCTAAATATGTGATAGAAGTTCAGTGCTAACCAGAAAAATAAAGCAGAGGAACAAGGATCTTATAGTTTAGAAAGGCCCTTCAGAGGAGGTGACATTTGAACCAAACAACCAAAAAGAAGTGAGGATCTAGCTAGACTGCTGTCTGAAAGTAGAGGCAAGAGTCAGGCGGAGTCCCTGAGGCTGGATCTGCTTGGCCAGTGAAGGAACAGGGAGAACAGAGTGCAGGATGTTAGGAGAGGAGAGGGACCAGTGTTGATGGGGCCGCAGATAGTGTAGGGCCTTTGGGTGTGGAGGGCTCTGAATTTTATTCATCACTATGAGGACTAACATGTATGTGTATGCAGCCCTCCCAAAGGCCAAGTCCTGAACCCAGGTCTTAATTGTCCCTCTGGGATGGAACTGGTGGTGTCCTTTCTCTCTGCACAGAGAAAGAAGGGAAGCTCAAAGTCAGATTACCATCCAAGAGGCAAGTGCAGGTGCCATTCCACCAGGCTTCTTTGCCTCCTTAGTCCTGCCAGTGGGTGGTGTCCTGCCAATGGGCGGGGATTATTGTCCCCATTTTCAGATAAGGACAGTGATGCTCAGCAAAGAAAGTGCCTTGTGGTTAGTGAGTGCCGCAACTGGGACCCTAAATCCAGCCCATCTGAACTCTGAGCCAGTTTCCCACAGTGTGATCTTGGCCACCCACATCAGAACCCTAACAGGCAGCTCCCCGGGGCCTATTCCAGCCTCCTGAGGTGGGTCCCGGGTGGGAAGGGGTTGGGGATCTGTGTTTAATGAGTGCGTCACCTGGTCACTGGGCCAGGTTCTCCCTGTTTGCTTCCATTTCTTGTTTCCTCGCCCTAGACTGGGGATGCCTTGAGGGCAGGCCTGGACTGAGGATGCTCTGTTATGTCCCTGGAGCCCAGCATGTATATGGCACATGGTTTCCACTCAACACTCAGGAATTTCCAAATCTCAACTGCAGAGCCCTTCCCTCCTTCCAGATTCAGGCCACCTGGAACATACAGCAGTGTAGGGGGAACTGCTCATAGGTGGGATGGAGAAGAGGTGGTGAGGCCAGGTAAGTGGCATCAGGGATGGGAAGGGAGGCATCCCCCACCTGGTGCAGGGTGTCCGCCTTGTTCGTGTGCTTCTGCCGGCTTCTCTGCGCAGCCGCCCGGTTCTTCTGTTTCTTCTTCAGCTGCCTCTGAAGCTCCTCAGGGTCCTATGGGGGCGAGAGGCAGAGGGCTCAGGGGTCCCAGCAGGGCTGGCTAGCTACCCAACCATACCCTTCTTGAGTCAAGACCCCGAGGGCCCCCTTTATCTCAGAAGCCCTGTCTCCTTTGGCATCCACACCTCCATCACAGACACGGCACACCTGGTTGGAATGCCAGCCTCACCCACATGTCCTGCTCACATCTCACATTGAGGCTGCACAGGCGGGGAAGCTGAGAGCCTGAGATTCAAACCCGGATGGAACTGACTTCACATCCACACTCTCCTTAGCCGTGTTGCTCTGGGCAAGTCACTCACTCCCTGGGTCCAGTCGCCTCATCTGTGCAGTGGAGGCACCAGTGCCTTCCTCACAGGCCAGAAAGTAGGCAGCCCCAGGCCAGCCCAGAGGAATTAATAAAAGTCGGCTGCTGTTGTTTGATCGCCATCCTTTCTACGGTCCAGGTGTTGATTTCCCTAACCGTGAGCTCTGTCTATGAAGGCGGGGCAGGGTTCTCATTCAGCCCCACACACCCATGCCCAGCTCAGGCCAAAGCTGATGTTCACTTACGCAACAAATATCTGTTGAGCACCTACTATGTGTCATGCCACTCAGCTCTGGGGACACAGCAGCAAGCAAAAGTACCGGCCCTCCAGTTCTCCCATTCCACTGGGACAGCAGCCCAGAATGAATGAATTGAGTCCCTTCTGACAGAAGAGTGGACTCAGAGGTCAATAGCTGTGACTGGGGTTCGTAAAACTTAGATGAAATACTTAACCCAGATGCTCAGAGTTCTGGAAGTTCAGGCAAGAGGGAACATTGGAGACCCCACAGTCCACTCTGGGAGGTGTGTTCTGAGGGTAGGGACCACAGGCAAGACCCTGGCCTCCCCAGCTGAGGACTCTGTACTCCTAGGTTCTCAGCCACAGGAGGCCCACTCCAGGTGCTGGAGAGGCAGGAGCTTGGGGGAAAGACCTGCATCCAGAGAACAGGGCGGGCCTCTGGTACCTGGGTCCTGGGAGAGGGGCAAGGCCTCCAAGGGAACCATAGCCAGAGAATTTGGAGAGGGGAGAGAAGGCTCTCATGAAGACAGTGAGAGGAGAACAGGTGGGTTAGGAGAGAGCAGTATTCAGAGGCCAAGTTCTAAACTGGAGCCTGGATCTGCAATACGAGACCAGGAAATCCCTCATTCCAATCCTCTAAGGAAACCGAGGCCCAGAAGGGGTGTGTGAGCTCTTGGCTAACACAGCCCTTGTGAACAGAGCTGGCACCGGGGACGCTGGGGCATATTCCTCTTCTTATCCCCTGACCCTGGTCCCCTATACTCACCGTCCCGCTCAGCAGCCCATTGCCCCCGCAGAGCTGCATGGTTGGGCAGGAGAACAGAGGCTCGCACTCAGTTCAGGGTGTCCCTCAGCTGCTGTGACCTCCCAAGGCCCTCTAGGGGCCCAAGGAAGTGGCAGCTCTTTAAATCTCCAGTGACCACTCCGCCCCCAGCAAGCCAAGTTTCAGTTTCTCCTAAAGCCACCGGCTGCTCAGAATCCTGGGCTTGGGTTGGCTCACGTGGCTGGAATTTCCTAACATGAACTGGCCTTCCGGTTGGGCCCCTTCTCTGGAAGGAGGACGGTGGAGAGTTGCCAGAGGAGGGAGGCTGAAGACCAGGTGTAGGGAGGGTGTTTGGGAGAGGGAGGCAGGCTGCCAGAGACTGAGCCAAGAGGAGAAGGCAACGGGGGACCAAGGGCTCACATGGGTTATGGGAGAAACTCTGGGCTCTACAATTGTAGGAGCCCAAGTTCACAGCCCACCTCTGGCACATTGGAGCTGTGAAGCTTTGAGAAGGTAATTTACCCCCTCTGAGCCTGAGTTTCCTCATTTGTAAAGGGAGTAGGGGGATGATACAAATGCCCACTCACAGGCTTGATGTAGTAACTAAGCGAGCTAATACAACCACCCCCAAACCCTGTGAGACCAATGTTGAGGCATGTCTGCAAAAAAAAGCAATGCCCCTTAAGTAGAAGAACAGATGGATAAGTTACTGTGTTTTCATACAACAGACCACGCAGCAGTAAAGACAGGGACGTTTAGCAGTTAAGAGCACAGCTTCCAAGCTATGTGACTTGGGTACACAATTTCATCTTTCTGTGCCTCTGTTTCCAAATCCATAAAGTGGGAATAAAAATCATTTATTGTCAAATTTAAATGAGTTAAGGCACATTAAGGCAGTTGAAACCATGCCTGGTGCAGAATGAGGGCTCAACAAATATTCACAACTATAATATGATGGAAGATTCAAAGCTGCACTTATCATCATGCCTAAAAGTTCAAAACATCCAATTGCATGAAAATAACAAGCTGCAACAAGATCTGGGCAACATAATTTCTCTAAGGTTGAATAATATGGGTATGTAATTATATGCTAAAAGTATGAAAATAGGCATGAGAATGAGAAACGCAAAATTCCGAGAGTGATGGCCTGGCAGGGGTGGGGGTGGAGATGGACTGAGGGAATACACAGGGACTTCAGTTGTGTCTGTGGTGTTTTGTTGCTTCAACTGTGGGAATACAGTTGTCTGTGATAATATGATTATCTACACTTAGGAGTATACCTGGTATGTTTCACTACAAAAAATTCTGTTAAGGACTTGGCAAACCCTGAAGCCCCAGGCCAACCTGCATGGTTGCTGTATCTCTAAGAGGGACCATGCTTGGAAGGGACAAGAGTTTGGGGGATGGCAGAGCCATTAATTCCAGTCTGAGAACAACATAGCAACTGATGAGCAGTGGAGAGTCCTGTGACCGGATGACTAGGGCATTGAGTCCTGAGGGCTCAGGGCTGATGGTGTGGGATCACAGGAATAGCAAATAGTGTGGATTTGATCTTCTGATAGGTAATAATGTCCTGAAGTACTGTGTAGATGAATTCACAGCTGCCTCTGTGGGGAGTAGGGGTTCGAGGGTAAATCTCAATAGTAGAGCACATGCTTGGCACGTACAAGGTCCTGAGTTCAATCCCCAGTGCCTCTGTTAAGGGGGACGGGGAAAAAAAAAAATCCCAACACAGCTGCCTCAGAGCTTATTAGAAAAGAACACTGAAATTCATTAGCAATGTCTGCTGTGCCATGATTGATTAATGCTGTCTGTCATGAGCAGGGTATTGAGAGTAATACTCTCCTGCTATGCCCAGAAATGGGCACGAAAACAGTTTGGACTTTAGAGTCAGACTTGACTCTGACATCTGGCACTCCACTCATCAGATCTGTCACCTGGAACCTCAGTGTCCTCCTATGTGCACTGTGGATGACAAAGAAATCATACCTATTTACAGAGTTGTTTTGAAGATGGAAAAGAATGCGATGTGAAGAGAGCTCTTTGCATATTGTGAAGTACTATCTGGGTAGAATCCATTCCCATCCCTGAGATTTGTGGGTACACAGGATTGATGCAGCCTCATAATTTAAGTCTGGGTGGGTGGGATTGGGTATGACAGCTGGGCCTGGCTCTCTTTGCTTGTGAGGTGCCTGGGAGCAGAGGCTGAAGCGAGGCATCCCATGCAGTGAGGCTGTCCTGATTTCTCTGAAATATTTTTGTTTCCCAGAAACCAGGAGGGCTGGGACTTCTTGCCTGAGGCAGGCACCTGAGGGGCTCATTAAACCAAGAGCTCCTCAGGGAAGAATCCAGGGGAGTCACCGCACATGATGTAACTGTGAAAAGACATCTGGATAGGAAAGTCTAGGGCCCAAGTATCCCCACCCCAGCCCCCAGCCCCAGACCTTGACTCCAGTCTTCCCTTCTCTAGACCCTGGCATCAGGGTCTAGAGACCCTGTGAAGGCAAGACAGTCAGCAAGTGTGCCTATTGCCCCTCTCAGAAGGCCACAGCCCATGAGGAAGATCAAAGAAGGCAGCATTTATGGCTTGATCTCCCTGAGGAGTGGCAGGGAGGAAGGGACACAGAGTGGGTAATATTTAACCATGAATGGCTGTGCAAGGCTGGCAGGACAGGGTTCAGGACCATCCAGTACAACTTCTCACTTAGAATGTGAGGAACTAATGACCAGAGAGGCAAGGTCACCTGGGGGAAGGGAGCGGAGCTGGAGGGAGGACACACCTGTCTCCTCCAGCCCTCAGTCTTTCTCCACACCCAGCATGGAAGAGCCTGGTGCATGCCTCAGTGCATGAAGGCTTGGAGGCCTCCCAAGCTACAGTGAGAGCTCCTGGGCAGCAGGATCGTTGCCTGTCTCACTCTCTGAAGCATCCCCAGTGCCTCAAACACTGTCTCCCTGTAACAGGTGCTCAATTAATAAATACATGAGTGAAAGTCAAGCAGGCAGCTTGCCATCTGGGAAGCCCAAAAGCTTCCTGGATGACTTTAAAAAAACTCCCACTTTACTCTTTCCCACAGGACCTTCTCTGGGTTCCTGGGGGACTCTCCCTAACCAACCTCCTCATTTTACCAGTGGGGAAACTGAGGCACAGGGAGGGGATGGTCACACAGCTGGTTTGGGAGAAGCCAGGATACATTGATACCCTGTCCCAATTTCTTCCCACACTTTCTGGGGTTGAAGAGATGTCGGGAGTCTCCAGCTACCCAGGCATAAGAAGCCCTCTTTCTAGGTCCCCCACCATGTGCAACCCTCATTTGAGGCCTGGCCTCCACAGGGTACCTCGAAGAAGTTTCAGATGATGGGTAGCAGAGAAAGAGTCCAGGTGGCTGCTGGTAGGGCTGAGGCTGGCTATCGACTTCCCATTCGCAGTTGTGGATGGGTCTTCTGGAAACTAAGCCTCAGCTGGGAGGGTTCACAGCCTAATGATGTGTAGGACGCATTGACTGGCAGGGCAAGGGAGGAGGGTGACAGCCTGCTTCTGTGAGGGCATCTGTGGTGGGCAGGGGGCATCTCCTGTTAGGGAGATCAGAGAAGGCTTTCCAGAGAAAGAGCTCTTTGGGGAGGACATTGAAGAATGGGGAGGCTCAATCCCAGGGCCTGGAACTTGATCTTGAGCAAGTCATTTAACTAACCTCTTTATGCCTCCCTGTGAAATGGGGGTGATAACATAAGTATTTAATGATGTAACATAGTAAAGGGATTAGAATAGTGCCCGGCACACAGTAAGTCACATAAACATCTGTTAAACTTTTAAACAAGTGCATTTGATAAATAACTGATGAATTTTTTGTTCATATAACAGCAGGCTTATATTCTGTTTTATGATGATGATGATGATGATGAAAAATGGCAGAGTGCAAGAACAGAAATGAGATTTTTTTTCTAATGAAATATATTTAATGAAGAGAGAGTTAGTGATTGTGTCCATATGTAAGAAGCAGCGCTTAGTATTTGATGAAAATGACTCAAACTTTCTCATGCCTACAAAGGAGTCTCAGTAAGAGATGAGCAATTAGGGTTATTTGGATTCTTACTTTTATAAATGAACTAAGCTTAAGTTACTGAAAAATGTAGAGTATAACAGCTTCAGGCATGGCTGGATCATGATGCCCAAACAGTGTTATCAGGAGTCAGTGTCTCACCCCATCTGCTCTCCTCTGGGCTGGCTAATTCTCAGGCAGGTCCTGCTCATGGTGGTAAGATGGCCATCAGAAATACCAGCGTAGCTGCCCTAGGAGGAGGGTGCATCCCTCCACTTGCTGCCACTTTTCCAATAGTTCCAACAAAGGTCCCAGGCCTGGCTCTCCTTGGTCTGGCTTGAGTCATGTGGCTATTCCTGACATCAGGTATAGTGGCCAGGAGAGAGGATGAGACAGGCAAGGCTGGGGTCCCATAGGGACTAGAAGTGAGGGAGGGGAAACTTTCAGAGGGCATTGGGGTGCTGTTGGCAGGAGAAGGGGAAATGGATGGTAGGCTGACACCACCACCTTGGCTTAAATTCAGATATGAGGAATTTGACGCTCAGCAGTACATCCCTGGGCCAGGTCACATCCCCAGGTAGGGTGGACTCAAAGCCCCGTATGTCTCTGACACCAAGCCCAGCACTCTCTCATTGCTTCACAGGGACACATAAGCAGGAAAGCAAAGTCTTGCTAAGGGGACGGCTCCAGATGAACTGGATGCTGGGCAAGGACTGGGGCGGTGACATCCTGGGGACTCCCCAGGGCATAGGAAGGAAAAGACTGACTTTCACTTCAGCACAGTATCTTGACTATGTGAACTCTCATTAAAGCTGGAATCTGCAAATAGCTAGGCTTCCCAGGAACTGGGTGACTTCACCAGGGCTCTGTGATGCCATCACTACCCTGTCCTCGGTCAGAGCTGGCGCACATTCCCACTCCTCCAGTCCTGCCGGGCCCTTGCTGCCTCCAAAACTTTGTGCTTCTCACTGCTATTCCTAGGAACGTACACATCTTTCTGGGAAGCTAACTCGAACTTTTGGAAGTGGGAAGGGAGTGTAAATAATAAACAGTTGAGTGTTGAAGAGTCAGAAAGACTCCCAGGGCTCGGTGGGATATGGCAGTGGTAGCCACAGCTCCAGGATTTTCCCAAGTGGTCCAAGTCCCAGACAGGCTTGAGTTCAAATCCCTGCTCTGCCTATTCTAGCCGTGTGACCTTGGACAGGGCCCTTGGTTTCTCTGGGCCTCAGTTTCCTTGTTTGCATAATGGGCTGTCACGATGACTGAAACCACGTACAGAAAGCAGTCACCAGTGGGCTCCTTTCTTGTTCTAGTGTCCCTGGCTGGCCCTCCCTTGTGATGTCACAGTCCCACGATCCACTTTGGATGGCAGAGAAGCCCAGGCTGGGCACCCGCTGAGGTCCTGGAAACTGGAGAGAAAGGACGGTCACCCCGGCCCTGGAGGGAGCCTTTCCACCCGTTAGACGGCTCTCTCCCTTCTTATCTTCTGCGTCGGTTCCCACAAGAGCACTGAGAGGCAGGAAGACCTCACTCAGAGGCTGGTTCAGGAAGCGGCCAGCCAGGGTCACGAGCAAGGGCTTGGAAGGCTGGGGTGGGGTGGGGGATAAAACCCCACCATGCGGCCAGCGACTCACAAGCTCAGACAAGAGAGACTTCGCCTTGGAGGACGCAGCCCAGGACTGTACCAAGGGTGCCAAGAGCTTTGGTGAGGCAGGTTGGCCATCAGTCATGGTCAGAAGATTCTAGAGATTGTCGTCCAGTCTGTGCTTTACAGCTGGGGAAACTGAAGCTCAGTGAGCTGAAAGGATTTGGCCAAGTGCAAGGAGGTGGCAGAGCCATACTGTGCTCTTCCTTCTTACTCTTGACTGATCCAGCTAACATCTCCCAGCCCGGAGTGGAAATAACGGGGACACAGGGCATCCTCAAAAGAAGGGGGAGCATTCGTACCTGTGGCAGAAACCTGCTTTGGGTTAGCAGGGGAAGGACTGCTGACCTAGGTTGAAACACCAAGGAAGATGGGGCCTCCCACAGGAGTTCCAGGTTCCTGAGCCAGGAGGGGCCCCCAGACAGAGGAGGGCTAGGAAGTCCTCTTGGGAGAACTGGGTTCACCTGCAGCACGTGTGCTCCCAGGTGTGAGGCCTCAGGCAGCCTTGTGCCCTCTCTGGGGCTCAATTTCCTCATGTGTCAAATGAAGGAGTGTGATGACTGACTTCTGAGGGCCCCCTTGCCATGGCTGGAGGAAGGGACCAGCCTGAGGCCTCTTGGGAGGCGGACACCTCCAAGCCCAAAGGGAGTCATGCCCTTTGAGAGAACAGAGCATGTACTTTCCTGAACAAGGGTGTGAGCATTGAACTGAGAGTGGATGGACGTGTGGGCACAGGAGACCCAGCACTGCTACTTCCTTACCTTCCAGGCCTCAGCTCCCACTCCGGACACCTGCAGGATGGTGGCTCTGAGAGGCCCTCCCCGGTTTGGACCTGGTCTGGGCATGGACCTCTGTGGGATCTCAGAGGACAGAGTGGGAGCCAGGCCTGCCTTGGTGTGGGATTCGAGGCGTCTGGCCATTAGGAACAAGGCTGATGAGGGTCTGCTGCTTTCTGGCTGAGTGAGCCGCTGGAAAGCAGTTAAAGAACCCTCTGCCCATTCTAGTCACTCAACAGTTATTTACTGAGCATCTACTATGTGCAAGCCCTGTTCTAGGTACTGTGAGACATCTGTTTAAAAAAAAAAAGGGAGCTGGGGATAGTTCAGTTGTAGAGTGCATGCCTAGCATGCACAAGGGTCTGGGTTCAATCCCCAGCACCTCCATCAAAAAACAAGTCAATAAATAAACCTAACTTCCCCAACAAAAATTTTTTTAAAAAATCCTTTTTGGGTGGGGGGTGGGAAGGAACAGACTGGGATTTCAAAATGTAGAACAGATAAACAAGATTATACTGTATAGCACAGGGAAGTATATACAAGATCTTATGGTAGCTCACAGCGAAAAAAATGTGACAATGAATATATGTATGTTCATGTATAACTGAAAAATTGTGCTCTACACTGAATTTGACACAACATTGTAAAATGACTATAACTCAATTTAAAAAAAAAACCACTAAATCCCTGCCCCATGGTGATTTCATTCTACTGGGGATGGAGAGGTGGGGGAGATTAAATGTAATAAATTAAGGGAATTATCAGGCTGGTAGAATGCCTTAAGTGTCATGGGGCAGCATAGAACAAAATAAAGGATTTGGGGAACGTAGGTGGGGGATTGAGTGGTTTCAAACTGAAATAGGTGGGTCAGGCTGGGCTTCACTGAAATATTGAACAAAAAAATTTTTGGAGATATTGGACATTTGAGCAAAAAGCTGAAAAGAGGGAGGTGTGACCGGAAGGTATGGGTTAGGGGTGCTGGTCCCTAATGCCGTGGCTGGTTGGAAGATTGGTCAGGGGAGGAGGAACAGGTAATAGGGGCACAGAGCCCTGGGGACCACTCCTGCAGGGCCTGGGGGGACACTTAAGACCTTGGGCTCTAACACTGAAAGGTATGGGGAGCACTCAGCAGACAGTGCAGGGCTTTGAGCAGAGGATGGACAAGATCTGAGCACAGGTTAGAAAGGTCCCTCTGTCTTGGGGAGGAGGAACAGGGAAACCTGCTGAGAGGCTCCTGAAGCTATCTGGTTGAGTAGAGCCTCTGGCTCACCTGTCAAGTGGAGATAACGTGGTACCTGCCTCTCAGGTTGCTGAGTGAAGGCACAGCAGCTACTCACCCCCTATCCTAGCCCCACTCACCAGGCCAGGCTCTGCGGGAACAAGGAGCATCTGGTATAGCCCTGCTCTTGAGGACGAGGATGCCACAGGCATGGGTCAGGTGAACAGGGACAGGACTGTTGGAAGAGCTCAGATTTACCATCCCTTAACCACTCCTAAGGTTCTGGAAAGGCCTGAGGATGTCATATGCCCTGAGAAGGACATGTAACAGCTCATTGTCATCTGGAAGTTGGAGAGGATACCTCTGCCTCCCACAAGAGGCAGCTGGGCTGACATCTGTAATGAGGATGCTCAAATAATCTAACTCGTCATTTGAGGCATTCGGCTGTGGCCTGCAAGCTGTACACACCCACTGGGGACAGGGCCACCCTTGGATACTTAAGGCCTATCGGGAGTTAAGGGGTGGGAGTACCGGGGCAGGCCAGGGAGGACTATGGTCTACAGGCAGTTGCCCGTTCAGTGACTAGGTTATACATTCAACCTTCCAGCTCTGTTTACTAGTTAGTAGGACAAAACTTACACTTGGGTATGTCAACAAGTGCTGGCTGGTGCCTCTGTCCTATGCATGTGGGCCCCCGAATAAAACTTCATCATGAATGTGTCTCACCAGCAAGAACAGCAGCATTCCTCTTAACAAAACTGTAACTTTATTTTGAACAACCTCATAGGAATATTATAGTTTAAAGAATCAAATAGAAAATTCATCTAGAGTACATACAAATAAATAAAGACACTACACAGATACACTTCTTGCTAATGCTTAACGATCAGTAATTACACTTAAGCGGGGTCTTTCCCTCTGGCTTTTGTTGTTGTTGTTGCTCCAGAATAACAAAATTTCCTTTATGATTATAAAGGTGACACATGAAGTGGACTATCTGGATCAAAAAGGGTATATCTCTTAAAATTAAAATCATAATGCCAAATTCTCCTCCCCAGACATTGGGTAAACACACCCTTTTAAAAGGCATCTAGAACTCTATCCTCTAGTCACAATCCACTTACAATCCTCAAGAAACTCTCCCTTCAAATGCAGGTTGCACAGCTGTCAGGATTTGTGTATTTCCATTTCATGATTCTTTCTTGTGAATATATATATATACACACACACACATACACACACACAGTTATATATAACTACAGCTCCAGAGATCTACTTTCCCAGTTTTCTTCCAAATGTATTTCCCAAAGATTTTATTTCCTCAAGTGCACCCTTTCCTCCCTTCCATGAGCAAAATGAAAAAACTGTCACTAGGCCCCCTACTCCTCCCCACCCCCACCCCTGATTTCTAACTACTGGCAATTATTATTCAAAAGTTCAATACAATTACTCCCTGGTCTCTTACTGTTTCATCAAGCTTTAAGGTTGTTTTTCAAATTGGTATCTATTGGAATCCTACTCTGCAGGCCCTAGGAAGCTACACTAACAGCTTGGACAGGACAGGGCTTTAAAACCTGATATTTAAACAAGGATTTCAATGCAAGTAGTAGTAGTAGTGAAGTAGAAAATTCCAGAAGTGCTTAGGGCAATATTTTAAGTTTCCCTCAAACCTGCTCCAGAGTTAACAAATGAATTGCAGCAATCTTCAAATGTTGTGACTGACTCACTGTGTATACACACCCATATAAATATCTCAAACAAACATTTCAACAAATACCACTTACCTTCACTTCTTGGGCAAAGACAGCGGTGTTTTCTGTTCTGTTCTGATCACTCTAATTTTGCTAATGTGACTAGATTGAACCACATGAAACTAGTATCTTTGTTGTCAAAGTGGTCAAACACGGGCAATTTCATACGATTCAACTTATTTGTGACACCGAAATTATTTCACAATCTACTTAATGGGGCTGTATTCCTGAGCGTGGAAGAAACATTGTTTAGGAGGTAATAGTTATTTTAAAAATTAAAATGGGTTTGAAAGTCATTATTTTCACTTAATATGGCATGGACATCTTTCCACAAATCTTTCTCAAAGTCTTCATGGAAACCACCTCACATGGGTATCGCAGCTTAGGTAACTGATCCCCACTGATGGCCTTTAGATTTTTTCCCCCATGTCTTGCTGTTCCAAACCATGCCACAGTGAACTTCCCTGTCATAAATGTTCATGTGCTGGTGCTAGAATTTCTGTAGCATAGACTCATGGAGGCAGGAAGGCAGGCATCTTGTAATCTTAGTTGTGTCTCAAAGCCTTTGGAGACGAGTTATGCTCACTTTCTTCCCTTGTGCCTGGTGGAGAGTAAACAGTGCTGACCAAAGGGTCCAAGCCAGGCACCCCCTTCTGTCCAGCCCTCATCTGCCCACAACCTTCTGCAGGATGAAAAGTTCCAGCTCATGCCAGGTCTCTCCCTCTCAAAACAAACACCATGGAGGGACCTGGAAAAACGGTGTACTTTGCTGTTGACCAGACCATAGTTTAAATTGCTCTCCAAGCTCCTTAAACTTTCTGGACTCCACTATCACATGTGCAAAAAGGAAATAAGCCTCTCAGGGTTCCCGGGAGGATGAGGTAGAAAACGTGAATGCTTTATAAAATTACACAGATGTTACCCATTATCTTCAGCTGGTGCCTGACTGTTCTTTCCCAAGCATTAGACAGAACCTACTCAGCTGCCTACTTACATTTATCCTGTAGTGGCCTAGAGGAAGGGCACAAGATAAGACAATAAGGCTCACCCTTCTGAGTCTACAACTGCCTAGTCCCTTGCCTGGACTTCCTGACTTTTTCCAGATTTGAGCGCTAAGGTAAGGAACCAAACTCTTGGACAAAGTCAACGACAAAAATATTCAACAACAAATATCTACTGAGCACCTACTATACGTCAGTCACTGTGCTAAGCACCATGCGCACCTCAATTTTCTCACTGGCAAAGTAAGTTGTGCTTCTCAACAGAGAAACAATGGGCATCTTGGTTGAGACAATTCTTTGTGCGTGTCTGTCCCCTGCCCTCTAAACGACAGGGACTCTTGCCTTGTAATTAGGACAACCCAATGACGCCCCCACTCGTTTCCAAACGGCCCCCAAGGGGTATTTCCAACTGGATAGAGAACCCCCGGCCTACCCTCTACGATTCCAGGAGCCGGGGAAAGGGGGAAGCCCTGTAACTGGCAGGTTTAGAATGATGCCGAGGCCCAAGATGACCAGGAGTTGAACCTTGTTTCCGAGGAACAGAGCCTTACACTGGCCCTCGGGTGACGTCAACATGCTTGCGGCTCTCGGTTCTGAATCCTGAGTCAAAACTCCTACTCCCTATGCAACCAAGACACAACCCAGGAACTTCAGATTTCCGTTTCCACCCGAGCCTGGGCTCCTGGAAAGCAAAGAATAGCGGTGCTCTCATCACCCAAGCCCTCGGGATGCGAAGGGTTAACGCAGGTGACAGCGTAGAAGCCCCCAGCACTGCTGGAGGGACCAACCGACGCAGCCGCACTGCCTGGCCGCTTCGTGGTCACGTGGGTAGAGGACGGGCTCAAGTGAGGCGCCGGCCAATAGGCTGTGTTGTCGGTAGGCCCGATAGCCAATAGGAGCAGGGAAAGGGGTCCCGGGACTAGGAAGAAACGGCGGCCCGGAGGGGGCTACTAGGTCATGGGGCTTCTGACCATTCTGAAGAAGATGAAGCAGAAAGAACGGGAGCTGCGTCTGCTCATGCTGTATCCTCCAGGAGGCCGGAGCCGCGAGGGTAGCTGGGGGCCCCGGCCGGGCGGGTGGTGCTAGGCGCCCCCTACTGGGCACGGGTTGCGCGGCTGCCGGGCCCATACCAACTGCCCATTGTGCGTCACGCACGTGGACCCTACCATCGCTTCTGGCGGGGGGCCGAGGGGAGGCCGTACCACCGGCTCTGGGCGGGGAGGGTTCGTTTCCAAGGCCAAAGGTGGGGGCGTAAAGGCACAGCGGCTGGACCAGATGTCCCATTGTAGGGGGAGGTGGGGCCCAGAAGTGACTCGGACGCTACCACGCGTCGGTCTGGACGAAGCGTGGGGCCGCTGTCTTCTACGGCCCTAATCGCCTCCTGCCCCGTCGGAAGGTGCCAGACCCCGGCCCCGCCCCTAGGCCGGATTCCCGCGGGCGTGCGGGCCCCGCCCTCCACCCCCAGGGTAGGCGGGTGTGGACTCTGCAGGTCCTTTCGCGGGTGGGTCCAATTGTCCATCTCTTTGCTGCCTCATGGCCAGTCCGTGTCCCAGCGGTTGATGGCTTGTAAGCCCAAGGGCCCCGCTGACCTTCTCAGTCCTATGAGCAGGCATCTTCACTCCTTCGCCCTCCTCTGTGCCAGGCCCCGGGCGGTGGGTGGAGGGAGGAACTCTGATCCTAGAGCTGGGCAGGCCTCACCCCAAATTCCCCTAGGAGGGGAGATAAGACATTTATGTGTGCAAATAACTTAAACATAATATTCACACCATGTCTGTTTTAAAGAACTTTGAGAAAGGCACAAAGAAATCACTTATCCAATAAACATTTATTAAGTGCCTACTGTGTGCTAGGGACTATCCTTGGGGCTGGGGTAAAACAGCAAAACAAAAAAACCCTACCTTCATGGACGTTCTATGTAATGCTGAGGGGAGAAAGATGATAACAAGATAAACAAGTAAAATATATAGCATGTATGGAGGAAAATGCAGCTTAAATAAGGTGGTCAAAGAAGGCCACACGGAGAAAGTGACAGCTGAGTAAAGGCAGGGAGGTGAGGGATGAACCATATAGATAATCTGGGGAAAATTGTTAAAGCAAAAGGAACAGCAAGTGTAAATGTCTCCAAGGAGGAACTCAACTGGTGTGTTCAAAGGAATGTCAAGGAGGGCAGGGTGGCTGGAGAGAGAGAGTACTGGAAGTTTAGGTCAGATGGAAGAGCCACCTCACCAGGGGCCTTTTGGTTCTGGACTTTTCATGAGAAGTGCAGAAAGGAGGGATCTGAGACTAGTATTAGGTCACTGCAGTAACAGGTGAGATAGATGGTAGGGTCGGAGTGGAGGCACTGAGGTGATGGAAGTGGGGGCATATTTTGATAGTAGGGCCAGCAGGAATTGCTGCTGGATTGGACGGACACGAGTGTGAAAAGAAGGGTAAAGCCAAGCATGACTCATAGGTTTCTGGCCTGAACAATTTGAAGTTAGGCAGTCATCAGCATACAGGTGGTATTTGATGGCCATGATTCCAGATGAGATCGCTGAGGGAGTGAGTGTGGACAGAGAAGAGAACCTAGGTGTGCTCAGATCTAAAGGTCAGGGAGATGAGGAGTGACCAGGGAGGAGAACCAGGGCGTGTCCTGGAGGGGAGGAGGGGGCTGGCCACTCCGGGATGCTGATGGAGCAGGAGGAAGAGGGCTGAGGACTGCCCAGCCAGTGGAGGAGATGGTGGATCTAAGGACTGACCTTGGCAAGAGCAGTTTTGGGGGAGCAGCGGGAGCAAGAGTTTCATGGGTTCAAGAAAGAGCAGGATGGAAATTGAAGAGGCTGAGTCTGGACCACAGTTTTGAAGCGATCTGCTGTAAAAGAGAAGGAAATAAAGGAAAAAGTGAGGGGGAGAAGGCTCAAGAGGTGTTTGCTTCTTCTAATGTGGGAGAGACACCAGCTTGCCAGCTGATGGGAATGGTCCAGTGGAGAAGGAAACATGGATGATGGAGCTGAGGGGTGAGAGGGATAATCAGTGGCCAACTATCAGGGACTAAGGCTGGGTCTCAGGAGGGGTTCTCTTATCACCCCCATTTCACTGTTGAGTCCCTCGCCCCAGGTCAGGTGAGCAGAAATTCTGCCTTGGGCCCCGCTGCCCAGCTGCAAGCCCCCTTAACCGTTAGGAGGAAAGTGCAGGGTAGGTCTCTGGTGGGTCACCTTAGCCCTTT